>NC_137042.1:28676778-28821778 GCF_032717465.1 Coenobita brevimanus
GAAGAGGAGGAGGAAGAAGAAGAAGAAGGAGGAGGGAGGAGGAGGAGGAGGGGAAGGATACTTACGGCCGTTCTAATATCGACATACTTTGCATCAATAACACACGTCAGTTGGATGAAATGTGAAGAATAAATCACTAAGCAAGAGGTGTCATGAAATCGTCCAAGTCACTCGGAACACAGTCCTCTGATGTACGAGTATCGAATGCACGGGGGTGATTCAGGAAAAACAACTTTAGTCTTTTTACTTTAACTTGGCCCAGATTCTCATCATTTTGCAGCCTATTTCACGCAGCTCAGTGACACAAAACAATGCTACGGCTTTACATCCTTTTCTGGCACCTCTTCTCGACAAGCATCGTATTCCAGTGCTAGACTCTTATTACAGTTCAGCATCAATGTGGAGAGAGAGCAATTTTTGGCCAAGTTAGAGTAAAACGAATATATTTTCTTCTACATCCAAACGTTACCCTAAAATACAACGCTTAACAGTGGACTTCACAACCCAAATCCTCAATCATACTGCTTAAAACAACACTAGCCATACGAGAGACTCCACAAAGCGACACATTCTCACGCCTGTCCTCCTCCACCCCAGTTGTCAGTTGACGAATGCGTAGCAGAAATGGTACCGTATTTCCACACACACACACACACACACACACACACACACACACACACACACACACACACACACACACACACACGTCAGCTCAGTTGATGGCGAGCGCAAGCAGAAATTGCATTACCAAACAGATACCGTATCTCCAAATCTTCCAGAAAACCAACATACAAAAATAGTACTGAATGACATTGTAATTCTCTAAACAACGAAAACTTTAAAGAAGCATGTTGAAAGAGGCGGAAGAAAAATAAATTAAAACTCTTCCGTCATTAGGAAAAAATATGTATCGCTATTTTTTTTCTTATCTCTCTTTGACTGCATCTTCATCTATATTTTATGGTGGTTGTGTTCACGGCAAGGTTCCTCTCCTTCCCTCCTTTAAGCCTTATTTCTTTCTAGCCTTCCTTCATCGCTAATTTCTTCTCTGCCTTCCTTCACAGCGCTTACATTTCCCACCTTCCTTCCTGCCTGATTTCTTTTTTCTTCCCTACCTCCCTTCATGTTTAACTACTTTCTTTTTTTGCTCCCTTCCTTCGTCCATGTCTAATTTCTTCCTTCAACTGCTTCATTCATTTGATTTCTTCCTTCCCTTCCTTCGTTATACTGAATCCTTCCTTCCCTTCCTTCGATAAACTTATTTCTCCTTTCACCCTCATATTGATTTCTTCCTTTCCTTCATGCTGATTTCTTCCCTCCATTCCGTCCTTCATAGTGATATCTTCCTTCCCTTATCTCTCCTTCATCCTTTACTCCTCTGTCCTTCCCATCCCACACCATTTTCTCTCCCTCTACAGCCTTCCCTCCTTACTTTCTTCCTTCGTTCCTTCATCCTTTCCTATTGCCATTATTCTTACGTTTCCTCCATTCTTGCTTTCTTTTCTTTATTTATATTTTGCTTCCTTCATCCATCTTTGTTTCAGTTCATTCTTACTTGTTTTTTTTTTTTTCATTCTTCCTTCCTTCCATCCTACACTTCTTCCCATCCAACCTTTTATTCTGTCTTTCATCCCTTCTCCTCTTCCTCTCATCCTTCCTTCTATCCTCTCTTCCATCCATCCTTCGTTGTCTCCTTCCATCTTTCCTTTTATTTTTTTTCCACCTTCACTTGCATTCTTCCAGTTTCATCCATTTCCTTCCCTCCTTCTCTGCTTCCCTCCTTCCTTTCCTCCTTCCTTTCCTGCTTCTCTACTTCCCTCCTTCCTTTCCTCTTTCTCTACCTCCTTCCTTCCTTTCCTCTTTCTCTACTTCCCTGCTTCCTTTCCTCTTTCTCTATTTCCCTCCTTCCTTTCCTCCAATAGGTTTCGTAGTGTTTCCTCCCGCCTCGTCACAATGAGTCACCGGTAACCCCTGATGTGTTAACCATTACAGAGAGAGAGAGAGAGAGAGAGAGAGAGAGAGAGAGAGAGAGAGAGAGAGACTAATAATTATATAACCCATTTCCGCCCAGTGTCCTCAACTAAGGACGAAACTGGGCATTTTCAAAGGTTAATAAAGAAGGGAGTCCCGGGGTAGGGATCTATGAGCTTCGCGACTATGAGCCGACAGGCGGAGGGTGGTACGCTTAGTACCCATTCAGCAAAATCCCTCTCACAGGAACTCTGGGAGCTAATGGGTTAAGATTAATACCACATTACTTTACTTTGTGACATACCGGAATATAAAATAAGACGGTAATGTAAGTGGCTTTGGAGATTCCGTAACACCTCTTCCTTAACGATTTATTTTGCACATTACACCTAAGTATCCTCCTGTATGTTACTTATGCAAGCTAAGCCAATATTAAAGAGATATAAATAACAGATATAATTAAGGTGAAATAAGCAAAATAAATCGCTAACGAAGTGCTGTACCTGTCTCTCACGTCAACACAAATACTACTCGTCATGCAGTGGGGAGAGATTCATCCACAAGCCTGCAGTCAGTAATCTGGTCTAACTATTATGTGACTTTGCTTTTGTATATCCAAGCAACGTCAGCATATCTTATTCTGGTTGGAGGAAACTTTGAAATTAACCTTCAATGTACTCTGATCGTTTAGCCAGCAGCATCTCCTCACAGGGCATACTCGTACTCTCATGGCCTCTCTCCACCCTCTACCACTATTCCAGCTCATCCCACTGTTTTTTTTTTTTTTTTTTTCCGGTCCCCTATACCCATTTTTTTTTCCCCTCCTGATACTTTTATTCTTCGGTGATATATGCAAGAAATTTTCACTCCACTCAGTCCACTGCTCCTACAACACCCATTTTCATAGGGTATACTTTCTTGTTCAAGCCCCATCTCCCACTACATTTTCTGACCATCCCACTCACTTCTTTGCTCACCACGCCCATTTCTTTACCACTCCTCCCTTTGACAGTGTCATGGCTTGACACAGGCACACGGATGACAGAGTACTGTGCTGAGGCTTCGCTGAGGTCGTTAAAGTCTAAGGGAGTAAAGCACCTCACGTCAGAAATTCGTTGGTGAGAGGCAGACGGACGAAGCGGCTAAGAGATGCTCCCATAGCTAGTGATACATAATTAACACAGCAAGTAGAAAAGTTATTTGTGAGGAAAGAGTTAGTGTAACTGAAACTCCATAACATTTTTTTTTTTTTTTTATGATAAACAAGTCTTCATATTACACGGTCATCTTTTTCGTAATTTGACAATTTAATATTTACACTGATTTGACTGTAAAGAGCTTGGTAGTTGCACTACGAGTGAAAGCAATTTACGAGCAGGCTATATACATGCAATCTTATGCACAACTTAGGATTAGGAGAGTTTATAATGCGTTCCTGAGGCATATGCAGGTCCTGCTCAAGACTGAATCTGCACTGACGTCATCAGTTTGGGTGACACAAAGAGCAACACCGAAGTGAAAGGACACAGTACTTTAAAGAATTTCAGTTTATATCATGTCTGGAATAACCAACACAAGAAAAAGTCGATACAGAGCTCCACCTGTGTACAAGAATGACTATGAATAAGCAAAGTAGCGTCATGCTGGAAATTTTTAAATATTGCATGAAGATCTGCACTTAACGACCAATGTCTAGTTAACGATACTCAGTTACTGGGATGTGCTTCCTGGGCTAAGTTACTCAGACTCTGTTAATTATCTGATATTCTCACCAAGTCCACATGCACCAGCTGATCTAAAAATTTATGAGTCTTGAAACTTACCCTCAGACGGTTTATCTTTGGGGTGGGGGGTATTGGGTGAACAAAATGTTAACTAACTTCAAACTGGGGGAGGCCACGGGTCCGACTGAGGGGCCCGTACTACTCCCCTCAGGCCCCTCCATTGCAAACTTAACGCCACGGCTGGCCCAAACTTGGCCCTCCCATTGTGGAGGCAGGCTAAGCCAAGGTATCTCAAGTAGGCTAAGCTATTGTGCTGTCCATCGGAAAATTAACCAAGGAACACTTTATGATAATAGAGAAATAACATCTTTCCTTACCTGAGACAAAAACGAGGTGAGCAGATCCTGATATCCAAAATTCAGCCGAACAAGCCATAAGGGTCTCCTCTCTCTTCACTCAGTTTTATAGTGTTTTCGCCCTGATTTCGAACTCCTTTAGGTAACTTGTAGTGTTGTAAGTGTATCTCTCGACACTTCCTACCATCACAGTGGACGCTGCAAGAACACATTTCACGCAGAATGAAAAGCTTCGCCCAGTGTATACCGGTCATGGTCGTTCGGCCGTAACGGCCGAATCTGGTGAATCGCCTAACGGCCTAAACAGCCTAAATCATCAAACTTCACCTAGATGACATTACTGAAGTTAGGTTAGATTAGGTTAGGTTAAGGCCTAAATGACTTATGGCCGAACCGTGTTTACCCTCTATGTAATGGCGGGCATCGTTTGATGACGTCTGGACCTTATGCGCGAGTATTGCCTTTGCAACGGCACACCGTGATGTGTTCTTCGTATTCTTTCCTGTTTTTCTTTCTGTTTTCTTTCTTTCTACGGTCTGTATTTCTTTTTCAACGTTGCTGTTGCTGAACCCTTCTTTCCCTTATTTTCCAAAAATCATGCAGTGTTCTCTTCGTCCCTTCTGCACTGTCGTTGTCGAATAAAAATTTTCCAATAACCTGTTCCTCTTCTTCATAAGGTTGTTGAAATGTTGCACATTTCTTTCTGCTGCATAGGCTGGACACCACGTAATGAAGTCCTTCAGGTCTTCTCTTTCTTCTCCACACATCTCACTTCTCTTCATTTTTAAACCTGTTTCTGTCTTTCAAACTCAAATTGTTTGTCCTGAACATGAACAATGTTATTGAAGCTTTCTTGCCCCTCAGTCTCTCTTATCCATTCTTGATATATTCTCAGTCTTGTATTTTCACTCATTTCCTGCTTCCTCACTTTTGTATCCCATTCTCTGATTCTCTTTAATTTCTTCACAAGTTGCATTACTTATACTTCCACTCTCTGTTCCTGTCCCTTTCAGATCTGGGGAGTGGGGTGGCTCGGTGGTAGAGTGTGAGACTCGAGATCATGAGGTCAAGAGTTCACACTGTGCCCGGGTAGCTTCCTTTGCTGGAAGAGGTAGTGCTTTCCTATAACCCTAGCAGGGCTATATGATCTATCTAGGTCTAGCACTGGGGAATAATCCCATCCCCCTTTCAGATCTGATAAGCTCATTCAACCACTTATCCCCTGCTCTCTCATTTCATCAGTTATACTCATCAAGTCATTACACTACCATTTAGTATTTGCCTTAAGTATGGTATTTCCACTGCCCTTCCATTATTCTTGCCCTCATACTTGTTGCTCCTCTCTCTCCTCTCAGTGCAGCTCTTTGTACATATCCCTGACCCTCCAAAATTTGTCTGCACTGTATACACTATATTCTTTACTTTGTAGTGTATCTATTTCTTGCAGATTCACTCCACACAATAATGATGGCAGAGCTATGTTTTTCCAGCATGTCTTTCCCATTAACATTTATAACTCTGGGCTGTAACTGAATAGGTAATATTTGCCAGTCTTCTTGCCTTCTTTATCACCTCTTCCTTATGCACCTTAAAGCAGTTCTTACTATCATTTATTGTTATCCCAAGATACTTTATTCTTTGACTCATCCTTATTTCCATCATCTCATCAGGTTTAATTTTCATATTAAGTACAGTATCAATACTTGACTCCTCAACTTATTTATTTTTAGCCCACACTCTTCACTAAGCTCTATAACCTCCTGTATTACTTTTTCTGCCTCCCCTATGCTGTTTGATGGCAATAATCCATCATCTGCATAAAATAATGATGTTATCTTAAACCTTGACTCTGTGTGAAGCTACAGAATGTGATGAAAGCTTTCTGGCATATCAGATGCAGCCAGCTTTCTGGGGACTTGAATGATGAGTGAATGGAAGTGTGGCCCATTGACCTGGGCAAACTTGGACTGTCTGGACGTTGCTACTCCTCACCCTGCCCTAGGGTGGGAAAGGAGGTTCGGATGATGATTTTTGGCATATCAGATAGAGCCAGGATTCTGGGGACTTGAATGATAAGTGAATGGATGCATGGCCCATTGAACTGGGACAACCTGGGCTGTCTGGATGTTGCTACTCCTCACCCTGCCCTAGGGTGGGAAAGGAGGTCCGGATGATGATGAAGAATGATCTTAAACCTTTCATCCTGGTAACTTTTGCCCAGTTTTTCCAATCTTTCCGTTATCTTATATGTTACTAACTTGAAAATAGTTGTTGAGCCTGTGCCCCCCCCCTTGTGTATTTCACTCTCTACTGGTATTATTACCTCCCTACCTTCTCCTAATCATATCTTTGTTTTATCTCCTTCATACACGTTTGCTATTATGGTACTTTTATTATATGTAGATTCACTTTATAATCCATTAGAATATCTATCATTTTCTTCCTTCTTATACTATCAAATGATTTTGAATAATCTATAGCAATTACATTGAAGAAAAAAAGCATTAGCAGGTTAACCATTTAGTGAGGGATGCCAGTACTGTACTGTTCTCAAAATACTTGTACATCAGATAATACCAGTAATGACTGCCTTCAGCCTGAGGACATTATTTCTGCGTTATTCTTGCCGCTCCTTGGTGACTTTTATTTAGCTTAAGAGATCCTCCTGGGAGAAAGGAAGTTAGTGACACCAACAGCTGGCCATCCCAGTTTGAAAACCCTACCCCAAGATTATTACAATAATCTGGAAACTATCTATCTATCTCTATCTATTGCCAGACGCCGCAATCCCGTTTGGGGTGGACACAAACAAATCGCCTCCACGTCGCCCTGTCCCCCGCCATTTCACTGCCCTGCTCCCAACTCACACCCCCCTCTCTCATATACCTCTCCACCCCATCCCTCCATCTCATCCTCGGCCTCCCCCTCCCTCTTCACCCCTCCACCTCACTCACATACACTCTCATCGTCAGTCTCTCACCCTCCATCCCCTCCACATGGCCAAACCACCTCAGTGTGTTCCTCATAACGCTTCCTATCACATCCACATCCACACCACAACGCTCCTTTATATCCTCATTTGTCAGCCTGTCTCTCCATGTGACTCCACAGGAAACAGTAAGAATAAATTAGAAAATATGTAATTAGACTGAAGGGTTGAAACCTCAACCAAATACATGAAAGGCACACCATGTACCATAATCAAGAGATCATACTGTATGTGGTAATGAAACACAGTAGAAATTATTACATTTGGCCGTATCATTGTAAACATCAAGCTTTACAGTGAGTTTCATAAATAAATGTATGAGATATACTCTTATAACACAATATCACTAACTATCGATATTTAAATTATAAACATATATATAAAATTTTTTTTAAGATACATATCTTGATTGCCCTGATATACACCGTAGTCATAATATGCAGCTGCACTAGGCCACAGGACAATCTGTTCCTACCCCGTTTTTGTTTTATAATAATAAATATAAAGCTTTAAACTCTGGACTGAACAAATGAACCAACATAAACTAACACTATCTATCTTTTATGAGGAACTGAAACTATACTGTGTTATGGTGATGCTTGTGACTAGATAAAGATACGCTTATTCTTATCAACTAACATCTTTGGTTTCAATCTTCCTGACGACTAGGTCAGCCATCTCCATATAAAAATTGTCTGTATTAATCTGATGGTGCAACACCTTGATTATACATTTCTTCAAGGAATGTCTGAAATAGTAATGATAAAATGATACAATATCATCAGCAATTTAGAGGTTTTAGTTTCAGTAAACCCTATTTTCCTTAAGTAATTTAGAAAATATGCCTTACTGAATGCCCATGTACTTTCTGATCTTACTGACTGATAGTTCTTTGTCACACATAATCCTTGCTTGGCAAGGAGAACATCCTGCTCCAGGGGCCCCATCACAGAGGTTCAACAGTAGTGTTATCAAACATAAAGCTCTGTGGAGATATTAATGGTGGTCTGAGAGGTGAGGACAGACTTATAATAATGGGTTAAAAATAATATGTGAGTGTGAGAGTTCAGGATTCAGAGTGTCAAGCATAATGTTCCTCAACACAAAATCATTCTCCAAGCATGAGTGCTCACTTCACCACACTTATTATACAGCACTGGTGATGGCTCAACCTCTCCACATCTACTCTAAAAACTGACACAAGTTAATACTTTACCTTCTCTTTGCTTAATATTCACCCTCTTTCATGCTCTCATCTTTACTATCGAGCCTGCTTCTATCTCTCATTATATAACTAGTAAATTCATTTCATCCTTTAACTATACTCTGTCAAAATTATTTCATTCTCATCAAAATTAATGTTGAGTATTCTACATATGATTAAAATGTGTCAATATCTCTCTCTCTCATTTAATTTACATCATAGTTAACGAACCTTAAACACTTCATGAGCTACTTCTTCAGAAAGTGATTATATAATATGGCTTATCTGACTGAAGCTCAGTTTGCCTATTTGTGCATGGGCAATATTAAATGTCATTAGACCCTACAATTGCTTTCCATATTCTTAAAAGAGCAACAGATTTACATTTTTCAACTTACAAATTTTACATTATATACTATTACTGTATTTTGTTACATAATTAAAATTGCAAGCTTATTTATAAACTTTGTATAGTATTGTACAATTTTTCACAAGTAATGACAGTATTGTATTAACATAGTCAATAGAATTCTCTACAGCACTGATATAATTACTGACTTCTACAGGCAGCATCAATACTAAATTTCCTTCTTACAACCACTGGGCTCTTAGTATAAACAATTTTTACATAAAACTATGTTTCTGCTGCCCTAAGCTATGAGGAATGAATCAGCATCAAATATTTTTAAAAATTACCTATATACATATAAATATATACACACACATGCATATATATTTATATATATGCTTATTTATATGTATAGTATCACAACTTACAGGCTTCTTTTTTCACAACTCTGCATCTGGGAATGTGCTGATCAAATTTAGTACCTGGAATGAGTAGCCAGCACATGCAGTGCCTGTAAATGGGATATGCTTGATGTTCATCCCACAAGTACTGTACTGTAATTTCCCCAGCGTATCTCCAGAGCGCATTATGCCCTTCTAAGGATTAAACAACCCAGCTGAGGATGGTAGTCAAAGCTCTTTAATAAATTCCATTACACCATACATAAAGAAGTCAGGCATCAGTGTCCAGCAGGTTGTGAAATAAAGATGAATATGTGCCAACTACATTTCTACAGGGATAGAGGATGACAGAGCAACTCTAGTGTTAAGATGAATAAGGCATACATTATTTCCTATTTAAAAGGAAACTGTTATGATACAAAAAAGCTCGAATGTGGAAGAGAAGTTATTATACATAAATCCCATGAGATGAACAAGAATTAAAAGACAGATATAAAATTAATTGGTGAGTGAAGAGCAGAGATTCAGCCCCCTCAGGAATCATCATAACACAAGCAACACTATGGCTGCTTCTCAGAGACTCATCTGTAAAGCACGGTATTCCTCTTTTAATCTCATAAAACAAGATTGCAGCTAAGCAATTAATGAGGAATGCAACATTAAAAACAATGTGTTTTGACTCTACAAACTTTATAATATATGCTGCAATGCTAATGAGTCCACTATAATCACTGATCATCACAAGTAAGGGTTCAGGACCTGTGTACAAGTAGGCACAGGCAAGCACATGGGACACATATTTGATAAGAGCAAATTATATGATCTGCCTTTGTTTAAATAGTGAACATATGGAAGGAACACAGCTGACACTGCAAAGAATTAACAGGTATCCTGCAGTGTGACCAAAAAGCTCAGTGTTTTGAACAGTACTGTATTGTCTTCTTAGGGACTAAAGAACATACAGCCATGCAACTGTTACTGGAACATCTCAATCTAAGTAGTCCACTGTTGATGAAGAGTGAGGCATCTATTTCTTTGAGACATCATATGGATTATGTATTTATGATAAGTATACTGACTGCTACTACATGTTGTACAGGAGAGCTAAACAAAATATGTATGATCTGTAACGGAGACTGCCATTTGGTTTCCCCAGTCCATTGATCCCACATTGATACAGTTAGAGCCATTCAAGAATAAATATTTTCATGACATAAGGAGCACCTTACCTCAAGAAAAGCGGGTCTCTCTAATGACTCTGCATTTAAAATATTATTCTGCTCTGACACACAGCACACACCTGTATTTTTACCTAGATGGTGTGCATTATTATTATCATCTACGGTATCCACATAGTACCTGGTAGACTATTATTATGATGATGAGGTAATTTACAGAATCTAAGCCATAGCAGGGGTTTCAGATGAGGATGGGTCCATGAGGCAAGCATTAGCCCAGCGATTGTCCGTGTTTCATTTGGTGGGGATAGAAAGCGTGTTGGGGTGGCTGCCTCCTGAGGTGTGGCGGCTCCTGCGGCCCAGCTTTGATCTGAAAAATGAAAGATGAGAACAAAACGAAAGGGACAGTGGAAAGATGGTGATATGGGAAATGGGACAAAACAAAAAGTGAGAGATGAGTATTACTCACTCACTTAATCAGGGTGGATGCAGCGGCGGCGCACTGCCTCACTCACATTCCCGCTCCACCCATGTGGGTTCCTCCATGCAAGCCTCCAGGCAGCAACTCTTCCCATCACAAGTAACCCTCGACAGGAACGGTCAACTTGCTCCAGCCATGAGTTTTGCGGTCTCCCTCTTGGTCTCCACTCCGGGCTGTCTCTTTCAGATACCCTATGAGCAGGATCATCCTCAGGGAGACATGCCACAAGCCCATGTAACCAGAGTTGGCATTCACATATTATGCAGCTACCAGGCCTTGAATCAGCATCACGGCATAATCGCTCATTACATGCTTTGTCAACCAGCAATATCCCATGATTCTGCAAAGGCACTTAGTACCAAAGGAATATATTCACCACTCCAAAACCCTGTTTAATGTCCACGTCTCACAGTCATAAAGGAAAACAGGGAACATCAGTGTCCTGAAGATGTGAATCTTCATCCTTCTGCATATATATCAACAATGCCAAATACTCAAACTGAGTAACCCCATAAGCTATACTTATGCAACAGGTAATTTCACCACCTATCCTACCACTGTTATGGATCGTACTGCCAAAATACTTGAACCTCTTCAATACCTCTGTGTCTATGCTATTTCGGCCACAAAGCCACCAACTACCTGGACAATGGTCTTGTCCTGGGGCACCTTCAGTCCCAGTGGTTTCACTACCTCATGAAGTGAACTCAGTTGAGCCTCCAGTGACTGCTAGGATAACAGCATCATAAGCGAAGTCGAGGTCAGTAATCATAAAACTGCCAATTGATACTCCACAAAGACTCCAACCCACAGCTTAACCCAGCACCTCTATGCATACATTGAAAAGTCTAGGGACTAGAACACATCCTAACTTACTCCAGAACTTACTAGAAAGAAACCAGATGTTTCCCCTCCACACCTGACAGCACACTCAGTGTCTGAGTACAAGCCAACTATAAGCTGGATAATCCTTGTGGGGACCCCATGAGTCACATGAGTTACCAAAGTGCCTCCCATTTTATTAATCAAACACTTTCTTTGACTGATTTAGTGAAGACAGCTAAAACGAGTTACTTCCAGCATTCATGCAATTACAAGGATATGACAGGTGGACAAAGGACATGTTGAAAGTGGATCAAGCATGATCTACAACAAGAAGTATATCATCTGCTTATATGTAATGGAAAAAGCATGGAAGAAGGGCAAAATTGGTACACATCACTGAAGTAGACACGAGGAGGACAGACATATCACCAGGGAGGTGGATGGGAGGTGATGTTGTGGCAAAAATGAATAAAGGTTAGTAGGATGAAATGAAGGACTGAGACAGTCAGAATCTAGTTATGTTTTCTGAGCTATCTCCAATTAAACAGCTGAATAACATTATGCTGAATAACAGATAGATAGACTGAATGACAAATTCAACCTCCTGGCCTCTATCAACCCATCCACCATCCAAGCCTTTACTGCCTCATAACACAGCAGCCAGGGGCTTGGCTGCTCATTCCAGACAAATGAGGCAGGACTGACCGGTTTCTAACCCCCGAGCAACATTGTGGGCAATAAGCCGTAACTACCCCACAGATCTAAATCCTTATTGGCTACATCATGGTGGAGAGCCTTAAGCCACTAAACAATTAGCTGTTTACCTGTTGGTTATATGGTTAACACTAAATGTAGTAAATGTTTTCACCACCCAGTGTCAACCAAAGATAGCATCACACTGAGAAAGTGAATACAGTATAGTGCTACCTTCAGTAGATTTCATTCAGATTCACAAGCCAGATTCCTGCAACCCAGGAAACCACTTACTGCAGTATGTTGGGGTGGCATATTAACTAAAATGTTCTGAAAGTATTTAAGCAGCATGAAGGTAGAGTTAGAGCAAATGGAAACCAACAGATTGACTGTAATGACTGAAATGAAGCTTATAAAGTTAATCACTGGTTTGGCCGAGATTCGATATCAGGCCCTCATGCTCCATATGTGTGCACATTACTACTGAGCCAGAGAATCCCCACTTCACCTCTGGGCAATGTGGGCTTTTATAGACCCCATTACAACACTCTTTTCTCCCCTTGGTGATTAATTTGGTGAGTTTCGAACACACATGGTAGCGCAGCATTGGAGGCTACCATTGGGGATGCTGCGGACCACACCGAACAGCTCATCCCTGAGATGTAAGGACTAAGACGCGATCAACTAACCAACAACATCATTGTCCTCCAAGCCTCGCCCCACATCCCACACTGCTGCCAACTAATGTAAAAATTGAAATGAAACTTAACAAATTAATCACACTGTCCTGGCCGGGATTTGAGCTCAGGCCCTCACGCTCCCAATGCCACACGTTACCACTGAGCCAAACAGAGGATCTCCACTTCCCCTCTGGGCAACGCGAGCTTTTATAAACCCCATTACATTACTAAAAATAGTTCTAAAAGTATAGTACAAGTAGTTCACTTGCAGTTATTAGACTGATGAGAGAGAAAAAGGAGAAAGGATCCGGACTGTGTATTCTAAAAGTATGGTACAAGTAGTTCACCTGTGGTTATTATATAAAAGTATGGTACAAGTAGTTCACATGCAGTTATTAAACTGATGAGAAAGAAGGAGAAATAATCCTAGCTGTGTATTCCCTGCGTATCACTGATATGCAACTGAACGTATGGTAATGGGAAATAATAACATGAGAAACAAACAAATGAACAAACTTGAAGCTACACTGTATATGGCAATACTAAGAGCTTCTCTCTTTCTCATATTTCTTTAATGTATTTCAGATTTTATTCATACATTATTTATATTTCAGAAAAGAGTGCAAAACACATATAGTACAATAAACTGGAACTAGAAAACCATCTCACACTGAGTTACCTGATCTGTCCTGCCAGCAGTGGGTTGATGGCATAGAGCCAATCATGCACCTCCTTGTCACCCAACGTCTGTAGCAAGAATCCTCGCTGCTTGGTGACAACACTGGAAGTAGCATGGTTTTAGGTGACAATATGGATATTGTACTTTCCGCAAGAATCAGGATAACAATTTTCCAATGGATTACCAGAATCATATACCATAATACAGGATTTCAATTAAACATCCAAGCTAATCTGGATACAGTAGTAAACCCTCAGTTTTAATGGACACTGTATACTATGGACAATTCCTTTAATGGACACTTTCAACATTTCAAACAGATGTCTTATATTTCAAAGTAATGCTGGCTGGCATCAAAATGCCTTTGTTATAACAGTCTTCCCTTCAGTTTGGACTTACACAATCATGGCCTGCCCTGTCTGACATGCATCCTTAACTGGAAATCATTACTGAATTTCTTGGTGACAATTCTGTTTAATAATTCTCACCCATCTACTTTTTATTTTTTCTCACAGTACATGCTAATCATTCCATACGTGAATTCAGTATAGTATATGCTTTATATAATGCTGAAAGCATTTCCAAAAGCATTATCCCATAATAGAATGGCCTTGATATTTTATACCTTTTGAATTAAGTACAAACTCTCAAATCCAAAATGCTCCAGTACAAAGATTTCATAAAGAAAAGGCAAATTTTACAATGCAGAATCAAGAAAACTTAATTCTGAAGCCTCTGGCAACAAATCCCCATTGAATCCATGTTATAATGTCTTTGGTTATTGTTAAATAGCTTAACATTCTGGTTTTGGGTAAATGAATCCCATCATTAAATAAAGGAAAACTGAAAGTATTTCTGTCATCTGGATCTTGGAATTTGTTTTGATATTCAGCAATCCCTGGGTTACAGCATACTTGGTTATTGTGGTTTTTGGTATCAATGCAAAATGAAAATTTGCACTTCTGCCATTATAGCATGTTTTCAGCTCAAATACATTGTTATCGCACACCTGAGCTGGAAAAACTGGATTTGCCTTCGTTAGAGGAAAGGAGAAAGAGGGGAGACATGATTGCGGTGTTCAGGACCATGGTGGGAGTAGATAAAATTGACAAAGAAGATCTGTTCTTATGGGATAAGAGAGCAACAAGAGGACACGGAATGAAATTGAAAAAGTCAAGCTGCTTGAAGGATATCAAGAAATATAGCTTTCCTTACAGAAGTATAGACTTATGAAATAGCCTGGACAAAGAGATCGTCCAGTCTAAAAACTTAAACGAGTTTAAAGCTAAATTCGACTTACTGAGAAACAGTGACAGAAACCCACGAGCATAGTACTGTACAATCCGTGTATATCACAATTAGGTATATTAGGTAATACTGTACTTAAATATTTGGAACGACTTAGACAAAGAGGTGGTGCATGAGAAAAACATTCATGTGTGTATAAGGTAGACTTGATAAATGTGGATATGGAGACAGGACAACACGAGCATTGCTCAATTCCTGTATACTAAAAATAGGTAAATACACACACACACACACACACACACACACACACACACACACACACACACACACACACACACGAGACAAGCAGGGGTGGGGGAGGGTGATGGGATGGGGAGGGATACACCAGGTGTGGGGGAGGGGGAGGGGATGGGGAGGGAGACAACCAAGAGTGGGGAAGGATGGGGGGATAGGGAGGGAGACAACCAGGAGTGGGGGAAGGTGGGGGGATGGGGAGGGAGAGTGCTAGCATCATGGAGGATGGAGGAGGGATGGGGGAAGAAGAAAGTGGATGGAGGAAGGACAGGGAGAGCCGCTCACCACCACATACGTATCCGGATGAGCTTGTTTCAAATCTAGGGAGCAATGGGGTGTTTGGACTAATGAATTGACAGCCGTTCGGACTGTGGGAATGTTCCCCAATTTCTTTTGTTCGGTGTAGCGGGCAGTCAGTTATCGATGCATCAGATATCGGAGTATGGTTGTATACTGTTTTTATGTGTTATTACATGTAATTTAATAACTGCTACCATATACGCTGAGGTAAGACAATATAATGGTTACATTATTTTCCTCCTTGTGATGTCACACTCATAGGAGATGTACCTGTGAAGTGTTACTGTACTATTTTTCCATGACCTTTCATCGATCTCTCACTCTCTCCAATGCTGAAGCGTAACGACAGATCACTACTAGCATATGGTGCTAGTCACAAGGTAGTGCTATGGAAAGAATGTTGAGCTGCAACCCTTATTCACAATGGTGGCTGCTGTCAACAAGAAAAATTAAGCAAAAATTTTAACAAACAAACTATTAATATATTCATACCAATGTGTGAATGTGTGTGGTGCTGTACATAATGACAGCAATATGTTCTATAGCCTCACCTGAATGAGTTCCGTACCCGGACCATGGCCTGCTGGTCCTCTGAGTACTCTATCTGTGCAGTGGCCAGGTTTATGAGACCACGCTCCACTGGATCCCGTTCGTCTCGGAAGATGAACACGTAGGGTCGTCGTACAACCTGAGAAAATCACACGGGTGGGCTCAACAGGCATCTAATCTTTCAAAATGTTTATTAAATCTATCTCTCTATCTATTGCCAGATGCCTTAATCCTGTAAGGGGTGGCCATAAACAAATCGCCTCCATGTCAACAGGTCCCCTGCCATTTCACCGCTCTGCTAACAGCTCACACCCCCCTCTCTCACATACCTCTCCACTCATTCCCTCCATCTCATCCTTGGCCTCCCCCTCACTCTCTGCCCCTCCACCTCACTCACATCCCCTCTCCTCATTAGTCTCTCGCTCTACATCCTCTCCACATGGCCGAATCACCTCAGTGTATTTCTCCTAATGCTTTCTGTCACATCCACATCCATGCCACAATGCTCCTTCACTTCCTCATTTGTCAGTTTATCTCTCCATGTAACCCCACATGTTCCTCTCAAATAACTCATTTCCACTGCTCTCACTCTTGACTTGCGTCCTTCCAAGAAGGTCCAAGCTTCACTTCCATACGTTAGAGTTGGTATCACATTATTGTCATGCAGCGACTTTTTTACTTCCGTGCTCACTTCCCTGTTTCTTATCACTGTTTTCAAAGAACCAGCAATCTTTCTTCCTTACTGTACCCTTTTAAGCACTTCACCCACCAAACTTCCATCCTTACTCATCACACTACCCAAGTACTTAAATGCACTTACACTTTCCAGTTCCTCATCATCCAACATCACTGTACATCCACTAACTTCATGGATAATAACTTTACTCATCCCTACATTCACCTTTAGATTTCGTTTCTTATACACTCTTCCAAACTCATTCACCAAGCCCTGCAGTTCCCTTTCGTCATCACTTAACAATACAGTATCATCTGCAAACAACAGTACAGAGAGTTTCCAAATGTTGCCCTTTCTCATTAGGGTCACTCCAACATCCACTGCCCTACCTTATATCTCTTTTATAACCCCATCCATATACAGACTGAACAACCATGGAGACATGACACATCCCTGTTTCAGTCCGATATTCAAATACAAAATATTCACTCAACTCACTGTTCATAAACACTGCAGCCTTTGCTCCCTCATACATCCTCTTCATGGCATTCAACAATTTCCCATTTACTCCATATATTCATAATATTTTCCACGTTCCTCACCTACCCACCCTGTCATGTGCTTTTTCCAAATCCAAGAAGGCCGCATACAACTTCTTTCCCTTCTCCAGAAACTCTTCCACTAAAGACCTAAGAATGAATATCTGATCTCAGAAACTTTTCCACTGAGGACCTATGCATGAATACCTGATCTATGCACCCTCTTCCCTTCCTAAAACCTCCCTGTTCTTCACCAACTAATTCCTCTGTTATTTCCCTAACTCTGTCAATAAGTGTCCTACCATACACTTTTCCAATTACACAAGGAAGACAAATGCCCCTGATTACCACACACTTCCTTTTTCCTATTTTTCATTGTACAGGGGAATAATTATACCTGACTTCCAATCCTCTGGGACTCTACCTTCCTCCCAGTCCAACCTGCACATCTTCCATATCCATTCAACTATCTCTCAACCATGCTTCAGCATTTCACCACACACTCCATCAATTCCTGGGGCTTTCCCCATTTTGACTTTCTTCACTGCTTCCACTACTTCATCCTACTGATTTTTTCCTCTCTTCTTACCTCCCTCCTCCTTTCAGCCATTCCACAGCCACCTATCCTTGCATCACTTACATTTTCTATGTTTAACAGTTCTTGAAAATGTTTTCTTTACCTGCTCACTTTTTCTCCCTTCTCCACTAGCAATCTACCATTTTTATCTTTCACTCCCTGACTAACTTGTTTATCACCCTGTCTTATTTCTTTACCTCTTTCCAGAACATTTTCATACACTCCCTTCACTTTACACTCAAATTCCTTCCAAATTCCTCATTCACTCTCTTCTTACTCTCTCTTCCTAATCTTTTCACCTCACACCGGGTGTGTGAGGAAGAGAAGTTTGAAAGTTGGTGAGGCTAGCGGACTGACAAGAGATCAAGCTGGCTGGATGAATACTGTGAGGAGAGGCGCATGATCAGGGATTTAGCACCCCTTTTTAACATGACAGTGTCCGGATTGACTCTATCGGATACATTTATGTGAACTACAGAACGTGTTGAATGTTTTTGGCGTATCAGATAAAGCCAGGATTCCAGGGGCTTGAATGGTGAGCATATGGAAGTGTGGCCCACTGGAGTGGGCAAATTTAGGTTGTCTGGACACTGCTACTCCTCACCCTGCACTAGGGTGGGAAAGGAGGTCCGATTGATGATGATGATGATGATGATGATGATGACAATGATGATTTTACATCACTTAAAAATACTGCCTTAGTAATCATCTTAATTCCTTGTCATTCTTTCTCTGATCACTTAGCCTCAAATATTGCCCTATTGAGAAAAATGTGAAATTTTCTGCAGCTCTTACTCATTGTGTTGATCTGTATTTAGCTTCACAACTTCACATCACCCGTGCTTACAGAAAACATGGAGGCTGAATGGTACACCAAAAAATATAGTAATAGTATTATATTTTAAAAAGTCCTGGCCCACTGCATTTTACAGATATAAGGAAAACATGTTCCTGGGAAACAAACAAACAAACAAAATGTGGGTTTGAGAGTGATAAAGACACTAAAATTACACTCTTCCTCAATTTTGATCAATACATTTATAAAAAGAACTGGCTGGAAAACAGGCAGAGCATAGGTGGTGTGCAGAGTTGTAATGGTAAAAATGTTCTTTGCCATACAAGATATGCTAACGTACATTCCCTCTTAATCGCTAAATGAAAGGGGGCCGGACTAATCTGGATTACCTTTGCTGTACAGTCCAATTGACCATGTGTACTGTACGTAATTATGCTTACTCTAGAGTTCTAGCCTGGGTGTGTGGAGTGAGGAATGCACTGCTTTTGTCTGTTCACAAGTTTTGTGGTGTATGGTGGTATGGTACTACTAAATTAACAGTATTCCATGTGGGAGCTCATGCAGTGGACATGAACATGTCCAGAACTTGTCTAAAAGTATGTAATGTTACATACAACTGCTGTTTGGAGAGGAAAAATTCTGTCTGGTGATGCCAAATGGAATGCAGTCTAGAAAGTATGAAAACATGCTACTTTCTACAATGAAGTACTGTATGCAGATCAAGGAATACCAGTACTTGGTCTACGTCACTCTGTACTGTATAGCTGTGTAAACCCTGAAACTATTTCTTGGTCATACATCATGCCTGAAAGAGAAAAGTGGGCAAGCACAGTATGACCATGTAAACCCTTCATTACAGCACTGGTGGCACATTCATTAAATGCTTTATTATATTATTAAAACAGAGCACAAATATATCAGGCCCGTAATATCTGGCAGTCATAGATGGAATACCTGTACTCGTTATATGTGATAAGCCTGCATCCCATATTATACAGTGTAGGCAGTAAGGATACAGAAGGGTCAGGCATGTTCTATCATCATCACACGTTTCTGTAACTATCATCATGAGCCGTGGGCCTGTCCTGATTTTCGTGCCCTTGGTTCTAATAATACAGACCTAATGCATTAACTGACTAAATGGAAGCAGATCTTTGTAGCAGAGGATGTGGCAAAGCACAAATTTCAGTTAAAACAAAGTATGAGGTTACTTACAACCCATCGCTTAATCCAGGTGTTGGTGCGATCATCAAGCACATTCAGATAACCTTTTCGACTGACCACAGGTGAAATGCGAATCTCCTCTACCTCAGGAACGTACAATGGCATAGGTCTGGATTCCACCATGGGAGAGGAACTCTGAGAATCCCCAGGGCTGGCTGGTGGTGAGTCCCGCGTGGTCACAGCTGAACCGCCCAGGGGAATGTGCATCTCCGGAACTGGGGCACGAGGACGCTCAGGTGAGGCCAACCTGCGCCATACACAACAAGTCAAATATATGTTGTACTAGTCTCAGTTTAAAATCCCTTACACTTCTTCCTTACCAGTTTATTACTGCATCTGCCACATTAATACTTGTAAGTCATTTGTATGAGATGACATCTAGGGCAAGTGGCAGCACTGTCAAAACATAAGGAGTGTGACCTTGTGCATCTTGCCACAAAGGTGTCAGAACTACTGTACTCCAATCTGTGCAGTATTTGTGATAAGTGGGTGCATAAGAGATGTAGTGGTATTAAAAGCAGAATGCAAAATAATGCTGATTTTAAATACGGTATGCAGTATGTAAATGACAATACGCAGAAGCAGAAAGGATGGAAAGAATTAATTTTGCTGGAGAGTCTGTTATATGTGTGGAGGAGTTCTGTTATTTAGTGGACATGATATATGCTGGAGGAGGGACTGGAGCTAGCTCAGCATCAAGGGTATGGAGTGGCTGGAAAAAGTTTAGGGAATTGTTACCCCTCGTGACAGTGAGAGGGCTCTCCCTCCATGCTAGGGGGTCCTTGTATGCAGCATGTGTTAGGAGTGAATTATTGTATGGTACTGAGACTTGGGGGTAAAGGTGGAGGATATTCTTAAGCTCAAATGTACAGAGATGAAAATGACCATATGGATATGTTATGTGCCCTTGAATGACAGGCCTGTGGGGATAGGATTGCAGATGAAGAGCTGAATGGAAGAATGGGACTTGAGTGTATAGAAAGAGATGGTCCGGGCAAGTGCAGATGATGAATGATGACAGCTGGGTGCAAAGGGTGAGAGGTGTGAATGCTGAGGATAAAGTGAAAAAGACTTGGTCATGAAGTGTGACCACAGGGTTAGAGGACTGAGTAGAGAGGCTGTTAGAAACCAAGCAGCATGGAAAGCCAAATTAGTGACTAAGGCCAATGCATGCAAGTATGCAGGAGCCTTTATAAATGATGCAAAGCAAAGGAACTGAACAATCTATGTCAATACAGTACTATTTACACACATAAAAATGACATCATGCTTCATTTTAAGGATTCCCCATGTTGAAGGTGGCCATCTTACAGCTGATGTTTTCTATGAACTGGAAGCTAAACCAAGTGCCATAAGCAATTTTACTTCACAACAGTTACTGGAAAGTGCTGGGGAAAAAATAAATCAAGGAGGTGTAACATGACTTCTAACAATGTCAATCCTAATATATTTGTGGCTGAATATTTCCTTCCAAAGAATTATGACCGGGAGCCTAGTTACCAAACTTGTAAATACATTTCGCTCTTATGGTGGTAGCTCTCAGGGTTGATGATAGTCATCCATCTACTATAGCATTAACCCCCACAACACGACAACCTTCGTAGTTTTTCTTATTTCTGTCAAAAGATATACTGCAACTTGGGAATGGCCTGCTGCATTAATGGGGTTTATTAATTGTACCATTTGTATCATTTATAAAGGCTCCAACATGCTTACATGCAATGGCCTTGGTCACCTAATGATGGCTCTCCATGCTGTTCCATCTCTGGCTACTTCCCAATTCAGTCCCTTAACCCTGAGGTCACATTCTATGACCTCGTCCCTGATCTTTTTTGGACTGCCTCTCACAACTCTACTCCTGATGTTCACACTTCTCACTTTCTGCAGCCAACTGTCATCCTCCATCCTGTCCACATGCCCAAACCATTCTCTCAATCTACTCCTCCTCATCACAACACCAATACACTCAACTCCCATTTTTCCTCTCAACTCCTGAGAGTTATTGATTCAGTGTGTGGTTGGATAAGGGGCCCTTCAAGACATAAGGCCTACATCTAACCCCTCCAGTTCTCCAGTTCAATAAGTCTGTCTTCAGTCAAATAAATTCATCAGGAGATGGCAACAATTTGATGAAAAAGGCCTCCCTAAGCTCTATGGGCTGACTCTCCCTAGCACCCCTTCTATACAAATTCATTCGGCATATACCAAATGAATAGTCATTTTTAGGTTATTTATGCAATCTGATGTTGATATTAAAAAGACATAACATCCAGGAGAATAGTAACATATAAAAAAAAAAAAAAAAGAGAGGGATACAGATCAGGTGCTACAAAGCCACCTAAGCCCATGAGAATAAAACCACATGAGGTTCACACCAGTTTGTACCTTATACTGTATTTACCACCCTAGTATCATCGGTTTTATTTATTTTATAATATATATTTGGTGGTCTGTGTTTTATGGGTCAGGATTATAATTTATTAAAAATGGCAATGCTTCAGACTAGAATTAAATGAAAATAATCATATCAAGCAATTCTCGTCAAATCAGCCTTTTATGTATAAGAAGTCCTTTGTTGAGCAAACAAAGTCATTTAGTGGCAGCCAGATTACAACACTTAAAAAAACATCAACCCATGGGGGTAACTGGGGAGTTTTCAACATCTCAAGTATTAAATAACCTTCCTAAGAACTACAATGCTAGAATAAAATAAATAAAAAGAAATCACAGTTGCTGTTGCTGTGGTCCCAGGCTCATTTGGACATGAACATGGCAAACTACATGCTGCAAGTGTCATTCTCCTACAGTTCACCATATTCCTTTTGGGGAACAGGGAGGGAATTGAGGGGTGTTTGTATAACCAGGCAGTGTAGCAAACTGGTTACAGTATATTGCTGCATCCACATGATGGCATCCCTCTCCACTGCCAACATCACAGTAAACAGGCTAAATATTAGACAAATTCTAACACTGTAATACCAAAATCTTTGTCTTGTATACAGTACATCCGTAATACTATAACACATTCAGTGACAGTAATGGTCACTTACTCTGTAGAAGTGGTAGAGGAACATGAAGAGGTGACCGAGGTGGTCAAGGCATCCTGCTCCTCAAGAGGTGTTTGTGCTGGTGTTTCTTGTTTGCTGTGTGACTGCGCTGATCGACCCTGCATGAAGACAAGAAAGCAATTATACTAACCTACTTCCATGTCAAGAAGTTTCTACATTATTCTGAGTTGTCCTGTTCACTCTCAACATGGTAACTAAAATCTTTACAAACTTAAAAAATATGTACTGTACTAATCAGATCTAATAACCAGGAACAGATCTGTTAGCCTATTTGAATGAATGGCTCATCACAGCACCATCGAAGGCTACAGTTCTTGCAGACAAGCAATCAGCCAGATTACATCTCTCAGGCAACACAGTTCTCTCCACCAAATATCAAGATACCCATCACACAGTACAGTACCTTCCTTCATAGTCTGTGAGGTTGGGGTCTGGTGAGATCATACCTTTGGGAGACCCTGATACTCAAGATTCCTCTACAGCCTGACCTGGCAGTCCTCTAAGATGCTTCTAAAATTGGTGAGGGTTTCCATGCATGGGAGGGACACCACCTTCAAGAACAGTGACCCCCCACTTCTCCAACAGTTGCACATAAATATCAAAGAACAGTGAGTGGCTCTTTCATTTTTGATCAAATACCATCATTCTCTCAGGACGAGCTATAGAATTAAGATGACTTCTAAATAGTAGCATTCTGCATCTACTACCACGAGGCATCCAGATCAGATATGCTATTCCAAATCTCTATAAATTTCTCATTCATACAGTGTATTTTCTTTGCTCTTTCTGAGGAGAAGGTCCAGTTCCATGAAGTGCCACTACATCAAGAATACATAAAACATTATCTTGTGACAGAAAAAATATATTACCTGTACTGTCAAAAAATTAGAGAAGTTCAAACTTGATGACATATTGATGTCTTAGGGGAAAAAAAAAAAAAAAAACATCATCCACATATTCCCTTCATACTATATATAAAGCAATGACGGGAGTGGCATTAGGTGACTTTGTCAAGACTCTAAAATATCTTAATACATAATAGCTAGCAACATACATATATAGTCTAGAGGTTAGGTCAATGTCAAACTTAGGGCCCAAAAGGAAATGACGTTAGCACCTCTCTAGAATGCCTCTCACCAGCACAATAGCCCACAAACAGCGCCTCGTGACCATACACACACACAGGCTTCTAGAACATTTCAACAACAGTATAGCACACGTGACATGGCCCCTGCTAAACGAGAATGTAGGAATCAGAGCTCAGAAAGGGACTGGCCATAGAACCGGCAGGTAGTGGAAAGAGTGAATAAGAAGAGGGGTCCAACTAGACTTAGTTTTTTTTTTTTTTTTTTTTTTTTTTTTTTTTTTAGTACTGTATATTAAGTCCCTTGTAATGCATACACTGCTCAACTTAGACTTTCTCTGAAGATAATAAATCAAGATCAACTCCCTGTATTCATTTTTAACTCCTCCTGCTCTTCAATTACCAAAATAACTTTAACCAAAACTCAAGACTCACTTAATACAAGATTAAAGAGTTACATGGTGGCAGGGGTGGCTATTAATTTCCAACAAGTTGAAACCTTCCTTTTCGTACTGGTATGAGGATCTGATGATCCCACCATCCAGTAATTATGTAGGGGAAGACACTATACCATGAACTTTTCTTCTTTACATGACCAATCACCACTAGGAGCAACCCTGTCTGTCTGCCTGTCACTCACCACTATTTTCCAAATGAGGTACTCCACTACTGTAAGCTTCAGCAATTTTAGCAATGCCCCATATTTGGACCCTGAAGCTCTCACTTCATGCCAGTAGATTAGTGATTTTATCAAAGCCCCATTTGATGGCCTTGAAGCTCCTGCATCTGTCTAATACTTTTGCAGCTACTTGTTCCCCTGAATATGTCCCTGAAAAGGTCAAAGCGCCTGCTGCGAGAACTTCCAACCCCATAAGAGAGTACAGGAACCTGGGTCAGAATGATGATAGCAATGATGACTATCAGTACAGTACTGCAATCATCTCATGCATAACTCTACCTACATATTCACCGTTATAAATTATTAAGAAAAAAAAAAATTGTCCACCACAGTAAACAAAAATAATCATAAATAAAAGCTAATGAACATCTTCAAGCTACAATCTGCACAATCCTTTCACTCAGTCACTCACTCTGTCCTCACTCACCTGCATCAGACGAATAAACTTCAGTGAAGTAGCTCTCTCAGCTTCACTCATAGTATCGGAGTCTGTAGTAGGGTTATCCCGGGAAGAGTATCGAGTGAGAACAGCGCGCGCATCACACCCAGCTTTGGCCGCCTGGTTGGCCACCTCCTGCATAAAAGGATGGTGGTTGAAAAAAGGCTGGAGGAGAAGGAAGAGGGAGAGAAAAAGAAAGCTTCAGAAAACTGTGTGGCTGCTGGCAGAAGAAGAGTAACACAGGATAACACAGTATATTGACTTTATACAAGAATGAAATGTGCATAAGGAGATGGTAACAGAAACACTGCATTAGAGAGCAAAAAATACTTCACACTGACTTCATAAGAATACAGAAGAATGAAGGCAATTAGAAGAAAGAGAGCAATCAGTGCAAGAGATAAAGTACAGTGCATTAACAGCAGGAACAGACATTATATATAAAAAGACTTAGATTTAGTGGCATATAAATTGAAGCTAATGATGCATTCATGTAATTCTAACAATACTCAGCAAACCATCTATCATCATCATCTACTCAAGTGTTGCCTCATGAGGGGCATAGGAGCCTGGGGCTAGGCAAGTTGGTCCTGACATTTGAGATGAGACTGACCAGCCTCACTCATCCCGGAGTGGCATTACATAGGCAATAAACCCCAACCAGCCGGTGAATATAAAACTCCATCGGCTCAATCCAATTGGAGAACATTAATTGCCCACTAAGTTCATATAATTATTCTTACAGGAAAAACAAAGTAAAAATATCCGTATAACAATTCCTGTACTAGCTGCATGACTCATGTTTCCAGAGGTACAGTGTTTGTACAAATTACATACAGTACATCCTTTATGATATTTTTATTGTAATTCCCTTCATTCTGTATAAAATGGATACACTGTAAATGATTTTGTATGAAGTGGATATATAGTAACTGAATCTGAAATACTGTAAATCCCACAAGACAAAAGTAAGCCCCTAAAAATGCACTTCAATGAAAATTCTAATGTAAGGACTTGCACAGTGTACAGTATCTAACAACTTCTTAGTAGGCTGACAAAGGCTGAGTGGTACACATAAAAATAAGAGATCTTCCATGTCATTCTTCCATTTTATTTTGTTGCTGCTGCTTAACCCCAGTCTGTCTAACCGTGCAGACCTGTTGACCACAAGTAAGCAACTGCTTCTGTTGGGCCATCCAACAGGTACAGCACAAGTACAGTACAGGAAGGTCTCACAGAAAGATAGATCACTTCACTAATACTGTATGTAATGTCCTTTGACACCCTGTTTGCTTAACAAACCCAGTATAATAAATAAATTTGTTAAAAAGTGTGCCTCCAATTTCCATCATTGTCCCAACACCACCACATGGTGTATGCCATACTCATTTCAACTCTTGCTTGTTATCATTGCCCCAGCATGCCTCCCTCTTGTTTACTGCAACATCTGCCATGTACAGTACATGGTGTGTAACCATGTGTTATGTAAGAATTATGTGCTATCCTGAACCTGGTTGTGTTAATGGTGATGCATAATGAGAAAAACATACAGGAATAAAAACAAGATGCAGAGGTGAGGAAAGGCCCCAGCACTAACCTTGTGCCTTCAAAACTGTCACAGTAATCACTGATTTATGAAGAATTGGACTGTGAATGATCCTAGTAAATGATTACTGAAGAAGAGTGACCTATAAAATTTTTAAAACTGTCAGATATATGCTGTAAAATGAATGACAGTGCAGTGCCGGTGTCAATGAATGCCAGTTCACATGGTAAGCAGTGGTGGTTGTGTGTGCTCAAATATTTTCATAGTCTGTCCTACGTATGGTACGCACAGTACTTTACGAACTGAACACAATCAAGGTGAATGATAACTGAAGTAGCTTCGGGTATAAAGTGATATTAAATGTGGGATAATAAGCTTTACAAAATAGTATGGATGACACACTGTGATAATGATGTCTCTGAAAGCATCTGCATAAGGAAAGCAATGGTGGTCCATAAGATAAGAATGATTTTCCTGGTGACTGACAATTGATGCCATGTAAGTTCTGGAGTCAGGTTAACTGACAGATATGCACTGAAAAAGAAAGCGCAACTAATACCCAACCCACATGTCCACCATCGCCAACTTCACGTGGTGAGCATATAGTAAAATGAATTTATGCATTATATTTGGGGACAAAAATAAACAACTAGGACAATAAAATGACAAATGAATGATAGTTATGGAAACTACAATGCAAGTTGGTTTTACAATATATTAACAGTGGTAATTAGTGATAGTGTGTTCTTTTAAATCTTTTTTTTTTTTTTAAAGTTGGTTTTGGCCTTAGACTAGCAACATATGGCCCCCTAAAGTGTCAACTCTTGGTGGTCTATGACCATACCCTCACTCAAGTTATAACTGATTTTTACAACAATACATTACCTAATGATAAAGTTTTGGCTAGCACATCCCTATCATTCCACGAGAGCTACCTGAACATACACCAAGCAGGTATCTGGTGCCTCGCCATGGTCGGACCAGGGTCCTTCCCACAACAAAGTGTTGGATAATATTTGGAGACTGATTCCTGGGTGGATGCTGCAGCTGCTCCACCCAGGGTGTACAGTGCCATCACATACAGGCTCCTCATCAGTGCCTCAGATTTTGTACGGTAATTAAGTTCATAACACATGCATACTTCACTTGTACCTTCAGAGCTCATGTCAGTGCAAAAATCCAGGCAACTGGTATTTGTTCATTAACAAACTAACAGATCCTGCGACACTGGAGTGATCAGATGGTCTGATATACTGTGATATTTCTTCACTGTTCTAGTCAACCAGACACAGGGAAGCAGACCTACCACACTGGTACAGTGGGTTAGAGCACAAACTATCAACCAAAAGGCTAATACTCAAGCCCACTATTAGGTAACTGAGTGACATCAAGAAGGATATCTAGTAGCAAAGGATTACATACACTGACAAAAGTCCTCCACAAAGCAGTTTTATTAACTTCCCAGAATAATGCTCCCTGCTATTTCCTTTTTCTTTCCCTGCCTATGGTACTATTCTATCATCCCTAACATCAGAGGATTATTCCCAGTGTGGCCTGATATTTCTAAAAAAAATCATACCTTTTCACTCTTAGTAAAGTCGTGATGGTGGTGCTGTGGTTGTGGTGTGCTACCCAAACCCAGCTTTTCTCTCAGTAGGAGAAAATGACGGGTTCGCTCCACCTGTGTTAGACGAGTGATCTTTTCCAACTCCCACTGGTGCTCAAAAATGAGGGAATCTCCACGTGGTCGCCATCCATGCAGGTTCTCTTCTCCTCGCACATATGTGGAACTTGTGTCAAGCACTCGCCGCTGCCGCCGCTGCAAACCTGAAGAGGTATACACGTTTGTAACTCGTCTACAAAAACCCAGACTAACCATATACTTTGGTCACATGTCTTATCTTATTCTCTTAGTAATTAATACAAGACTCTGCAAATTTTCTAAAATTGTTATTGGCTACTGCTTCACAATTTTATTAAAATAGAGTACTATACTGAAATCAGCTACATGAAAGCAATCTGCATAAACCAATACAGTACAATACAGTACTGTACTCATTTTCCAAATTAAAGCATGGCTTCAGTTGGAATAATGTTTATAAGTAATACTGATATTAACTGAGAACAAGATTTTGAAATATGTTCCTTAGGAATAGAAACTACAGCAAAGATGCCATCTATGTGAACTTCATGTGTGTAAATTATTATCTATGTGGTATGGTACTACCAGGAATCTATAAAAATTATAAAAGAAATGTGGTAAACCATGTACAGTGGGTTCCTCCTAATCTTGTGTCACTCATTTACTACTTCAACCTCAAAAACCAACTCTATGCCAAATTTGTGGCCTGTATGACATCATTAGTATCCTTCACCCTCCCTACTGCATGCCTGTTTTTACTTTTGACCAGACAGCTTTACTGTGCTTTTTCTTGTGTGATTACAAAGCTGTGTTAGAATCTGCTGTTGACATGCATGGCCAACTTCAAATGGTTTTAATTCCAAGCATGGGTAAGATAGAAATCATAATGTATGTCATTTTAGGCAGCAGTCTGGTTATTAAGGGAAGGAAGGGAGAGGCAGGGGTAAAATGGAATATCAGTATTGTGGGAAAATGGCAGACTTTGACTGGAGAATCAGAGTACATTTCCCATTACAAATGCACCACTTTGCATACCAATCTCATTGCCTATGCACAGCAATCTCAGAACAGAATTACCACATAGATGGCGACTCTGCTGCATACACAAGCATAATATGTACAATGTTTGACAACATAAAACTTTGATCACAACTGGTTGCATATGAAGAGAGCTGGTCATAGGTCACAGGTCAGCCAAGTCATGCCCCACTAGTCTTGGGTCAAGATTGAGAGTTTAGGTGCTGAGGGTGGGAGGCAACAGTGCCGTGAAAATGACTGGGAACCGTGTCTCGTTGGAATGGGAGACTTCATCAAACCTCTTCCTTAGTGACTTATTTTGCTTAATGCACTTTATCTCCTCTCATATTAGGATGTCATTTATAGTTTATTCTTACTATCTCCCGGTGACTTTATTCACTGTTGAATTTGAAGGGTAAAATACAGCCTTCACTAACCCCTTCAGTATTTGAGGACTCTCCTAAACTGAATAAAAGCAAATGATGTTGCAAATAAAACACAAAATAAGCCTCAAGCTGATGGGGTTAATATTTCCAAGTAAGTTGCCTGTACCTTTTTAATATCAAAATTGTTGCATCAATAACATACGGGAGGATATAAATGCATAGTATGCAAAATTAATAACTAAGGAAAAGGTGTCATATAATCTCCAAAGCCAACAAAACAACCTTGGGTCATAGTACTACAGTATTACTACAGATGCACAGCACTAAGAATACACAACTCAGTACATAATGTACACTGTATTTGCAAATTTCACTGACACAAACTGTATTCAATGTTTATAGTAGGCACAACAAGATTTTGATGAAATTGGTGATTCTGTCCATATACTGTACTACTCTATAAGCTTTTCCAACTACTGTACTAAATAACCACCAAGGTTTAAGTACAATGTATAAGTGTGGAGCCAAAGTATGGGTAAATGCTAATGGGTAAAGAATGATGACAGTCTGGTTCAGTACAGTGATTAAATTCACTGCTACTTTGTAAGAGTTCTGACCTAAGTGCCTGTATTACTTAAACCAGTGTGAGTCTTCTAAGTTGTATGTCTGTACAAACAAATGGTTACACCGTGCAAAAAGATACGTAGCGCAAACCATGAAAAAAGGCACTACAACAGAGACTGCATGTCAGGCTGGGATATAATACTTCACATCATCATCATCTGGACCTCCTTTCCCACCCTACGGCTGGGTGAGGAGTAGCAATGTCCAGACAACCTAAGCTTGCCCAATCCAATCTGGTAATTATACAAACCCCAGTTTCTGAAATTCAGCAATACTGTACAGTAATAACAAAATTTTCGATCGAAAATATGACTTTTAGAGACTGTCTTTCAAGCTGAAGATCTGGTATTACAGTGAACTGCACAGACTCTTGGCAAGCTTCACCAAGAGGCATGCACCATCACATAGGCTCTTTGTCAGTGCCAGTTGAGGAAGAAATGTATGGAAGTTGACGAGGCTAGAGAACTGACAGGGAACTGAACTGACTAAATGAAGTACACACGGAAGAGTACATGACAAGGATGTGACACTACTTCTTAAAATCTGATGACTGGTAGAATGACTACCTGGTAGGCGTATGCGAGGTGCAGTTACGAAGAAAAAAAAAAAGTTGATGGTTAGGTTTGTGAGGTGGTAACAGAGTTCTAAGTACCTGAACGTTATGTAAATGATTGAGTGGCCCATTTGATTGAGCATGTTGTTTATAGTTCTTCAACTTTTGTCATTTTCTGTTCTTTTTCCCAGTTTTTACCTCACCTCATCTTTAGGTGAGAAAGAAGGTCAGGACAATGATGATGATCCAGTTTAAATTATGAGAAACCACAAACAAAATATTTTTGGTCAAGCTCTCCTCAGTAACAAGAGACAATTCCTGTTAGAGTAGGCTACTTCAAATTTCACATGCTATCATTCGGTAATGATGAACTGGAATTTCAAGAAATGACTGCCATATAAATTAGTTTTGTGTAGGTTACCTGTGTATGATGCCAGCATTAAAATACATTAAGGACTGTAAATGCTATACCACAGTATATCAATGCATTTAGCTGCTCACTGATACAAGGCTGAATGTACAGAAAGCAAGGAACATGTACCTGGGATGATAAAACAAATTTGGCACCTTCAGCCATATATTACTAATATTGATTTGCTATATACTTCTTCACTCTGAGCAAATTATACACATTACTATATGTAATACACCTGTAATAAGATTTCCCTGCTGAATAATGTTATAGATGAGTTGCCTTGGATTAGCAGTGTTCCTTGTGCAGCATTAAGCTACTCCAAGTTTATTAGGTGCTCCTTACGATCATCACGGTCATTTTAACCTTGGTTCCCATTTTACACACGTGATGAGAAGAACCACAGGCCAGTTCTTATAACTTGTACAAGACATAAATCAGAGAATAATGGAGTTCAGATCTGATCTCTCATCCTGCAACACAGGAACTACAAAACTGCCAGAACAAGTGATGCAAACCTTACAGTATTTGGTTAATTTTATACTGTAAGGTATTAGGTCACTTTATTTCACCTATGTCTATTCAATCCAATTGTAACTTTAGGGTCAAGAATCTTTATTTAAAAAAAAAAAGGGGGGGGAATACATAATTATATAAATGTCCACTGCAATTTCTTTTTCCAATACGGAGTGTTAATCTGTCTAGAATGCAGAGCATTTTGCTTGAAAACCCTACTATTTTTTTGGCAACATCAAAATTTTTTAATAACAGTGAAATGATCAGGTGTTAACAGCTTACCACAACAGGGTATACGAGTATATGAATTTCCCAGCCTGGACTATATTACTGAACCTGTGGCAAGGACTTGAGTGTATGAAACTTATAATAAAAATGCATGAAATGATACTTAAACTTCCCTGCATAAGTTTAAAATTAGTTACAGCATATCTCTGTGATGATGAAATAATAATACAGTACTTGTGGGAAAAAGTTCAACAACATTAAATATTTCAAGTATTGTAAGGAAATCTATTTGTACTTTGCTGCAGGGTTAGGCTTTCATACCTCCCTTGTAAATTCAATGCACAAGAAGCCCAACATTCCATCATTTCACATATTTACAGAGAGTTTCAGAAAAATACGAGGAGACCGGAGCAACTTATCAGTTACTAACTTTACAAATGGACAACTTTATTTTAGCATGTTAGAGGAGAGTGTCCATTGCAAAAATCAAGTCCTCACCATAATCACACATGACAGAATGGGGATATACAATATGAACTGCTACTTCCTACCCACCACTAATTTTTTACTCAGTTAGTGTGATCTGCCATACTTATACAAGATAATACTGCAAAGGATTTGTTAATGCTAACCTGTAAAATAAATAACCAGAGCTGGTACAACTCACTCTTCCATCAGCGCATGTTTTGCATTATCTTTCCCAGATGCAGAAAAATCATATCTTCATAACCATAACATGCACCATACAGTAAACTCTCAAACACTGTCGCAATATCTGGCCCAACACAATATCCAGCGCTGCTGGCTCGGCTCTATTAAAGTAATATCCAGCAAAGTTATGCAATATCTGGCGCCAAAACGGGACATAACTGGCAGTTCTATGCAATATCCGGCACTGAGTATCTACCGGCTCATGGCCTTTGGTTCCTTCTTCCTCGCATAAAAAAAAAAAAAAAAAAAAAAAAACTGTAGCCAAACAATGCTGTACTGTATTACTGTATTGTATCACTACTTTACTGCATTATATGCTTAATTTTCATCTTTTACTCATGGTAATGTTTTCAGGAGAGAGGTTCGAGATGGACAGTGATGGAATTTCCAGCTCAATGCCGAATACTGAGCTGATGGGGGGTACTATGCAATATCTGGCATTTTACTTTAACTGGCGTACAGTTTGGCTGAATTACACCGGATAACTGAGAGTTTATTATACTTCTAATTTTCTCAGTTACTGGAAATTTTATCATGCATTGCACTCAACTCAATCCTGCATTACTGTGCTTACTGAATAACAATTACTAACAGAACATTAACCCCCTGATGAGTATGATTTGCTTAAAACTTCAAGAGATGAATACCTACCTATAAGAGTGAATAAACAAAACTGTGATTGTTTTATTTGGTATAACTGATTTTATATGCATGCTACAGTATGCTAATGTTAGGATATACTATTGCAAAAAGTTACTCTGTATGGTATTTACCTGTCATATGGTGCAATTCCCAAAATCAGAATACCAAATTACCAAAAAATACCAGTTTTCCAAAAGAATTTTCAAATGCAGTCCATTCATAAAAGAAGGAGAAATTCTGCTTCCTCTGGGGGGGGGGGGAATTATTTCAGTGGTTACTGCCATGTTTACAAAGTGCCATGGTAGTCACACGGAAGAAATATTTAACCAAGCTTATGAGCTAGTTTCGGGCAAGCATGGCTCATTCTTCAGAAAAGCTCGTGTGTTAGCTTGGGACAACCATAACTCCTTCTTTAGAAAAGCTCATGAGCTAGCTTGGGGCAAGCATAGTTTGTTCTTTAGAAAAGCTTGTGAGCCAGCATGGAGCAATCACTTACCTATGCTTGCCCAAGAGCCTGGCTAAAGAATGAGTCAGAAATGTTGGCAAACTTGCTTAAGAGATCAGCTTGGCTGGCCTTATCTGACCTATGTCATTGACATGGGTGATTTCATCATTCTTTTTTTCTGTCAGTGTAGACAAAATATCACCACTTTATAATGCAAAACTTGCACATTTAAACTTTGAAAATGTCTTCAAAAAAGTGCAGTAGTGATGATAGTGACTGCAGTAATAAAAAAGAAAACATAAAGTTCTAAATATCAAAGACAGAGTGGAAATTCTAAAGCACACCAACACAATGGCGACCGGCACATTACTGATATGTTCTTTCACAATTTGATGATACTGCACGGCATAATATAGTCGAGAGGAATGCTTTCATTATTACTGTCCACAAACAGGATAAGTTATATGTGCTTATTCGGGCTGTGAGATGCTGGGAATGATTAGTTAGGCCTATAGTACAGTATTTTCGATAAAAAAATGTATATGTTTATATGTATATACATATATATATATATATATATATATATATATATATATATATATATTTTTATGTGACCGACTCTGGGCATAGGCTTCACAGCCTGCTTTCAAGGCCCAGTAGTCCTCCTACGTACCGCACACCTCTACATGTCACCACTTCGGCGCTAACACCCACCGTCCATATTGAATACATGCTAGGGCTGTCTCATACAGGACTGGTGTATTGATATTAGTGGGGGTATTTTTACGACATGTCGGCGGGCCTTCTGGTAGATCAGTAAAGTCCGATTTTATGAAATTCAAATCCTTAAACTGTTCCCTGCCTCAGCGGGATTTGAACCTGGGTCCGTCAGGACTGCAGGCCAACTCTCTACCGATTGAGCCATATATATATATATGGTGAAACCTCTGACACAGTACAAGAAAATGTAGTATGAATATGGTGATTGCTGAAGAGTCAGGCAATCAGGCAAGGGACATGTGGATATCTATTCAGGTATACCCCACTATACGATCCCCCTTTATGTGATACCCCACCTTAGTGATGTAAAAAAATTAACACCCTTCCCTGCCTAATGATGGCCAGTCCCCAGTTATGTGATGATTTTTGTTTTTCTTACGCAATTTTTATGACATTTTAGACTTAAATTTACAACGCTGGGTGGTAATCATATAACCAAACCATACGCGCTCCCTATGTGTCAAGTGGGTGGGTGGAGGGTTAGTGCCCCTCCCTGTAAAACAAATAACTCAGAGTCAAATGGCCACCCCGTACGTGATTATAGCGTCTGGCAATAGATAGATAGATAGACTTAAATTTTTTGTTTAGGTTGATTCATGAACTGTTTTTAGAATTAGATTAATGTGTTTTAGTCATAGGTGGGGTGAACATTGTCATTTTGGGGTACAGTTTACTAAGTTTGATTTTTTCCAGACTTACTTTTGATGATTTTCAGATAATATTTTTGGCTTTAGGTGAGTTACAAACTCCTTTTACGTTTAGTTTACCTTGTTTTAAAGCAATTTTGGGGTATAGGTGGGCTAGAAACTTGTTTTTGGACTCATTTGAGTGGGTTTTGGACTTAGTTGGAGGGGGAATCCCGAGGCTCCCAAAAGCATCCCTATACTTTCTGTGTTATAACATCCCCGTTTGACGATACCCTGGCTCAACGATGGGTTTTCCCAAACACACCTCATCGTCATAGCGGGGATGAACTGTACATATGACTAATGGTAACGAAATTTTCCAGCTTTCCGAAAACAATTTTATAAAAGCCTCCCAATCCTGACCATTTCACAATGTGGGAACTGCACTGTATTACCATACCAGTTGGTAAGGAAAAGAACATTATGAAAAGGTTTTCTTACTACCCTTATACTCTCAGAGCTAACACTTCCGCATTCCTTACCATGCAGTACTCTGAGAAAAAGCATATACTGTATTTGTAAATGCACTCTCACTATATTCTTTTTCTTTTTTTTTCTTTCTACACTCTCTTGACTAAAAATACAAATCTAAGAAATGTTGTAGATGTAACAAGCTTACTCATCAGAGGATTAACAAGGTTGTAAGAGCAAGGAGCTGAATGGTGTGAGGATTAAGGGAGAAGGCAGTGGCAGGTAAGGGAGCAGCAAGGCAGCGTACCGTAGCTGAGGAAGCTGTGGTGGTGTCAGGGTGGCCCACTAGAGCTGCCCTCCCTCCCCACTACACCCACACACTCCCAAGGGCAGCTTTATTCCATTACTGGCGTTTGGACAGGTTGGGCGGCCCTTGACCACCTCTCTACATCTGTCAGGACTGAACCACAAACCTGGGCTACCTGCTTCCGCTGCGCGCTTAAGCACTGTCTCATAAACTCCACAGATCCGGTTGGCCTCTGCATTCTTGTATGAACCACTGAAGAGATGGCGGAGGGAGCGTGGGATGGTGCGAGAGTCCCGCCCATATACCACCATGCACAGGTCTTTGGTGATGATGGCAGGCTGAGCACTGTTCTCCAGCTGTGCCAAAAAATGTCACAATATAATCACCCACTGTTAAGGATTTAATGAAAGTGAAAGCTGTTCTGAAACTGTACCACAAAACTCACAATATCTTGATCCAGTAAAAAAACAAAATTCAAATCAGATGAAGGTTGTTCTTAAGGTATACTAGATCAGTAAGTTTACTACTGAGCTCTAACCTTATTAAATTTTTGTCATACTGGCTGTTAATAACATGGTAGTTAATTTATTTTCTTCCTTTATGAAATATACGGAAACTGACCAACAGATAACCAATTAACTATGCTTAAATTCAATAGGTTTTTGTGGGTTACCAGCAGAAAGAGAGAGAAAGGAAGAGGTGAGGGAGCTGGGGGAGAAGGTTAACAGAAGTAAAACCTATGTGATGCATCAAAGGCATCAGTAATCATATGTCCACTGAGCTATGATAAAGAACACCCCTTCAACACCCTCAGTATTACTCTATCTTTCATCCAACACATCCCCCCTAAACCCTAGTGTTATATTATTCATGACTGCCATGCTGGTATTAGAGAGGATTTTTACATAATTTGTTGGTGGGTTTCATGGAAGGTCAGTAATGACTGTTTTAATTAAATAAAAATCCATAACCAGTTCTTTCCCCAGCCACTGATAAATCTTGCATTCTCTTGGTTTGCAGCCCACTGTTCTACCCACTTCACTATCATACATAACACTTGCACTGATATTACCATTTTCATTTTAGCACAAACAAAGGTCAATTTCATCTTATCATAATGCTTTATATTATCCGTCCATTTCCCTCCTACCACAATGTACACTTCCTCCCATGCTTACTCATTTTCATCCACCCCTGCAAACATATCCATCCACTATGTTCACTGTCTCATGGCACAACCTTTCAACTTTGTCTCACTCAACTCACATATACACAGCCTTGTATCTTCAATCTATCTGTCTAATGTCAGACACCTTGATTCCATAAGTGACCACTCACTAATTGCCTCCAAGTCACTTTGTCCTCTCCCATGTGACTGCCCTTCCTCCAACTCATACCCTCCTCCCTTATATAACTCTCCATTTGATGCTTCCATCTCATCCTTGGTGTTCCCCATCGTCTCCCTCTCCACCTTACTCACATACATTTTTCTAGCCAGTCTTTCATTCTCCATCCTCTTCACATGGCCATTCCATTTCAAAGTATTTCCCTTAACACTTTCAATCATCATCCACTCACTTGAAGAGAGAACCTGTATTTTTTTTACACAGGAAAAATCATCAGAGAAATTACCAATATGCCGGGAATCGAACCTGAGAGTCCCGGGTTCGATTCCCGGCATATTGGTAATTTCTCTGATCCACTCACTTGATGTAGTGCTGTCTACATCTTCCTTAGCCATTATCATTCTTTTCCTGTACCTGCCCTCCTCTCTTCCTATTTCTCCCATCTTTCCTGTCACTTCTTATTGCTTTCTTTCCTTTACAGGTGGCTTTACATTGAGTGACAAGTCAAATGGTTTCCTGTAAGCCAAGAAACCATTTACAACGCTGGGTGGTAACCATATAACCAAACCATACGTGCTCCCTACGTGTCAACAAGTGGGTTGGTGGAAGGTGAGTGCCCCTCCCCGTAAAACAAATAACTCAAAGTCAAATGGCCACCCCTTATGGGACTATGGCGTCTGGCAATAGAAAGATAGATAGACTTTCAATCACATCCACATCAATACCATACAGCTCCTTTACTTCCCTATGTGATTCCACATGTTCCTATCAAATAACCCATTTCCACTGCTCTCACTCTTGACTTGTGTCCTTCTAACAGGGTCCAAGCTTCACTTCCATATGTTGGAGAGGGGATCAAAATACTGTCATGCAGCAACTTTTTTACTTCCATGCTCAATTCTCTATTCCTTAACACTGCTTTCATGAACCTGCAATCTTTCTACCCTGCTGTACCCTTTCAAGCACTTCCTCCTCTAAACTTCCATCCTTACTCATCACACTACCTACGTACTTTGCACTCCCGTTCTCAACTCCTCGCCACCAAGTCTCAATGTGCATGCTCTGATTTCGTTGCTCTCGAAGACCAAAACTTTAATCTTATTTGCAATCATTTTTAGATTCCATATCCTATATACAATCCCAAACTCATTCACCAAGACTTACAGCTCATTCCATCTTCACTTAATAATACAGTATCATCTGCAAACAACAGTACAAGAAGCTTCCACACCTTACTCTATCTAATTACAGACACTCCAGCATCCACTGCCCTACTTAGTATTTCTTTTCTAACTCCATCCATTTACAAATTGAACAGCCACGGAAACATGACACACCCGTTTCAGTCCAACACTTAAATTAAAAAAACTCAGCTCACTATCCATGTGTATTGCGGCTCTGGCTCCTTCATATATACTCTTCACAGCATTTAACAACTTCCAATCTACTCCACATACTTTTAGTGCTTTCCACATTTCCTGTCTATTCATTATCATATCTCCAGATCCACATTGACTGCACACAACCTCTTTTCCTTCTCTAGATACTTCTCCACGAAACATCTTAGAATGAATATCTTCAATCACTTTTACAGTTTCTTTCACCTTAGCAGAATAATCAATTGACTTTACATTCCATTGTGCAGTCCTACGATATTTCCTCTTCCAAGTCTTGGTTCTCACCTTAAGGTTATTCCCAATCCAAAGCTTCCCTTTATCTGTTTGATCATGCATAGTACTCTAGATGAGTTATTACCATAACTCCAGAGCAATCCTTTCACGGTGGCTAGAATGTATGGAGGGTGAATGCAAGTAGTGTAGGTAGAGTATGCACATGTACTAAGTACTGCCTGGGATTCAATCAGTTTACCTGTGGCAATGCACCATTCCCATGTGTGCCACTGTTGACCATACCTTAGCTTATGGCCACAGTCCACACCTATGGTACTAACACTCAGGTTGCCAGTCTTCTACTATCACTCAATACAAAGCATATGAATATCAACAGGCAATACTTGTAGGTAACAACTTGTGGGTAACAACAACTATTTATATGGAACCTGCTATGAAGAAAAAGTGAAGAGAAAGAGATACTTATTCAAAAATTACATCCAGGTTAGTTAGAGAGATTTAAGCTAAATCTGTGATATATTTAAGGAGTCATAACCTCTCTCTATGACCCTGACCTCAAGGTACGCAGATATGGTCATGTAGACATGTTCACCAGGTGGTGTGACACGATTTAACAAATTGGAGTTGTGAAGTGATGAATCCCAAGCAGCCTCAAAGCGGAAGAGAGTGCGATCCTCTCCAGGATAGTCAAGCTCCTCCCCAGGGAAGAGACCAAGTGACAGAACAGAAGTATCATTGTTGTCATCTTCACTTTCTGGTGTTGTTCGGATACGACCTGAAACACACATTACAGTAATCTCTTAGTAAAATGTATAAGGTTATTCTACATGCACTAATGCTGTCTTGATATTCATTATCATAATAATGATCTAATATACAGCATTAATTGGTTTTAAGAAAAAAAAAAATGAAGGATCAGTAAGTTCTTGCTATAAGTAAAGAATAGATGTGATTTAATTATCACAACTTATTCCATACAATTGGAACTGTAAACCGAAGCTGTAAATCAGCTTTAAAAACAACAATGAAGACGTGACAAATAATTTTTCTGGGGTTTCTGTGGAAATACTAGAAAAAAAAAAAAGCATAAGAAAAGATGACTACAGTCAGCACTTACTGTACCAAGTAATACAGTACAACCATAAGGAAAACTGAAATTGACACTAACCAACAACAAGTTCCCTAACATCACGCCACACAAGATCCTGGGAGTGCTCGTGGACAATGGTGATGCGGATGCGGCGCTGGATGCCCTGGTGCAGCAGGAACAGCCCTCGGCATGGGAGGTCATCACCGTGTTCCACCACAGCAGGCACATATTCTCCGTTCGGGGCTGTAGGAACAGGACACTGTACGGTCAGTACACTGTAGCAGGCACTGGTCACACACCACACAATGTGCAGTCATACGTCCATGGTCCATTCCCTCCAATGACAAGCCTTCAGACAACTTTATTTACCTTTGGAAAGACTTTCTTAAATGAACAAGTTAGATATGGCCTTCAATTACATAGTCCACATGAGAGATCTTTCCAGTGTTTAATAATACTGTCTGGTACCAGCAAGATTAAACTACTGTATAAAATACATAGTTTAAGAGGTCTACTGGCACCCCATTCTTAGTTAATGATATATTCTGCATGTTACAACTAAGTACAATATTCCTTGATACTGTATTTTACTTATATAATTCTCATATTACAACATACAACAGCATATTAACAAGCTATATGCAGAAAAATAAATGAGCAGAAAGAAATGCAAGAAAGTGTCCCAAGTTCACAAGAATATGAACCACAGCATACAAGGTAGAACATAATTCAGAAGTCTTAAAAGTGAATGTGTCAGGACATAATATATGAACTAAGGAGAGTATGGACAAGAGGGAAAAGCAAATATCTATCAAGATGATATATTTAGGTTAAACATTAAGACAGAAAACAATACCTATCTATCTATCTATCTATCTATTTATTGCCAGACACCTCAATCCCATAAGGGATGGCCACAAACAAATCATCTCCATGTTGCCTTGTCCAATGCCATTTCACTGTCCGCTACCAGGTCACACCCTACTCTCATATACCTCTCCACTCCGTCCCTCCATTTCATCCTCAGCCTCCCTTTCTGTCTCCGTCCCTCCACCTCACTCGCATACACTCTCCTCGTTAGTCTCTCGCTCTCCATCCTCTCCACATGGCCAAACCACCTCAGTGTATTTCTCCTTACACTTTCTATCACATCCACATCCACACCACAATGCTCCTTCACTTCCTCATTTGTCAGTCTGTCTCTCCATGGAACTCCACATGCTCCTCTCAAATAACTCATTTCCACTGCGCTCACTATTGATCTGTGTCCTTCAAAAAAAGTCCAAGCTTCACTTCCATACATTAGGGTTGGTATCCCAATACTGTTGGTATCTCAATACTGGCATACCACGACTTTTTAAAAAACAGTATCTAATTGTCAAAATACTGTACAAATTACTGTGTACATGAAGTCCTTCTTTTTAAATTAATGGCATTCAATATAGGCACCTATCATCAGTAGTTTTTCAAATGGGAGGTAAGAAACTCTGAAATTACAACTTTAATTGCTTTATGTTACTGTACCATATCATATCATACAGTTTATAAAGCATCATGCTTGCATACATCAGCTTTGGTCACCTAATGGTGGCTCTCCACATTGCTCAATCTCTGGGAGCCTTCCCTTTCAGTCCCTTATCCCTGAGGTCAAACTCTACGACCTCATCCCTCGTCTTTTTCTAGGTCTGCCTCTCGCAACCCTACCCTCGATGTTCACAATTCCCATCTTCTGCACCTAACTGTTGTCTTCCATCCTCTCAACATGCCCAGACCACCTCAATCTACCACTCTTCATCACACCAGTACATTCAAGTCCCATCCTTCCTCTCAACTCTTCAATTACAATTCTAGCCATCGCATGCCTAGTATTCATGGATGCACTACACATCCATCTAATCACTGCCATTTCTGAATGTCTGAGCCAACAACTATCCTCTTCCTTTACTTCTAGCATGGAAGGAGAGCCCTCTCAATGTCAGGACAAGCAACAACTTCCTGAACTTCCTCCGACCACTCCTTACCTTAGCCACAGAGCTAGCTCCAGCCCAACCTCCAGCACATAACATGTCCCCCAAATTACAAAACTCCTCCACACACTCAAGTGACTCTACAGCAAGATCAATACACTCATGCCTGACAATCTCTGAATGCTCTCTTTGACACACTGCACACATGGTATCAGGATTATTTTTAAGATATATATTATGATTGACACAATATGCTTTGCACATACTCACAAAAAGGATACATGGAACAATATTAGTAGGTCACTAAATACTATGACACTCAAATTAAATACTAAATCAATTCATTTTACTCTTGCCATTTCCTGATAATATTACTCAGCTTGGAATAAACTTTCCAAAACACAAGGGTTATATACAGACTTAATATACCAGTACCCCTTCAATAAGAGAAGTCTTTCCTAAGCTGAATAAAACTGTCTAGATGACATCACTGGATTCATGGGTTACTGATGTTCTGCAGTTTCTTTCACCTAAATATACTGAATAATACAGTAAGTTTTGGCATAATCAGGCACATAACAAAATATATAAACCATTAAATAATACTGTACTGCAGATAAACACAAATCAATCTCTTCTGCTCACAAATCTCATTTAAAAATGTTTTCTTGCCATCTCCTGATGATTTCATTCAGCTTAGGATAGTTTTTGAGCTGCAGGGGACAGCTGCAGCCTCAATAAACCTCTCTGATATGAGAGGCCTGTCCTATGTTGAATAAGTCATTCGTTAGTGGTAAGAACAAATAAAATGGGATATCACCAAATTCAATGAGTTTGTTATTACAGAATGCTATCTCCTACCCAGCTCGCAGATTTCGAACCAGACGAGAAGGTCGTGTCTGGCATGGACATGGGACGTAGAGGGGCTCTGGACAACTCCGAACTTGGGTGAGCGGATCGGCTGGCTGATAGGAATGGCAGGTGGCTGCATCCTCTTTGGGGGCCCTCTGGAGCTGCCGGGGGGGACCAGGCCAGGGGGTAAGCTGGCATGGTGGCCATGGGGTTTGTGGTAGTCATTGTCATTTGTGTGGTTGTGTGGTTACAGTGGGGGTAATGGGTTAGATGGGTAAAAAGGCCATGATCATTATGATTGTACAGTATTGTGGGTATTGCATTAGTTGGAAAAAAGATTAGTTGTGTGGCCACAGCCATTCATATTAGTGTTGTGTTTTTAGAATGTAGAGTTATTATATGCATAAATTTCAGTGATATTCGAGAGTTTTGGTTTTATTTTTGTTAGCATGATTTTGAGAGCATCATAATCATTTGTGTATGGAGTTTAAGTGTCATTGTCATTGTCAGAAGTGCATGTTGTCCCTCAATGATTGTTTTTGACATTGATTTTTTTTTTTTGTTATATTTCCATAATGTCCATCATAAAATTAATTGCAGAAATCATTAGTACATTTTGCAGTCAGTGGTGTTATTGTTATTTTTGTCATCAGTCATTATAGTGGTCGCCATCACAACACCAGCCATAAACATGAGCAGCACACAGTGGAGCGAAAGGGAGAGAGGGAAGAAAGATGGAGAGAACAAATGTGTTAGACAAACAGATGAACCTCAAAAAATAATAATAGTAATAAAAAATAATATTGAGTGCACTGGCACAAAATTTCACAAAAAGAAAAGTACATCACAATATAGAGATACAGCTGAGTACAAAAATCTGCATAACATTTCACTTCTCGCTTTCCTCAGCACCCAATATTTCTTAGCTAACGGAGGATGGATGGATGGATAAAGGAGGTTTGATTTATTCCACTGCCCACAAATGATGCTCTTTGATATGCTGTGTCAAGGTGGAGTGTCAGACATAATCCACAAGTGAAGCTGACATGGTGGAGCAGTAAGCGAACATTTGACACTGATTGTACATGTACTGTTCAATGGGAAACTGAAAAAATTAGATGCACATATGAAAAGCTGAGAGATACAGACACTTGCCACAGAAAGTTGTGTCAGCATTTCAATTAATAAGTTAGTAAATAATATTCCTGAAAGTCCCTGTACAACTAATTTGTGAGGAAAAGGAGAAAGAACACTACCCATGTAAAGTATTCCCTACATGTCTTAAATGATGGCTAAAGGGATATACGAATGGAAGGCTGCAGACCTTCCCTCTTAGTTCTCTTGCAGGGATCTGGGCCTGTATTCACAAAAAACTTAATAACAACTCCCTCTCATAACTCAGATTTTGATCTGCAGGAAGAAGAGACATAGAATGGTTCAGTTCATTTTTTCTTATTCTTCCTAAAAAAAATAAATAAATAAATAAATAAATAATAATAATAAAAATTATTCTCCCCTTGTAACTGACGCCATGGCTACATGAGGACAATTCTGTGCACTATTTCTGGCCATCAAAATAGGAGGCAATCTGCTGAGCAAATAAAAGCCTTCCAAAGGTGGTAACATGTGCTGCTGGCTTCAAGAAAAAACAAGTAAGTGCTGGCATACAAATGCACTGAGAGACGGATGACCATCTTCCTTCCTGAGTCCACCTGACACAAGGTGCATGACTACTGCAGTACGTACCATATTGGAAAATATCACACAAACTGTCACCTGTCTGGCCAATATTGGAAAGACGTAGCTAGCTGGTCAAGGGTATGAGGATGGTGCCTAGTCTTTTTCTCGTCAATACAATTCTCCCTCACAACAGACTGACTTCCCCACTAAGATATTCCACCATCAGATGTTTCCCTGTCATTCACCTGTATATAAACTAAATTAAATATTCTTGTCTATCTATCTATCTATCTATTGCCAGATGCCTCAATCCCGTTCGGGGTGGCCACAAACAAATCGCCTCCACGTCACCCTGTCCCCCGCCATTTCACTCCCCCGCTCCCAACTCACACACCCCTCTCTCATATACCTCTCCACCCCATCCCTCCATCTCATCCTTGGCCTCCCCCTCCCTCTTCCCCCCTCCACCTCACTCACATACACTCTCTTCGTCAGTCTTTCATCCTCCATCCTCTCCACATGGCCAAACCACCTCGGTGTATTCCTCCTAACGCTTCCTATCACATCCACATCCAAACCACAACGCTCCTTTATATCCTCATTTGTCAGCCTGTCTCTCCATGTGACTCCACAGGCTCCTCTTAAACAACTCATTTCCACTGCTCTCACTCTTGACTTGTGTCCTTCCAGCAATGTCCAAGCTTCACTTGTGCTTGAGTAATATGGGTTACAGATATGATACTCACTGTTTTGCTTCGTTGGTAAAAGTGGCATTAAATGAATGAAATTAGTTGAATAAAGCTACTGTCCAAGGTATGTTGTGATGTGAAAAGATGCATCATGAGCCATATCATAATATGGTGTATCTGCATATAACATAACAATTATCATTATTATTATTATTATTATCATTATTATTATTATTATTATTATTATTATTATTATTATTGTTGTTGTTATTATTATTTTTTTATTTATTTTACAGAATACTGTATTCAGATAGTGTCATTTCAAGAGAGATGATTCAAAATGCTGTATGATCACATGTGTATAATAATGTTTGTTAATCCTGGCTGAATTAAACAGAAAAAAAGAAAAAAGAAAAAAGAAACAAATTTTGTCAATCTAACATCCAACACATGATACAATACAAACTCATATCTGAAAATCCATTTCCTGAAAATCTTCACTTCACAAAATTTTAATTGTATATTTTTTCATGTAATAAGGAGCTGTTGATATCACCTGTCTTCACACAATCAATGCAGACCTGAAGGCTTTTTTGTGTGTGTGAAAGGACATGTATAAGAATAACTAATACATTATGAACAATGTATGTACTGTTAATGGTACTGTAGGGTATTCATTACATGATATTCTCATTACCATAATAATAATCAAAATTCTACATTCCAAACCTTTCCAATATTCAGAAAGGCTATGGACTCAAGCATTTCAGATTTGAGTTTGTACTGTACTGCTATGTTTTTAAATCTGGTTCACTATTTTAGCATAACAGTATTAATAAAATATATCACTCTCTATTTAATTTTTTTATAAACTGTTTAAGTATTTTATGCATAACAGTACTTATAAAATGCTTTTTTTTTTTTTTTTTTCTCATAAGGTCATCAAGTTCAGAAATTATGGAATACTGACCACAATCAGATTGCTGTGAAGTCAATCAGTGTCTGAACTGCTCTGGCTCTTCTGATCTTTCTTCTGATATTTTAATGAATATATGAGATAATGAGTTTAAGTCAATCTTTAACCATCATTCTCCTGAAGTAGTAAAGCTAATCGTTCTATGTGATAATTCTCATTGGTCTGGTTCATCCATCTGTTCTCTGCACACATAATATTGGGAAACTGAATGTTAATGGAGCTTGCAATAGACCGAACTGACTCAGTTGCTTTGTGTGTCTGTGAAAGGGCTGTTGTACACACTGTAAATGGCCAAAAGGCAAACTATGACCATAATAAGATTGATTTATGCAGTGGTGATGAAAAAAAGCTGGCTGCAGTTACGAATAATCTGGAGTTCAGAAGAATGTGACTTAAATCAACTTTTGCAATTGTGACTGTTAAACCAACTTCTGCAATTGATGCCCAACTGGCTTCTGATTTTGTTCCATTCTTTACAACTAGGATATCTTGAACATAAAATGAACTGGACAATATTTCTTTCAGCAGGGAATTCTCAGCCAAGTTCCAACCATGGAGCATAAGAGGACATGTGCTTACATCATTTGATCCAACGGACTATCTAGCTATCTATTGCCAGACACCTCAATCCCGTAAGGGGGGCCACAGTAGACATTAATAAATTATTTAATTCACTAGACATTGGTGAAGTCAAATGCTTTATCAAAGACATTACTGAAACATTTTGCTACCATGATTTATCTAATGTGTCGCACTGCCAGTTAAGTGCAAATATACTGCAGACTTTACTTGTAGAATAGTAAACAGATGCTTCAAAGATGGTAGCAATCTGAGAAACGTGCCTTGCTCTGGCCTTACTTAAGAAACCTGGTCTTGATGTTGAAAGCATGTTAAACTATCATCCTGTCTCTATTGTTATTACTGTCTAAGATTATAGACTCAGCTACAATTAATCGACTTCTACCATTACTCAAATGAAACAGAGTTATCCCCCATGTTCAGAAAGAATACAGGAAATTTCATCGTCATCATCATCATCATCACCATCATCTAGACCTCCTTTCCCACCCTACGACAGGGTGAGGAGTAGCAATATCCAGACAGCCCAGGTTTGCCCAGTTCAATGGGCCATGCTTCCACACACTCATCACTCAAGCCTGCGGAATGCTGGCTCTATCTGATATGCCAAAACGTGAACAACATTCTGCAGCTTCACATAAACGTATCCAATAGAGTCAAACCGAACACTGTCATGTTAAAAAAGGGTGCCAAATTCCTGATCATGTGCTTCTCCTCAAAAACTTCATCCAGCCAACTCGATCTCCTGTCAATCCCCTAGCCTCACCAACTTCCATACCTCTCTTCCTCACACACCCATTCACCATATCACTTTACCGAAACTGTGTTAACAAAGATCATAATGATCTAGTAGTGACATGCCCTCTCTTGCTGGTTCTGTTAGATCTGTCTGTGGCCTTTGACACAGATAATCATGAACTATTCCTGGATGATCTGCATTTTTATGGCATCCATGATGATGTCCTTTTACTCCCATGGCTGTACTGTACATGTCTGCCAGATCTCAGAGTGTGGTAGGAGACTACACATGCCCAGATTCAGTTCCCCTTCTGTTTGGAATCCCCCAAGAATCCATTTTAGGTTCAATCCTATTTACAGTTTATTCAAGTACAGTAATTTATGAATACATGATGCACATGATGTTTCCTCTTATTTTTATGTTGATGACATGTAGCTTTATGTTAAGATAACCAATATTAAGGACAGAGTACAGTGCTAAGAAAAAACTGAAATCCCTAATATTCAATATTAAGATCTATTTGGCAATGAGGAGACAAACTGAATGATGGTAAAACAGAAATCATTATTATTCAAGGAAACATAAGGGATGGTGATGTTGATACTGTAATTTCTTCACTCTGAAGACTGGCAAGTCACAACTTTGTCTGGTCTGTTCTGTTCGAAATCTGGGAGTGCATTTCATTTTGAAACTAAATTATAAAAAGCATATTAATCAAAATTAGGCACATTAGAAACCTGTATTCTGTAAAACAGTTTCAAAACAGACAATGCCTCTTAACACTGGTTCATAAAATGGTTTTGTCTCATGCTGATCAATGAAACCCGCTATGGACTGGTCTTCCAAATAATATACTAAAGAAGTTTCAGTCTATGTTCAATGGGACAGCAAGGCTTATCTTTAGCCTTTTTCCAAAAACCCCAAATTACTTTATTTCTAATTAAGTTACACCAGTTGCCAGTAAAGGCTAGAACAGAATGAAACTATGTCTTATTACTTTTAAAGTTCTTAAGTTTGGTGAATCAAAGTACTTGATGAACTGATGAAACCTGCTGGTGCACCCAGTTGTGATGTTACAAAATGAAGATAATCCCATGGTCTTGATGAGCCTAAAGGTGTTGACCAATCATTTTTCTCTGACTGATCTTTTTTCTTATACTGCCCCTAGGTTCTATAATAAACTGTCATTATCCATGACACAATTAGCTTCTTCTGAGTCTTTTAAGGAGTGGCCCAAAGCTTTCTCCTTTCAGAGAGCTATGATCTGGAGCGAGGTGTTGTGATGGACAATTAAAGGGTTTAAATTGCTGCCACCTCTGTTGACTAAGCCTGTACATGAATGATAAATATATATTCTTTTACTACAAAAATGACGAAAGTGTGTTCAGCACTAGTGAATTCTTTGGTGGAAGAATTAAAACTTTTGAGAAACAAAAGATTATTGCTCATGTAATGCTGCTCAGGGATGAATGAGGCTGGTCACTCTCATCCTAAATGTCAGGACCAACCTGCCTAGCCCTGGGCTCCTATGCTCCTAATGGGGCAACAAAGAATTAGATGATGAATGAAGGAATGAATGAATGATCACTATTATTATCCATCCATCCATTATCCACCCCTACACTTATTTAAAAATAACATCAGCAGCATCTGATCCCCAAATACTGTCTGCAATCATCCCTGAAAAGACAACCATTAACAACTTGAAATACTGCCTCAGAGCTAAAAGTTCTTGTCTGGCAACTGGAGGAGCAATCCACCATGCAAGAGTTGCTCAAAAATATCCTTTAGTGACCATGGCTAATGACTTTTTACTGCACGTGGAATAAGAGAAATGGAGGGTTTTACAGCCTCCTTGTCATTCCATCAAAATGAAGTATGAGTTATGAAAGAGGGTTGATGGGAGGTATATCTGTAAATCTCACCCCTGATCACCTCACAACAGAGCACTTGAGTTGGAAGGAGCATCATCCATTCCCTGGTAAAGGAGGGGAGACTGTATCTATGGTCATCTTTCTCCTTTGATTCATTTCTCAAAGAGATTAATGTTCTTATCTATGGTCATCTTCCTCTTCTGATTCATATTCTCAAAGAGACTGAAGAACATTAATCTGGATTTTTCCCATTCTATGTGAACACAGGCATGGAGATCAATCAACAAAGATGGACGATGAAGTGAAGAATACAGTAACGACCCAATTTACAATCAGGTTACATCTAGAAGGAACTGATCGCATACTGAATGATCACATATTGATGTCAATAAACATGGACACAATGGAGATACGCTGGGGATCAAGGGCCACGTAACCTAAAATCTCAAAAAACATTTCTACCGCCCACCTGAGGTATGTTGTAGGCCAGTCTAAGCCATCACCAAGCCCCCCACCCCTGAGGCTAGGGGACAGCTGAAAGGCCTGAACAATCACTCAAGGTTGTCAGATAAGTGATGGGGAAAGTGAAGCAGTGAGGCCAAGGGAGAGCATAAGGGTGGAGTGGATGGGGAGCTGGCCTTGAACTGCTCCTTTACCTCCACTCTCCTCTTCTCCTTGAGATCCTTCCACAAATCAAGCACCTTTGCACAGATGAAGCTATGCTGTAGGGACTGCCTCATTCGGTGAAGTTCATTAACCCGCAACGCTACGTAGATGTTTTATCTCCTCCATAATGGGATCTCTAGTCCAAATTAGGCACTTTGCATTCAGGAAGGGCACATTATGTACCACAGCTAGGACAGCCTTGAATTTTTTATCATGGCAGAGACCGTGGACTGGAGCAGCTTAAGGGCTTCTGCGATCTTGTTTACCCCAGGCCCATCCTTATGGCACTTAACAATATCCAATTAAACATCATGGGAATTGCTATGTCTTGCCTTCTTAGACTTCCCCTCTGCACCCTTAGACTTGCCCTCTGCACGATGCTTTTCACTGTTGTTAGTGCCCTTATCTGACATGTTTTTCAAACCATATGTTTCAGTATTTCATACAAAGTTATCCCTTGCAGGATGTGCAACGCATGTCAGGGATATAATTCTGAATGCCAAAGTGTGTGTTTCTGCCACTCGTGCCATTTGTTCTTTGTCTTGTACACATACCTTCCACTGTACCAATGATCCTTTTAACAGCTTGTGTCAGTTTAATGCTAATTGTGCATTCTCTTTAACTTATTAACTTGGGGGAAGGGGGATGTGGGATGCAAAGATTCATTGGGGTATGATACATTTTTCTGTGGCCACCGGCAAAACATCTAGTCTCACAACAAATTCAAATTGAGTCAGTTGGCTGTCCATCCCTTGTAGAGCAATACATCACTCAGTAAACCCAAGAGTTCAGCAGTCATTTCATACCCACCTTTCGTATCTCTCCACTTCACATCATGCACTAAACTGTTCATCACGCATCTGCACCATTATTTTGTGAGTATAGGTGTTTCGATGGCCTTGCACAAACAAAGAAGGTTACATAACATGGGGAATGCACAGGAGACAATAACAGCAGCAGGACACGCAAGCAACTGGATGAGCAACGTGAGGACTTTAAAGACGTGGTGGGAAGGAAGACATGTGCACATAGACCTCAGAAGAGGGTTCTGCACATGTACACACAAGCAGCCATCTTGGCTCATATGTATGACTGTCTGCCTGCACGGGTGGAAGGGTGCTTGCACAGGATCATTATACATGGTGACCGTAAAAATCATATAAGGAATTTTTTCAATTGTTAATCCAAAACTGTGTATGAGTTTTCACTGATTATAGTAAACGAACGCATACCAGATAATCATATACTGGGTCGTTACTGTACTAAAATAACTGGCAGAAGGCACTGTTATTACTGCCCTTGTTGAGTTTTATTCTGCAGTCAACCTAATACTGCTATATGCAAAAATTAATAACAATATATTTTGATAATACATTTTCATGTATAACAAGATTGGAAACTAAGTACTATGAACTGATTATTACCTGTGGATAAGCTTGGATCCTGAATGTGGCAACATCTGAATACAGTATAAATGTATGGCAGAATTCCACACAAAAATACAGTACCGTACCTTAAAAATCTGTACTGATCATATCATTGTCATTTGGTAATGAATAAACCCGTCAGTAAAATAAAAGTTATTTCAATCTCATGCATAGAACAGGCAAAGAAAATATTGGTTGGCAACTCAGAATACAACAAAAGATCACATGAAAGGAAAAATAATTGTGCAGTAACAGGAAAGCAAAGGGAGTCAACAAAGCAGAAGCTGCACTGTTGCCTCCATTACAAACCAATAAAAGCTGGCTCTACCACTTTTTAAACTTAACTCTTCCTTGTCTGGCAGTCAGTCATTCCCAATGCAGTGTACTTTCATGTCAAATTACATATACTATATATAAATGTACCTGTATTACTGAAAACTACTGATTTAATTCTAAGCAACATAAAACTACATTTTGTCACCTGATGTTAGTACTGAGACACACATATTTCCCATTTTAGCAATTCCTTAGGTTATTTACAAGATAATTAATGCCTCATTGACCTGGAGATGTTGGATGGATTAATACTACTTTCTGGTAGTTGGCTCATACTAACTGTAAGCCAAATCCTTCAGCTGTTCAAGCACTCCAGACAAAAAAGAAAAGCATTGTATCTGGTTGAATAAGCTAACTGAAGAAATTTTATTTCTGATTTTGGTGTCTACATTCTTTTTTGGTGTCTACATTCTTTCATTAATGTTACTGCATACAGAACTTTCAAGAATCAGAAATGGTTCAACTAATCCCAACAGAATGGTATATCCATATTCGTGTGTAAACTACTTGCACACAACAGACACAACTACCAATTATCTGGCTAATAATTATTGTACTGTACTTTTAAACAACACAGAAAATGTAATTTATGATATTCTTAGTCACAGTTACTATATATTATAAGTACAGTGACCTGTCCTATAATGCAGGAATACTGTACACAGAAAGCAAAGCTCGAGAGGATTGCGCGTTATAGGAACTATATGTTTATGTGTTAAAGGGTTTCATGGGACTCAAGCCAGCCCCAATTTCACTATTTTGGGTAATTTTCATGATTTTTTTCAGGTCATTTACCTACCTAATAGACTACATACAAGTACCACACTACTCCTCGCCTCAAGTGCAACATGTTGTTGGCTTGCTGGGAGAAGATGGTCAAGTTTCAGTGGCATGGTGGGGGCAGATTAAAGCGGTATCACACAGTACCTTGTATGAGGTTTGCTAAGAAAAAGTTTTGTGGAACCAGGCACAGACCTTATCATACACATTCCTCGTATTGTCGGCAACGATGCTTCTTCTCACACTGTTGCCAGTGCCCATCTCACCTGTACCCAGTCTAGGTCACTGGAGAATGCGACTGCCAACTCAGCAAAGAAGGAGAAGCAGCACTGTATACAAACAGACAGAACTGTCCAGGGACCCCATTGGTTAAAATGGTTTCATCAGAGTTTCTAGAGGTGAGAGAAATTGCCACCATGGCCCTTGCAGTTCTCTTGTGGAACACATCATCTCTCTGATTCCAAAGACAAGGAAATTACCTCAATTTTTCAATGAGGGCAAATTCAGCAGCCCTAGTCCAGGAAATCTGAGCAGCAGCCATCATATTTTCACTGATGAAGCTGTGTGGGTGCTGAAGATATTGTACTGTCCAGAAGTACTACTCTAATATGTCCTGTTCACCTTACATGGTGCATCTGGCAGCTAAGTCCCCAAATGTAAACACATGATTATTTGATTATTTTAACATCATCACAGTTTTCATCAGTGCATGAAAAATTTACTCTTTAAGGCTTTCATAATTATTAATATTTATCTTAAAATATTATTAAAAATTCTATGATAGATTAGATGTTCAGTGTTAAAACATGAAATATTCCCTGTTGTCGCCTAGTTGGTCACACTGTTTTGTACCTCGTATGACAGGCGAGAATCCGTCCAAATGGATTCCAAGCTTGCCGAGGATACCGTCAACATTTACCATGATGTCTTGTCGATTTACTCTCATTTCCTCAGCAAACTTCATACAAGGTACCGTGTGATATCCCCTTTAAGTGGGGCAGAGGGGAGAAGAAGTCACATAGAGCACGAGTACTGTACAGTCACAGCGCAGGGAGAGGGTGGGCTCAGGTTGAGAAGAAACAGTACTCAGTGGACTGTGAATACACACCACGCAGACATGTCATAGCAAAGACATGGCCTGACAATCTGTGTCATATGCATCTTTTCCTCGTAGTAAGATTTTGAAACATAAACAGGTGCCTCCCACCGTGCTGTATGTATTTTTTTCTATGTAATATGATTTTGAAACACACACAGGTGCCTCCCGTGTTCTATGATTTCCGCGTTCTAGGATCGCGCACTGTAGGAGTGTTGGATGTAATTTGGTATTACTTTACCTTATGTAACTCAGGCAACTATTAAGCATTACTGAAAGCCATAAAGAATTATTTCATTATGCATTCACATAACTACGTTCAAACATCAATTACAGCTCAATTAAACTTCTAAAGCACCATTCTTTTGCATACAGTATTTGTACTATGTATAACTACACACACACACACACACACACACACAGTCTTTCTTTGATTGGTACTAACAAGTGTGTTGCATCTTGGCGAGAGTCACGGTGCAGAGGATGTTGTTGATAATGACCAAAAACTTCAAATACAATGGGTTGCGTTTTGATGTAATCGATGAATGCTCTCGTCACCGTCACAGTAATCTGAGAAACAGAAGGAAACACATATATATACAGTATCTACATGCTCATCCAGCTACAGCAATCCCCTGTTTATCTGATACTGCACTATCTGATCTCTGTCACTATCCTACAAAGAAAAAAATCTGTCTGAATTAAAGCAATAGCCATTTTTTTAATATGTTAACTGGCGGCACGCATGGAAGCTGAATTTTCTAAACCACCAAATACTCCCCACAACACTCTTACACAACCGATGATGCCCATCAAAACAAAGGCTGCTGCCTGCTCCACCTCAGATACAAAGAGTAAGTCATCCGGTGTTGGTGCACGTTAAGTTCGTTATGGAATTTGTGGCTTTGTTGCCATACCAGAGTTTTTGCAGGGGTTTATGTTGTTTACCCTAGTGCTGTGTGCATGCCTGTAGCTTCTTCTGTGGAAAATAATAAAATGTTCACGGATATATGCATGTACCTGTAATGTATTTGGCGTCAACCGGTCTCCTTTGTGTTTCACCCTTTGCAGCTAGTTGCTTGCTTTCAGTTCTGCTTTTAGCCATCTATGCATATCACTCACTTTTTAGAAATAAAATATTGTAAATGTTTGTAGCATCTTCTGTGGAAAATAATAAAATGTTAATGTAAATATGTATGCAATTTCTCTCTTTACATGGAAGAAGGAACCAAGGGCCAGAACCTGCGAGAGTATTCCCTCCATGAAAAAATAAAAACAAAATAACTGAAAGCCAAATTCAAGATTTGTTCATTTTGAGGTACCTGGACACAATGCATTTACAAGACTGGAGGTCATAGGCAACAGCAAATACAGACTGAGGAAGACAGTTCCAGAGCTGACTTGCTGCACACATGACAGACTGAGAGTAAATGTTAACTCTTGCATTAGAGAGTTGGACAGAAAAAGGATGAGAGTTTGCTGCTAAACGGGTGCTAAGTGCCTGCTATAGTGGTGGAGAGATGCAGGCAGACAGTTCAGAGGAGCAGTGCCCACTGAAGTAGTGATATAAAAGAGATAAAGATGCAACAGTGCAATGAAGAGACAGGGGGTGGAGGGAGCTGGCCTGTACTTATGTAATTTGTTGGCTGCTTTCAGTTCTACTTATATCCATCAACACATCTCACTCTCACTTTTAATAAATATTAATATTCTTAGTGACTGTCACTGAACAAGTATTCAGTGCAAATAAGACAGGCCTACAGTGAAATATGTATAAAGAAAAGGAATTTTTAATAATTAAAATCACACCAACGTACCGTAACATAAGAGTGGTTGTGCAAGAAGTATATAAAGACTATAGAGGTGGCCATCGGAAAATCGGAATTGCGATGAGTTTTGCATATGGACAGGAAGACCTGTACAGAGTTTTACAGGAGTTATACCTCCTGTACAGAGGTTAGGGGAGTAGGACAGCATTAAAAAAAATAAAATAAAATAAAAAATAAATAAATAAAAAAGACGAAGAAGAAGAAGAGTTACAGTATTATCTGATATACAAGGCCTTAAGTGAATTATGATGTATAAACAGGGGGTAACTGTATTGCCTTAAATCTTAGACACAGAAAATTTGAATTTCAAACTTGCATATCTTGTTACTTATATCATACAAATACCCTGTATTAACACTAGGCATTACATGGAGCAACCTACCAGTAGCTACTGTAAATACTCAATCATTTTAACTACATATCAAATTATATGAAGACCATACATAACAAACAGCCTCTGCATATTATAAATGGGGATATTGGTGAATTTTTACACCCACTTCGGAATTCCGTGACAAATGATGGTCCAAGGAGGAGTGGGCTAGTCAGGCTAAAATGGTGTTGGGTGGTGGAGAACTGCAAGATGGGTGGAGGATTGTAGATTAAGTAATAGGTTTTAGAAAAATCAGAGAGTACACAACACAATATGAGTATGGTAAACAAAGAGGACTTGTTGTGATGGACTGGACTGGTTTTGAGTGGTGGGGGATGACTCTGGAAGTATGCCCAGTGAAGACAGCAATGCATTTTGGTTAAAGTGTATGGCAGTGATTTATCACAGACATTCACAGAAGGAGGGAAGAAGGAGGGAGAAATGTGTGAAATGGGATGGGCGGGATGAGTTGAAATGGTGGCAATTGTTGGAGCAATGCAGGAGTAAATCTCATGGAGACACGTCCAAACATGCAATACAAGGGGTTGAAAAAGGGTCAGGTGTGTGGATGAGAGTGTGCAGTACTGACTAGGAAAGTAGTGCGGTGAGGCAGGATGCAGGTAATAAACTCCATAAAAATTAGAAAGAGTAGCTTGGGCAATATAAGTGTGAAGGCTGAACAGAAGGTTTTTTTTAATACAAGTTCTCTCTACTCTCCCATATCTCAGTCTGCATGTAAAAGGAGGTTCTTCAGCTGAGTTACTGGAGACTTTGAACCTTTTCAGTGTATGTGGTATCTTCTGAGTTTATAAATGCCAACTGCCATCACCCAGAATGATAAAAAACAGAAGAATACAGTGGAGCAGTGTACTACTAAGAGGAAAAGGATGAAAAACAAGAGTGTTTGTAAATGTTAGAAAAATATGCAGGGATAGTGTAACCAAGAGGCAGTTTTTTCATGACCATCCCCTGTTAGGGGGTTTCCAACAAGGAGCAAGGCATCAGAGATAATACATAAAAAATTGTACTTACATTCTGTACATGATAGAACCCAAGAGGTGGCCCCTTTCCAGTGTTTTTAATGGGTTCAGTTGAAAAGGCTTCATCGTGTCGGTGTCGGAAGCTGATGGAGGTAGTGAGAAAAACATTTGATCAGTAACTTACACACATTATGATGAGGTAGGCACCTGAAAAATACTGTATAGCACTGTAATTAGCTACTATAACTGATGATATCAGATAGCAGATGGATGGCTATCACTGAACCTAGGAGTACTACCATAAAAATAAAATGTGGCTACAAGCTTGGTAACTACCCACACAATCATTTTTTGACATAAAATATTCACATGTAAATAGAGTCAAAGTCCAAGATGAGACTCTAACACTGTTAAAACTCTTTATTACACATATCAGATTTATTTTTTCCCCATCATTTTTCAACAGGGGGCGCTCACCATCCACTCACTCAATGTAGTGCTGCTCTTGGGTGCCTGCCCTCTCCTCTCTTCCTACCTTCTTTCCTTCCTTCCTTCCTAGTCTGTCTTTCTTTCTTTTGTTCTTTCTTCTTCCTTCTCTCTATGGGTGACTACACTGAGTGACAAGCCAAATGGTTTCCTGTACACCGGGAAACCATTTATTTTGCTGGGTGGTAACCATATAGCCAAACTATGGTGCCTGGTGGTTTTGTGGGTAATTAAGGCACTCCAATCACACTGAACCTGGGCAGATTTATATCCAAAGGGAGGTTGGGGTTTATTGCTCAAGTAATGCCACTCAGAGATGAGTGAGGCTGGTCACTCATCTTAAATCTCAGGACCAGCTTGCCTAGTCCCGGGCTCCTACATTCCTCAAGGGGCAACATAGGATTAGATGATGATGATGATGAAGTTTTCAGCAACTAATGGGATGTAATTAGCTGGTTTTGCTACTTGATTTAGCTTCCAGTCCATAAAAAATATCAGTTGTACCATAGCCAGCCTCTACACAAGGGATTCCTTAAGAGGAAGCATGGTGTCATTTGACTGACTGAATGATGAATCAAATACATAAAATTTTATTGGCATACCCTTCTGTCAAATAATGCTGGAATGGTTTTTAATTCACCTACACCCTTCCTTGCAAGAACAATAAGTCTTCCTTATAAGTCACTTTGTTTATATTCTTTTTTGCTTTTAAGTCTGAAAAAAAAAAAAAAAAAAAAAAAAATCAACCCATCAACTATACCATATCTCAAAAGAGGACATGGCTCTGACTGCAACATACCTCAAAAGAGACCAACCAAAATTAACTTCCATATGCATTTTACTGGTGCTTGTTGTGGTTAAAGTACAGCAGTTATGGCACTAGAAATTTGCATACACATATTTTGCATTCCCCTTTCTATCTCTTACCTACAAACTGTTCTTTGACTAAAAGTACATACTTTTCAACCCTATCAGGTTTCTGGGCCGGGCAGATTATGTCTGTGCTACAGTCAGTTGCTCTCGCGCTGACCTACATCTCTGTGCAGTGATATTATTCTTTGATCGCTTTGTGTAGACATACTTTTCATGACAGAATGTTGTTTTTGGTGTCACTTTAAAGCTGAATAGTTGTACTTCATCGTAGTATATTCAAAAAAGAAAAAAAAAATAATAATAAAGATATATAAATCCAGTTTAAACCATGCAACTACATTACAGTACCTTTACAATGACTGATTATGGTTACATCTCCATTTTATTATGCAGTAAAGCACAAGGAAAAAGATGCACAATTTTTTATGAGTTTTGGCCACATATTTGCTTCACAATTTTTTTCTTTGATCACTTGTTAAGAAACGATGCTGGTTGTGGTGTTATTTTAAAAGTGAATAGTTGTACTTTATCATATGATGTTCAAAAAAGGAAAACAAAGAAAATAAAAAGTCAAAATGACAAGTTGAAGTTAGGGGAAAACCAAAATTTTTATACCTTGCCGCAGAAAAATATTCGGAAAAAAAAAAAAAAAAAAAACTTATAAAGATATATTAATCTGGTTTAAACCATGCAAAATTACAATAAATTACTTTTATATATACGTATACCTTTTATACAGATTATGGTCATTCTGTGTTTTTATTGCGCGGTAAAGCAAAAGGAAAAAGATGCACAATTTTTCATGAGTCTTGGCTGCATATTCACTTTGCGATCTTTTTCTTAGATTGGTCAGTGTAAATACACTTTTTACAATAGGATGCTGGTTTGGTGTTATTTTGAAGCTGAATAGTTGTACCTGTACTTTATTGTCCTATTATAAAAAAGGGAAAATAAAAGAAAATAATAAGTCAACATGATGAAGTTAGGCAAAAACCAAAAATTTGATACCTTGTCATAGAAAATATTTGACAAAGAAAAAAAAAAAAAAACTAATAAAGATACTTGTATTTAAATCTCGTTTAAACCATGCAAACTACAAAACTACTGCCCACCACGCACAGGGCAAGCATTCCATGACATCTTGTCTGAGTCTCTTTGTTATAACGCATAAATGCAATTTATAATGAACGTTTTACAAAAGTATTTTAAAAACAGGCATAAATGCGTCACTGGAATCTCTGAAGTTGGATTTGAAATGACGTGAAAACGAGTCATCAGAATCTCCAAGGGTTAAGTTTGCTGAAAAATACTGTATTTGATTGTAGGAAACTGCAGCAGCAAAACAACACCACATTTCAATTTTAAAATATATACACATATATATCATAACATTCTCTGTGGGCCAATATGACCAAAATATCAACTCGAGGAACTTTATAAATATTGCATTTTAGTGTATGGGGCAAAGTACTAGAAAGCATTCACCCAGGAGCAAAACCTCCTCATATTTCCCAGCACCTCGCAATGGAGAAGGATCCTAGTCTGACTCTGCTAAGGCACGTGTACTGCGAGGGGGTGCCAGTTCCCTGTGTGGTGCACATACTGTACAGTACAGTACTTGTAGGACAGCCCCACAGATGCAACTGCTTACCTGTGGTTGCTGGGTCTGCTTGGTCTGACAAACTGGGGTTAAATGACAACAACAATAACTATTACCTTACAGCTGATAAGGTAGCTTTCCAACGGAAAAAGTTATGAAAGCTTAGAACACATCCCTGACAAATTGTATAATACGGACGGCCCATACACAGTTCTGCTTATTTCCATAAATGGTTATTTTTCCTAACCTTTTGCACTACTGTGTTAGAAATTCTAATAATGCACAATTTCAGTACCAACAGCAATGATGACGTACTTAAATTGGCAGAATATGTCAGCATACTCAGTGGAGACATCAAAGGCCTGGAGTACAGTGACTCTAAACGTGAACTCCTGACCAAGGCGCAGGTGGGGTGGGAGGTCCTCATCCTTACCACTGTCACACGAGCTCAGGCTGCTGTCACCACGCCCACTGTCAACTTCACATACTTCATCTGTACAGCACAGAAATGAATAACTAATATTTATTTTTAATCACAGGAAAATATTAGCTCTCACAACTAAATGCAAATGATTAGAAATGAAGCAATGGAAAAATATTAGTGGCTAAAACTACAGGAAGTTTTCTGAAACATAAAAGTAGAAAAGCTACTGTTATCTTTATTTCTTTTTTAAGTCAACAAAGTGCTGCTTCAATAAATATTTTAACAAAAAATAATATATAAGTGTACTTAGAATTAATTCATGGTGGAAGATGTGTGACAGGGTTAGGAAACAATAAAAATAAAAAACAATATTTCCCATGCATGGGAACTTTAAAAGAAAAACTAGAAAATTCAACACAATTTACATTTACTAGAATGATTAATGAGCTTCATTATGTATACATGGAGTAAAGACTAAATAATCAATTCACACAAATACACCATAAGCAGAACTTGTACATGTCAAATGTACTGCAAGCAGAAATTATCAGCATTCTGTCAAGACCTATGCATTAGTTATTGGGATATTAACACAAAAATCTAGGAAAAGGGCCAAAAAAGACACACACAGGGACAGTGGCAAAGCCTAAAAAAAATTGTCCTTTAGTATTGGCTAACATAATATTCATGCCTGCATCGCTTTGGCATACAGGCTAAATTTTAGCAGTCTTCACACACTTTGATAATAAGTCGGTATTAAGGAAAAGAAGGATAGCATCAGAAGTCATAAACAAGTGGCTATGTGCAGTCAAGTTTTGATCATGAAATGATAAATAATATGGAACTTTTTGGATCTGAATCAATTTGATTCTAATTACTGTTTCCTAAGCCGATGACCATGACACTGTTTGCACAGCATGGCTATATTCAAGTTGGAAGTGGTAGGGCCTTCAATCAGATGATCACTCTGTATATCCTTTCACTATGCCATAATCCCTGCTTCATGCAACACAGTTCCCCCTCCTCCCTCCAAATATGGCTTCATTAATCATCCAGTGCGTACTACACTGATAGTCAAGTCAGACTGGTGATGTCATGTGGCAGCAGACAATGCAATGTTTCACTGCTTATAGTCATATGACTAGAGAGTTGTAGCAATGACCAAGCTGGTAATGAGCATTAATTTATTCTTTCATTTTCTTTTACGTTTTTGATACTACTAACCCTTTTTATTTCATTCTCGCCACTCCCAAATAATTTTATACAGCTTAGGACTCCTCACAGGGAAGGGCTGAAACAGTCTCCAATAACCATTAACTACAAGTACAACATTTCTATTTACAAACCCTTGCCACCACTAGATTTTCTTTCTTTCTTTCTTTCTTTTTTTTTTAACACTTCAGGAAAGCTGTCTTTATCAAGAAAATACCTTGGGGCTGAAAATGTTAAGCTTTCTCTTCATACTGCGTTTTGATTTACTGCATTACTCATGATGCTAAAATAAATTTTAGAATACATGCTTTGGGTTCACTTTTGTTACTTGGATATTGTCATTGAAAATAAAACATCATAAAACATACTTTTAACCTAATCCATGAAAAAATAAATACGGTCTATAAAAAATGAGAATGAACATCAGCAGAAGGTAGAATTCTGCTGCTATAATCACTACAATAAATGGAATGAGTGCTAAATGAAAACAAAGCATGGGTGTATAGTGGAAACAAGGGATATTTTAATGTTATAACAGCATGACTGACTATTCAGCTATAAACATCCAGCTGGACAGTTGTCCTTCTTGAAATGAAAAGAAGCATAAAGAACAGGAAATTTATAATAATATTTGATGGACCTGAAGAATGCAATCAGGAAGTTGCTGTATAACTACAGAACATCAGAGACTCCTTTTTCCTTTGAACAATGCTGTTTACCCCACCAAATTTGAATTGTATCTTCCACACCAATGCATTTTCTGTATCAGGAAATGCAGTTCATCACTCATTATTTCATTAACAAAACTGACAGGGAAAAACACCGGTACTAAGCCAACCTAGCAAGTCACTCATCCCTTTAGCATGAGGGCATAATTTTAATTTTATTCTAATCTTTGGTTATTTTGTCCTATTTAAATGATCCCTCCTTCCCCTTCATAGATAAGAGATTATTCAAGGGCATACAGTGATCTCTCGGTTATACTGCACTTGGTTATAGCAGTTTTCATTATCACTGTGAGATGAAAATCTACACTCCTATTGTTATAGCTCATTTTTTGGCTCAAAACATCATTATGGCATGAATGAGCTGTTTCTGTCAATAATGATAAAGCAGTGTCTGTGATTTCTGATGGTTATGAGGGATTCACAGATGAGGCCCTACTTGAGGAGTTAATGCCAGGTAATAGAGACCACTAACTCTCCACCCCCTAGCCTCAGAACCACTTACCTCACACCCATCTCCAGTCTCTCTGTGATGTGTGTTTCTTCCTTACTGTGCCCTATTCATTATTTTCTATTAACCTAACCATGCCTATGTGTGTTTCTGGTACTTACCATAACAGTATGTAAGTATTTAGTGGGTCTAAGTTTTTTTTGCAGAACCAGTCGTTTAACCAGTGCTCTTTCCCACTAACTTTTTGCACATGCTTTTCCACACCCGTATTACAGAAGTCTAGAAAGATATCCCTCTTCTTCTGTATCTCTCTTGTTTCCCTAAATTCTCACCAAGCAACTGCTTTGAAAAATGTTCTCAATCCTGTAAAGTTTGCTTTCCCAAAGTTGTATCTTCCATACCTGTATAGTTCATCCCTTGTTTCCCCATTTCCTTCTATTGTTTGGAACTCTATCACTACATAATCACTTGCTCACTTTTTCCTATAGGACACAAATATTTCAGAGATTCAATTTCAATGGGTTCTTTGGTTAGAATTAATTCTAGTCTTGTTGGTGTGTAATCACCTCTAAACCATGTCTCTTATTTGACCCACTGTGTCATAACACATCCATTGCTATATTTAACAGTATACTGCCCAACGAATCTTCACTACTTCATGACTCCCACTCCTCCCACTTTACCTCTTTACAATTAATATCACTGATCAGGATTATGTTGTTTCTTTTCTCAAGGTATCTAGCCATGCTTGACAACATCTCCTGATATTCCTCCTCATTCCATTTCCTTGTTTTTTGGGGGACATATGCTACTGTGATGTTTCTCTTGCCTTTCCCTCTGGATTCTAGTATCATGTTTATCACTTCAGCCCTAAACTCTCCCACTTCCACATTAACCACATTTATGTTGTTCTTCACTGCTATCATCACTCCTCCTCCCATTTTTTTCTTTTCTATCTCTTCTCCACAGTTTGTATTTTTCATCTCCCATATGGATTTCAATATTCTCTCTTAGCTTGGTCTCTACAAAGCACATAATGTCTGGCTCATTTACCCTCAAGAAATCGTCTATTTCTGGCCTTGCTGAGCTTAGACCATCCACATTAACGTACGCCACTTTCAATCTTTTTGCATTGTTTTTTATTGTCCTTCTCTCTCCCTCTCTCCTTCGGTGCCACTTCCTCAATTTCTGATCCATAACTCTCCAATAAAACTCTGTCTTCTCTTCCTCCATTCTCTGGTTGTTTTTTTCCTTAGCTTCCTTAACAAGTTCCTTTGTTTTAGCTCTCTCTTCCTCATTTGCATCTCTCCTTATCCAGATATTTTTTAATCCTTTCTTATCTGCTAATTTCCAAGCCTCGTTGATTATTTCATTTACCATGACCTGAAATTGAAATTTTACTTTTCGTGGCCTTGCCCCTTCCTCCACATATTTTCCCAGCCTAAATACTTCTTTGATCCCCTCTTGGGCTTCGTCATTTCCTTCCATAACTATTGGCACTATTTCCTTTGCCCTTCTCACTTCTTCCCTTTCTCTTACTGACCTCATTGACATAGGGTTTTCTTTCAAACCTGAGATAATTATGCATTTTTTCTTGACTGCTGCATCTCTGACAAGTGATTCTGTGCTTTTAGTACCTTAACCATTTCCATCTCTACCTTTTCCTGGTTTTCTTTCTTCTGTTCTATAATTTTGTTTAGAGTTATTTTCCCTTCTTCCTGAATTTTCTTCCATCCCTTATGCTCATCCTTGATTTCCTTAATGTGTTCATCTTGCATCTTTGTTTTTGATTCATACTCTTTGAGTTTAATTTTCATCTTATCCCTTTCTTCCTCCAATCTCTTGTTTTCTCTTTTAAGCTGTTCTATTTCATTTGAGGCTGAATCATTTGCTTCATTGAATCAGTCTGCATAGAATTAAATATTTATCCCTCTGCTTCTTTATATCATAAACAGCTGACAAACCAATACTATACGTGTCACGCAACTTCTGCATGGGAATGCCATGGTCAAGGTTTTTCAATGGCTCTACCTTATCTTATTATATTGTTCTGTTTTTAGTATAACAAAAAGGTCTTAATGCATTAAATCCCCCCCAAATAGCTGTTAATAAACCACTGTTACCACAGAGATGAGTGAAAATACTGGTAAAGGTGTAGATACGATCAGGCAGTGCAGTAGGTCACTGGGTAGCTATGTATTGGTTACTGTGGTAATGGCATGCATTGTGGAGAATGGCTTCCACATGCAAACAGCGCCAAAACGTAATAATGCTTTATGCACTTCTCACTTACTCATTTTTGACTGTGGAATTTTGCATAAACTGAAATGGTGATTTGGTATTAACCCCTCTGTGGCAGCCAGCATTGAACGTTGTTTTACCATAGCATTGCCGCCGGCGTCAAATGTTGTTTAACCGTAGCATGGCCGCCGACATCGACGCAGTGCAAAATGTAGAAAAATGTGAAAAGTGTTGGGAAGTGAACGAACATCTCAGACGTCTTAAGACTGACCCAAACTATACTCCCATACACCCCATCCATCAGTTCAGAGCCTGCTGCCGTGATGAGTGGACGTCCAAATTTCGTTCGTGGCCAGACCTAAACACACAAAACTACACCCATTATCTCGACCCAAACAGAAAATATCATCTTTCTCCTCCCTTGCAACACACACAACAACCCTGGTTACAGTTATAAATAAATACAGGCATAAAAAAAAAAAAAAAAACATTAAAATAGGATAAATATACATTTTTGTGTTGGTATCTTTACCTATCTGCTCAGGTTTGTTGTAATGGTTTGAATCATCCAATGCAGTGCAACTTGTAGAAAACCGCAAAAACTTTTGGGAAGTGAATGAACGTCTCGTACATCTTGAGACTGACCTTTACAACACTCCCTCACACCCCATCTGTCAGTTCAGCATCTGCTGCTGTGACGAGTGGATGTACGGTATTTTAACTTGTGGCCATGCCTAAACACACACAGTTAAACCCATTATCTCGACCCAGACAAAAAATATCATCTTTCTCCTCCCTTGTAAAACACACAACCACCCTGTTTATGCTTATAAATAAAAAAACATTAACAAGAAAGGCATGAATATAGGGGAAAAATACATTTTTGTTTGGTATCTTTACTTATTTGTTGTACTGCTTTGGATCATTTTACATGTTCTTTGACTTGCACAAGCATAACAGGAAAGTTTTCCATATTCACGTGATGTTTTTGTGGGAGGGAATGCCTCCCCCCCTCTTCCTGCTAATCAGCTCATGTGAGGTGCGAATCACAGGTCGTCTCACATTTCACCCCTCATTGTCCAGCCTGTACAATCGAGGGATGACGTTTATCTCATTTAGGTCTGAAAATAGAAACTCTCGCTTTCCTTTTCCAACAAACTCCACCACCCAGACTACAAAAATAAGTTGATACTACCATAAACACAATAAACACCGAAATGCAAAATAATATTTTTTTTTTTTTTGTTCAAACCTTGCATATTATGTACTGAACACTTCAAAATACACATATCTAGTCATTTCACACAATTTCAGCACCACTGACAATGTTTTTTGGTAAACAACAACAACAACAAAAAACACTTTATGCAATGTTGCGTCAGGGCAATACCTACAGGTGACCAATATCAGGTGCCTAAATTTGAGCAACTTCCGTGTTCGATTGCATGGCTCAGGATCAGTCTAGGAAGCTCTAAATTGCACTGCAAGGTGCATCTGATGTTCCTCTTCAATTTGTCAAGAAAAAGAAAATTGATTTTCGAAACTTCAAAAATCGGCCCCAGGGTCGGACAGTGGGTCCCGATTAATTATGGATGCTCGGCCACAGAGGGGTTAAAGGGTAGACTTAACTAAAAGAACATAAAATTTAATGAGAAGCGTCGTATTCACAAGAACAGAAACTGATGGTTAGTAATAGTTATTTGTGAGAATTTTGTATTCACAGACAAAATACAATGATAATAATGCTGGCTCACAAAGTCGAGAGAAATATATTATCGTACCTCATATATTATGGTACCATTAACTCCCACAATCCAATGATGTATTTTTGGTCTCCACACTATGATGGAAACTATATTGTATTTACTCAGTTTCTTTCATTCTTCTAAATATTTTTCAATTAAGTGCCATTTCTTCAGTTCTTCTCCAATTCACTTCAAACTTGGTACAATTGTTCATTGGCCAAATATCAAAGTAATTTTTTTCATTTTTTGGACTTGTGCTTTTTAAAGAGCTTAATGAGGTCAAAGGTCAAACCAAACAAACATGTAGTTTTAGTAAGATGTGGAAACATCAATCCAAAAAGTTTACAAACTTTCGCAAGCAGGGATGGGCATAATCACTTCTCTGAGTGCTCAAATTTGTGTGGAGACCACTCTGCATTCCCTTGGAAAGGCGGGCAACTTTTAACTTTACATGTCCTCCTACTATCAGATGACTGTATTCAATTTAGGATACAATTCTTGTAGTCATAAATTTAATGAAGGTTATATGAATCTCCTTCACTTCAAAATGTGTCTTCAAAGATTACCAGGAAGGAGCAAGTGTAAGCTAAAACCTATGTCACCAGATTCAAAAGGTTAATGCCTATCTGCAACCCCAAGCAATGACTAAGACAGCAAACAATGAAAGAGTGGCAAGCTCTAATGTGGCAGAACAAACAATGGCAGAATTTTTATAGAGGTATATAATATGACCTCACTTCATATCAACATCTTTGTTATTTCTTAATTAAGTTAGTAATTAATTAAAGAAAAACTGCCAACTTAAGTTTTAGTTCTGCCTATTAAGCTGATTTACTAGCATTTCGCAACCTACAGTACCAAATATATGGAGAAGATGTGATATTTTCAAAAATATCCATGACTTTTGGCAAGAGCTTGTACTGAAACTGTCTCACATCCCCATGGCCCCCACTTTTCACAGCATGACATCTCCACACTGAGTGACAGGTCAAATGGTTTCCTGTACACCCGGAAACCACTTACTACCCTGGGTGGTAACCATATAACCAAATTATGGTGCCTGGTGGTTTTGTAGGTAATTAAGGAGCTCCAATCAGACTGAGCCTGTGTAGGTTTATATTCAAGAGGTGGTTGGAGTTTATTTCTCATGCACTGCCACTCAGGGTTTGAGTGAGGCTGGTCACTCTCATCTTAAATGTCAGGACCAACTTGCCTAGCCCTGGGCTCCTACGCATCTCATGGGGCAACATAGGATTGGATGATGGATGGATATATATAGATAGACAGAAAGATAGGTAGTAACAAATCATCTGAACTATATTTTGATTTACATTTCTTATAAATTTTCTTATAGCCATCAGTTAAATTAGTGTCTAAAGTGTGCTCCACTACCACTGCTTCGACCAATTTCCAATCAGATTCCATAAACAGTTAACAGCAGTAATCTGTTTAATGGCAGATGGTAAACTATGTGGAGGATATCCCAGTTTCAACAAGGGATCTGTCACACACTTCTATCCATAGTATGTTATGATATATCCTCCTATATAGTAATACACCACTCTCATTCAATTGCTCCTCTAGATTGCTCCTACACCTAGTTCATCATCTAACTCAGTTTCTTCCTCTTCTTCCACCTACTTAACCTCCATACAACAACCAAGCCAATCCCTCAATCTCCAGTTCCTCCATACAGAAAAATCATCCACTGTTTCTCATTGATCAACCTCACAACCGTACTTCTCACAAACATACAGACCAAGGATAATCCAAGACAAGGATAATCCAAGCCTGTCTTTCTAGCCTGCATGAGCACTGGAAATATGACTGACCCTCAAGTTTGATGGTGTCGCCAGGCCCAACTTGACCTTCCACAATACGCTCCTCCTCAGCTGCAGCAGCCGTGTTCTTCTCTAGCACCTGAGCTGAGAGGGACCCTCGCTTGGTTCTTGGTCGCTTGAAGTTGCTCTCATTGAAGGATATCCGGGCTGATTGTCTTACACCAGCTGGCTGAGTGTTCTCTACTGTGTCTTCTTCTGCTGCTGAAAACCGATCCGAGCTGTTACCTAAAATCTCGCATTTGGTTTGTAATAGTAAAGGTCTGTGAGATTTCTTAGAAGCATCAAAGAGAAAAGCATGACTAAGATTAAGCAGATGTTTATCTAACTGCCAAAAAGGAAGTATGCTGCAGAAACCCCAAGGCTGTATGTTGGAGTATGTCATGGATATATCAATGTAAAATGAAAAATATGAATTATTTAGTTTAGTTGAAAATTCCATGCTGTCTGTACACACACACACACACACACACACACACACACACACACACACACACACACATACACACACACACACAAAATATTAACCTGGTGATGAAAATACAGAGTTCCATGGTTCTGTTTAAGATCTTCATGCATTCATTAACGCATAAAGCATTAAAAAAAAAAGTGGGGGGGTTAGCAATAAATTTCTTCTGTAAAAACAATATTGATACCTATGAAAACACTAAAACAGAATGACAAGTCAAGACAAGGAGAAACACAAGGACTCAAGTCAAGCACAGAACTGGGAGGGAGGTCAGGAAGAAATTGGATTTAGCTCACAAAGAAAAAAAAACACACAGGTCAAACAGCAAAGAAGGATTCTAATTAAGAGAGAACCAAACCTAACAATTTTACATAAGGAAGAAAGTCTGAATAAGATGAGAGATACATAACGTAATTTGAAGAGGAAATGTACCTGTTATGGGATTCATGTTCAAGTTACTCACCTACAACTGCCTGGACTGCCACCTTGAGGTAGCCTTTGACATCACCTCGTTCATTGACGATGGCCACACGGTGAACCAGAGGAACTGGGTACATCAGGTTGCTAAGGTACATGAAGCCTCTGCACCACAACACAATAACACATTAATAGTCATCGTCGTCACAACTCTATTATATTCATGAAGCCATGCACCTAGACTGTACACCCATTTATTTAACATAATGCTGCTAATGAAATGAATGAGATACTACACTAAAGACAATACAAATTAGGCACAGTGGCCTTTTTACAGCTATATCTAACTCGTACTTTCCTAATCTACTTTACTTACATACCTCCCAACCAGCCTGAACCAAGGGAAACGATCGTAGAAGGGGTCTCCACCCGTTAAATTCTCTACATTATAGTCAGGAGAAGTTGGGGACAACTCAGCTTCGTTATGGTACATCTCCCGCATTAACTCCAGCCTCTGACTGTAAGATAAGGTAATACAGTGTAAAAAGTACTATACTGTACTGTACTGTAATACAATGCTACATAAAACTGATGCAGTACTGTATCCAATGAAACTATGTTAAAAAAAAACACTTACAATCTATTGTATAACTCTATTTTCATGAAATACTACTTTACCAAGAAATGTAATTCTCAGGGAATGAAATTTAAAAAAAATAATAATAATAATATTAATAATAATAATAAATAATAATAATAATAATAACAATAATAATAATAATAATAATAATGTAAACTCTCAAAATGTTAATTTTAATCTTGAAATACTGTGGTGTCTCTCCACAAGACAATACAGCATTATGAATTATCTGTAAAACAGATACTGTTGTGCACTGAATATTTTGCTTGACACCTGCTATGATAATACTTCAGAATGCTTTGAATACTGGCAGAGTTCATCATTCAATGCAATGACTGCAATATGAATTTATATCAACATTTATCACTAAATCTCAAACAAATTTTTACAGTTCAAAAAGTCTAGCCCATAGCCTTAGCACAGTTTATAAGGCTTCATATATAATTTTCAAGGTAAATTTCAAACTTTCCTGTGCAGAACTGTACTTTCTAAAATAAATTACCTTGATCAGCTATGCCCCACTGCATGCTGTAAATATGGAATTTTACTGAATATGACAGGAGTCATGTTGCAGCTATTAGACAAGAACCTTGACACCAATATGAATTAGACTTCATGAATAAAGGTAACATACAACTTTCCTCACCAGAACCTAATACAGATATGTTGTGAGGCAAAACATACGTCAGAGATCCTCATAACACTATATCCTATCAGTATTTTGTATTATATAACAAGTTAGGCAGAGACACTACATGAACCGAGTTTTCAATATACCGGGTAGATGCCTGTCAAAAGTTATGAAAGATAATGAGTGAAGTTTAAGCCAAAGAAGCATTTCCTAATCTAGGCTGTCTTAAACATTATGATTTACCAAAATTTAATTTGCAGCATATATGAATACCCTATCGAGAAAGTTTCTGATTAAATAAAAGATTCAGAATCTATATGAAAATACTGTACTGTGCATTACTACCTTCCAAATCTAATGCTTGTTTAAAAACCCTTTCTAACCAAGATGAGTAATTATCACACAGCATAACAAAGGAATATAATCAACAGAGCTTTAAGCAGCTTTCAAATAAAGTAGCAGACAGTATTACATACACTTGATAATACAGCAGATATACAGACAGTACTGTAATCTAATACTGCCATGCTGCAGAACATTTAATACTAACAATACCTGAGTCTGTAATTACAGCATTAATGTGAGAAAATAAAACCAAGACAGTGAAAAAAAAACAAAAAAACATGCTAAATAAACTACAAGACAACTAAATAGAGTACAGCTAGTGAAGTTTTACAGAACTGATGTGAAGACACAGGTAACACTGCACCACTCTTCTAGCTGGGCATTTTCTTTTGGTATTTAATTAAGATTAGTTGCACTGTCTTATTTTTGGATATGAGACTCACCAAACCAAACATGACCTAACCAAGCCATTAAAGGAACATACAGTCAAGTCTCGCTATACAAAAAGGCTGCAACAAGTGAACAACTATAGCATAACGATTTGCTATATAGTGAAGTCAATATAACATAGGTTCACTGGGGTTTGGGAGAGTGCCCTTGACCATGAAACCAAAAATGTCCCCCAAAACTCCCAGCAACCAGGAGTTTGTCCTAGGTTGGTTCGAGTCATCAACAGGGATCCCCCATGAGGATGGGGGATACCTGGAGGGCCTGGATGATCACTCCAGGTCTTCTGGAGGGGGTGGGGAAAGATGGGGAGAGCAATGCTGCGAGGCCAAGGGAGAGTGATGTACTAAGACTGGTGGAGAGTAACATGATGAGGCCAATGGGGAGCAATGCAGTGCGGCCGGGAGGGCAATGCGGTGAGACCGATGGAGAGTGATGAGGTGAGGCCAATGGAGAGTAGAGTGGTTAGGGTGAGGGAGGGCATGGCGGTATGACATATGGGCATGCCAGGTGGTGATGAAAACAAAGCAGACATAATGGAGATAGGTGATGCATAATGTTGCATTTGCACACCACTCACTGATGACCTTGGCTCTTCCTCGGTGGTGCTGGCAGGAGAGAAGGAGGTGATGGTGGTCTGCCATACTGCTTTTTTTCTTAGCTGCCAGGAGCTCCCTGTACTCCTTCAAGTTTTATTTGATGCCACGCCTTGATCAGTCACTTCTTGTCAGGGTCAGGTCCTTGTCCCAGATTAATGCAATGCCCTTGTTCATTATTGTAAGGAACTCCTTCAAGGTTTTTATAATGAGAACACAAAGGTGCCCATCCTCACCGTCGTCCTCACCATCTTCCTGTGCATTCAGCCACTCGTTCCTTGAGCTCAATGAGTTCCTCCAGGACCTCTTGTACATCTTCCTTGCCAACCTCCTCAAATATCTGTCTTGCGTGAGAGGTAAACGTTCTTGACTGCCAGGAGCCCCATGAAGGAGTACATACACTCCGACCGCACTCTGCGCCACTTGGAGTTCAAAGTGCTTGCCGGCTCATTCTTTTACACCGCCTTTTTATTGTTGATGGAGTGCCTGATGCTGAACTTCCTCTAAATGCATCATTTGCCCCATAGCCACTCACCCTCACCATCAGCTCCATGGTGCAGCAGAGATAATGCACCTTGAAGATTGCAATAAAGCCCTGATCATCAGTTAGAGCAGTGATGTGCTGGGGGCAGATACACCACATTGATGTTGTCCACCCAGTCCTCCATGCACTCAGGGTGGCCTGGAGTGTTGTCAATATGGAGGAGGAAATAGGTGGCAAGGCTGATCTTGCTGGCATAGTCATGCAGGTGGGGGAAGAGGTACCCTGCCATGTACAACCAGCAGAATGCGGTCAACCATTCTTCCTGGCTGATATATGTTGTCCTTGATATCCGCTTCCAAAACAAGCCTGTTTTGCCCAAGTTTAAGACCTGCTTTGGAGAGTATCCCTCTCTTCAATAACTCCCTTCAGCTGTGCAGGGAAGGTCTCAGCCACCACATGGTCTGCACAAACACTTTGCCATACATAGTCACATATTTAAGGCCAGCATAGACCTTGAACCCACTCAAACCAACCCATGCTGGCCTTGAACTCCTCCCTGGCCTCCATACCTTCCTTACCTATAAGGTCCTTCCACAGACTGAGAGTCTTACTGCAGATGAAGGAACGACGAAGAGGCTGCTTTGCTTGGTTCCGGTCATTAATTCACAGTCAGGAGATGCTCTGTCTCCCCCATGATAGGCTCCCTTGCTCTTGTTAGACATTTTGCAGTCAGAAAAAGCACATTCTGCAATGCCGTAATTATAGCATCTGATTTCTTTATGACCATCCAGACCGTGGACTGAGGCAGCTTTATAGTGTCAGCGATCTTGCTTAGGCCCTGCCCCTCCTTATGGCACTTAACAATCTCTAATTTCACATCGAGGGAAAGGCTATACCTTGTCCTCAGCAACATCAGTAGCATCATGCTTTTCACTCGGGTTAGCACCAGACATTATTTTCAGGTTCAGAGTTTCACTTATTTCAAACACTCAAAGTTCTCTCGTCACTTACTATTGCCCACAGCACTATTCATAGCGCAGCTGCATTGTTACCTGACATTAGAAGTAGCACTGCAATGGTTTTATGCAAGTGAGAAGGTTAAGTAACTCGCAGAATGTGAAGGAGACGATCTCACATGCAGGACACATGAACGAGTGGGCGAACGAGACTCAAAGGGCTGGCATGAAGGCCACTGCCTGCACAAACCCGAAAGGGGGGTCCTGCACATGAGAATACTGGGTGGCCATGTTGGCTCAGACAGCTGACTGTTGGCTTGCATGCATCACCACAACTGCATGAGATTCTTGGAGGTGGCCATTACAAATATAATTCTTGTGGAATTGTGCCCAACTCTTAAATGTTATTCAGAAAAAGGCTGTAACAGATGAACTATTGTTGTAGCAATTTATAACACTGCAGTCATATAGTAAGCCCTGACTGTACTGCAGTCCTGTCCTTGGTATCCATTGGTCCTAACCTTGGCACAGAAGGAAAAGCTAAAGGATCTGGATGTCAAGGTTACATCACGCCTTGTTAAGTTTACTTTATGTAATGCCTGTATCCATAAATAAAGCAGTGCAACTAAACTGGGCTGATTGTCTCACACCAGCTTATTCCTTTACTTTTGATTTTCTGATATACATAGCAAGACATAAAATGTTTTATTTTACAGACTGCTAAGTTTGCTTTGCTATATGGGATGTGAGGCTTTATAAGCGAGCTGTTGTTCCATACTTGCAAAAATGTGCACATCCCTGTACACAGTGGTCAGGGACAGATTTCATTCCAGCATATCTGTCCAGAAGAACTACAGAGTGAAATCTCAAATGCATCAAATACTCACAGCATTCAATCAAGTTTCATGAAATTTCTAAACTGCTAGGTACATTACATTTAAAGTTTCAGTGAAATTCTTGATCTGTAACTTGTGCTAAAGAAGAATGGCCTTCTTTACTACCATAACCTGTTCACATACAGTGGTGCAAGCCATATTTCACCACTATTATTGTTTATTGTTCCTGTTGAGTAACCATGTTTGGCTGAGCAGACCCATCAACTGCAAGCAGGAAACCATCCTCACTGGGGAATTCCATGCAGTGAACTGATGTTCCTCTGTGGCACACAGCACCTCACCACAGCCAGGTGTGGGGAAGAGTGTGATTGTTTGGTTCCCAAACTGATTTTGCATTTTCAACTCTCCACCCAGTTAACAGGGCTCTATAGTAGGCTTCACATCACCCCATTATCTGGTTATATGGTTACCATCCTGTGTTGTATATGGTTTCCTGGATGAGAGGAAACCATCAGGCTTGTCACTCATTGTAGAGCCACCTGAGGTGGGAAGACGAGTAACTGATGAGAAGGATGGAAGAAATAAGAGAAAATGGCAGCTGCAGAAAAAGAATGAAAAAGGTGAAGGGTGAAGTAGGTAGCACTACATCAAATATGTGGATGATGGCTGCAATCACCTATCACAAAAAAATAAGAAAAATTTTAAAATACAATATGGACTCCCAATTAAAAAAAAAAAAAAAAATGGATATTTAGGGATATTTCCCCACGCTGAACTCCATAATTACATTCTATGAATCTGTCCATAGTATCTCTAAGCATTTCCCCTTATTCATTCAGTAATGCCATATTGTACTCACATACCAGTGTTCGAGAGGGATGCCTTCCTGAGGTGGAAATGATACAACTAGATAGCTCTGCTGTCCAACTATTCAAATCTACCCCCTCTCCCTCCCTATCCCCCCAAAGAAGAATGAAACACTGTACAACACTAGTTTCCAGTCCACTGGATTCATGTACAGTTGTGCCATGGGTCATAATAGCAACAACAACTCATATAACGCTTAGCTATTTTCATTTTGAAGTGCCCACAAGTTTCTCTACAACATATTCCATCCATACTGTTTATGAATGCTGCTGTTCTCCCAAGGGAAGACTGAGCAGCCAAGGCACCAGGGAAAATCCAGGTGGATCTGTGCATTGATGGAGTGTGTGGGCCATTTAGCTCATTAGCTAGAGGGCCTATGTTCTCAATTAACCAATGTGTTCTTCTCTACCCAACTTTTCTCCACAGACTCCTTCACCCTATCAAGTACTGCTCAATAAACTAACAGTCCTCTTGCTTCTTCCATAATCCTTTCTGTTGCCTGTTTTGTACAAACATACAATTTTGCTTTTCCTTTCTGCTCTCTGCAAGCTTAACCTTCCATAAAAGTCATTAAGTACATCACTAATAAATTAATAATGTATCCCATATTACAGACAATTAAACATACACTTGAATATGAGATATTTTATAATAAAATACAACAGATTTTGTACATAGGTACAAGGTAATAGGTTCCAGAACCTACATTGGAACATCACTATTATTAGGTAACACCATGGATAGAGAATCAGAAATTTTGCAGTGCTATCTAGCATCATGGAGTTTTAAACCAAACTGAAAAATCTTTAAATACAGGTTTCCATACCTAACTATTCCTGTAATTATAATAAGAACCCAGTGGACATTATATTATGACTGAAATCTTCACAAAACCTGATGAAATTTGGAACTATTCCATTTTGTGTATACCAGCAACTAAATTTTAACCTTTTCCTTAATCAAGAGTACACTAGCTGAGGTAGATCACACTGAGTCCTCATGCCTAAATATTTAACCATCACATTCTGCAACCACACAAGCACTCCCAGAGGCCTAAAGCTACCTATCAATGTGAAGAATATCATCATCATCCGGACCTCCTTTCCCACCTTAGGGCAAGGTGAGAAGTAGCAATGTCCATACTGCCCAAATTTGCCCAATCCAATGGGCCACACTTCCATTCGCTCACCATTCACCCCCCCAGAATCCTGGCTCTATCTGATACGCCAAAAACATTCACCACGTTCTGCAGCTTCATACAAAAGTTTCCAATAGAGTCAAGCCAGACACTGTCATGTTAAAAAGGGATGCCAAATCTCTGATCATGCACTTCTCACAATATTCATCCAGCCAGCTCAGTATCTTGTCAGTCCCTTAGCCTCACCGACTTCCATACCTCTCTTCCTCACACACTCATCCACCAAATCCCTCCACCTTCTCCTTGGCCTACCTAGCCTCCTCTCACCTTCAAATTCGCTCAGATATACCTTTTTCACCACTCTGTTTTTATCCAACCTCTCCACATGACCATACCTACCATCTCAATACACTCTTTGATTCTGGTGTCCACAGACTTCCTCACTCGTGATCTTTCATGTATCACATTATTTTGTATCCTATCCACTTCCTACTCAAAATACATTCCTCAGCAGTCCCATCTCCATTGCTCTCACTCACTGACTTTTCATTTTCATGCCACACCACATGTTAAAGTTGGCACTAACACTCCTTCATGTAAGCCCAGTGCAGCTGCAACACTCAAGCCTCTGTTTCTCATCAAGGCCTTCGTTGCACCAGCTACTTTCCGTTCATGTGTCACTCTACTTTCCACTTCTTTTTCACATTTTCCTCTCTTATCTATCACTGTACCTAGTTATTTGAACACTTTCACCAATTCCAGTCTCTCTCCATTCACTGTAACATTGCACTGGGGGTCCCCTTCTCTCTCAATAACCATCACTTTACTCTTTTCTACATTTACTCTCAAGGCATGACACTCACAGACATCAGCAAAACTCTGCACTAGTCTACCATGTTCCTGTCCGGTATTTGCAAGTAGTACTGCATCATCAGCATACAACAAGTTTGAGATATTCCATCCATCTCCATTCATTACCAAAGCCATCCCTCTCTCCATTAATCATGTTTTTACTTCTCTCATCACCCACTGAACATCCATGGGGACATCACACAATCTTGTCGCAAGCCCATACCAATCGTGAACCATTCACTTACATCCCAATTAACCCTTACACATGCTTCACTACCATCATAAAAACTCTTGACAGCACCTAGCAGCTTACCATCTACAACGTACATGCACAAAACCTTCCACAATCGTTCTCAGTCTACTTGTTGTATGCTTTTTCCAGATCCATGAATGCCATAAACACCTTATAGTCCTTCTCACAAGCCTTGTCCACTGTCTCACTGTAAATGTATGATCCACACATCCTCTGCCACTTCCAAAGCCACCCTGTTCATCACTCACTAGGACTTCTGATATCTCTCTTACTTTCTCTATAGTAATTCTTCCATATACCTTCCCTACCACACTCAATAAACTTATGCCACGATCATTCTTGCACTCACTTTGCTCACCTTTATTTTTGTACACAGATACAACCACAGCCTTTTTCCACTCTGCTGACACAGTTTCACTCATCCATGCCTTCTTACATATCTCCAACAAGCACGTCATTCCAACTCCAGTGCACTTAATCATCTCTGCATACACCTCATCAACTCCAGCTGCTTTCCCATTTTTCAGCCGCCTCACAGCACTCTTCACCTGTGCGAGGGTCACATTTCCTCGCACTACATTCCTTCTCTGCACACCCCCAAAAACAATCATGTTCACATTTAGTCATTATTTTCTAGCTGCTGCGCTTTAACAAACCGATGACAGACAATACATTTGCTTAGATTTTGGGAGTGGCTGGAACACTTAAATAAAGTGCAATGAGGCACATGAAACAATCCATTACACATATACCAATTATAGTACTGAATTAATGCCAGCCTGTGCATGTATATGTGGTGGCAAGGACAGAATAAACAATTCGCACCTGAACAAATACTGAACAGTTCATAGCTATAGCTATATAACATAAACAGATGTGGTCTACAAAGCATTTATCATAACATAAAAACATGCAAATAGTGTAGCATGGTTTCATTAACTGATTAAAACAAAGAGATGCATATATCTCTGCTGGCACTCTTGTCATCAGCTGAACACTGTCAGAGATGTGGAACAAAATCACTACACAGTTCAAAGCACAGTCCTACTTATAATGTTCTAAGGACACTTATCCAACTGACTCAGTATCTGCTGTCATGTAACATCTTCACTCTGATGACATATATTTTTAATTTTGCTATATTCTAGTTTTCTCTATATAATTTTATTTAGCCTAGAATAGTTTATTTTTCAAACCTGAGAGGTCACAGATAGCCTTCATTAAACCCTTCAGTATGAAAGTTTTATCATAAGTTGAAAAAACATCATCTGGACGCAGGAAGGAAATACTTAGTTAAACGTCATCATAGGACACACTGACTTTGGCTATGATAATACTGTAATGAAAATAATATATATATATATATATATATATATATATATATATATATTCTTTACTTTAACTGCATTAGCAGAAACATTCAATTACAGTCAGGTTGCCTATACTGCAATATTAGTGTCATAATGTGAAATTTCAGTCACAGACCTAAGCTAAAATCTGCTTTACATCCATTATCCCATTTCAATTCACCTCATGCACCTCAGAACATGGGTCAATTTATTTAGCATACCTCAAGAAAAAATCTCTGTATGCACCCAGCTGGTGTCTGGTTTCCTGCAGTCCACTAGGTTAGTATCAAGATGAGGAAGGTGCAACAACTACATCAAGGGCAAGAATAAAAATAACAACAAAAACAAGATCAACAAATCCTCACTCCCCATAACTTTCTAGCCTTACAGTCACCTACTTATGAGAGGAATACTTTTTTGTTGCCTTATGTACAAAGCATTTTTCTGTTGAACACCTTTTTTGTCTTAAGTACCAAAAATGCATTATAGTATAGTCTGACTTGTCTTCTTCTTCTTCTTCTTGATTGCTTTCTAGATTTTCCTCTTTTAATATGGCAACCGTTTTCCATTTTTGTTTCCCTGACAATTTTCCAGTCTCTCATTATTTCCATGCATCTTTCTAACCTAAGAATTACCCTAAACTGGACATACTTCAAAACAGGCCAAGTTAGTCTGGTCTAGTTTAGCTTAGTTTAGCTTGTAGAAGTTTAGTTTACGGTATTTTTCTTTACCCTGATTAGGTCTGGTTTAGTCTAGTTGGGGTTTTGGTTTGGCTTGGATGGTTTGGCTGGGGTTTAGTTTGGTTTGGTGTGGTATGGTCTGGTCCAGTTTAGTATGTCTTGGCTTGACTTGGCCTGGTTTGGTGGTTTGGTTTGGTTTGGTCTGGTTTGGTTTGGTGGTTTGGTTTGGCTTGGTGGTTTGGTTTGGCTTGGTGGTTTGGTTCAGTGATATGGTTTGGTTTGGTGGTTTGGTCTGACTTGGTCTGAGTTGATTTGGCTTGGTGAACTTGATTAGACTAAGCTGGTTCAGTCCAATCAGGTTGGGTTGGGTTAGGTAAATTTGCTAGAGTCTATGGGCAACAGTCTACAAGGATTAGCATGAAATCAGCGAAAACAGTAACAGCTAGATACAATCATCATCATCATCATCCGGACCTCCTTTCCCAGCCTAGGACAGAGTGAGGAGTAGCAACATTCAGAAAGCCCAAGTCTGCCCAATCCAATGGGCCATGCTTCCATTCACTCATCATTCAAGCCCCTGGAATCCGGACTCTATCAGAAAGATAAGGAAGGAAGAGACAGAAGTCAATTGGGAAATATTTCTTTAGCTTAAGATAACATTCATTTACCTACTTATCAAGTGCAGTGAATTGTATGTTCGAACTGGGTAGGCACCTGTGTGCTACCCTGGCAACCACCCTACACCTTGCAACATCACTGCCATTCCCCACAAGTGACCCTTTTCCAAAAATGCATCATTTTTTTTTTTTTTTTGGTGAGGGGGGGGGGCACTTCCCGCTAGCTACTCTACTTCACCACCAAAATACAGTTATTCATTATTGTACTTCATTTCTTATCACAAAGAACTTGATTACCTATCATAACATTATAAAATTGGAGGCCAAATAAAAGGCAACATACTGTATTGTAAAGGTAAAAGGTAAAGATTGGGACAGATGCCATGAGGCCTGTGGTGGGTTTTTCACTCAATATCCTGGTATATAAGGCCAGTTATCACAGCTTCCTCCCCTAGGTTTTTCCTTGGGTGCTGATTTTACCTACCTATCCATAATGGGGGGATGGACACATTAGTCAAGTGACACCAGCTGCATGCACCAGGATTCAAACGCTGGTGCTAATTGGCCAATACTTCCACACTCAGCAATGCTAACCACTCGGACACTATGGCAAATTGTGATGGAGAAAATAATTCATCCTACATGCTTACGTACAATTTTCATTTATATGAAGCAGCAAGGTCAGTGCACAGCACATCCATCCTTTCAGTCTGGCCAGCATGAGACACCTGTATGCTGTCATGGCAGCCAAAGGATGTGGCCTACATCACTGGGAGGGTGAATCTACATTATCTAAACTGATATTCATGGCTCATTAGTCTATCTGTCCTCACACTATGAACCCATCATAAGAAATGATGACACTGGATTTTGTGTTTTGCATACTGGAAACAGTGCATGCCTTTCTTAGGTTCCAGCCAGACATCATGCAGACTTATAGAATCAAGTCAGAACTTATATGAGCTATAGGCAACATGATGGTATGGTATATATTAAGAAGCCCTCAAACAAAGTAATTTCCAATATAATGTATAAGTAACCCTTTATATGATAAATTTCAAAATAATATAAAAATAAATAAATAAATAAAAATAAAACTACATTACAGCAAAGACAGGCAATAGAGACAATTTCATACAATAATCTGACAAAAAAAAATATTTATCATCATGCTGATACTGCACTTATCTTTTATCAAGATTTCAACATTTTTACAAGCATATCATACATGTGGCTCACTGCAATATCACATCAAAAATTTTAACATATGGCAACAACTAAAGCGCAATACACAACAGAGTGGCAGATATGGTGCCTGCAGACACTGCACATTACACTGGTTGTATCAAGGCCAGGGTCAAGATGCACAAATTATCATAAGAGCACTTCCTTCTCTTAGATACAATTATGGAAGATATAATTACTTCAAATATATAAAAAAAAGTCTTTGTCTTTTTTTCCTCTTTGCTTTGGGGGGGGGGAAAAAAAAAGTTATGTGGAGCTAGGCATTTCCTTGCTTTGAGGGGGAAATAAAGTACAAAAAATAAATAAATAAATAAATAAAGTGGTTTGTCAATATGAAGTGGAAATTAAATTAAAAATTAAGTGCTCCCTTGCCTTTCGAAAGATAATGATATGAGAAGTAAGTGTTCTTAAAGTGCTTTTGTGTATCTAAAGCCAGACTGGGACTAACATGCGGGAGGTGAGTCTGGAGGGCAGGAACTGGGAGAGAGAGAGCCGGGCCTGGTTGCAGCCAGGGATGCAGGTGTGAGCGTCCTCATCTCCCCGGCACTCCAGTTCCGGCGGGGAGGGTGGAGGCGAGCACGGAGAGGCATCAGAGTTGTACGTCTGACGCATCAGCTCCAAACGGTGTCTACAAGTTGTGGCCACAGAAAGTGGTCCTGCTTTAATGCTATGGGACTATATGGAGGATGTCTAGTTGGAATGTGACTTATTTCCTCTTTCTCTCTCTTTCTTTTCTTTAATACCATGACATCCTGCACTGAGGTACTTTAGTCTGTATTCTAATCAGAATTGCCAGAATTGTAGACAAAGTTTGGAACTACAAAAGAACTATATTCCAAAAGGACAACTTTCTACTTACCATTGTCTGTGTATGCTTGCTGTTTGGTATAAATCAAGTCTTCTCTTTATTACTAAATCTATTGATAAATAAAATATTTACTTACCAATATGGCATAGAGATTACTTGTGTATCATCCAACAAATAATACACAAAACAAACTTTGTCTACAATACATGGGAAATGTCTATCAGTTTGTACTAATATTACAATTAATCAAACTAACAAGTAAGTTATAAGTTAACTACTGTAATATATGTATTTGCTAAACAAATTTTTATTCTGCTATTCAACTAGGGATGGCCTGTTAGTAAAACTGACAATGTGTGAAGACAAATTATTCCACTTTTCTATTACACAAATGCACAATATTCACACAAAGCACTATCATTTTCATGAAACTGCTAAATACCTGCACTAACTACATCTTATGTGTGAACTATAAATTGCCAGTTTTAAGAACAGGGAATTAAGAAGGTATAAATCTAGATACTTGTTTTACATTAAAAACAGAGTAATTACCAAGTACTGTCTTTCTCTTTACTCTTCTTCCACTAATGGAAAAACTTGGACTAAAAGTATTCTTCATAATGGAAGAGCACTGAAGAATACTGAACTTACTAGGACCAGATGCGGTAGCCAGGGAACCAACACAATGACAGCCATAAGAAAACTAAACAGACAGACATGGACAACACTACTAAGAACAAACACACATTAAAATAAGTGTGAAAATCTGTACATCAGACATAAGGAACACAAAAAATCTCAACAATACAGATAACATCTGACTATGGTGAAATATTTATCATAAGTATTAGGCCTGGAAGTAATGTAGCTGATAATGTTCCACATGTATACAGAGCAATCAAACAACTGACAAACAGATATCATGTACAGTTGCCTTATATCTGTATTTTTAAGCAATATTGAACAAGCTTTATATTATCTGTATCCACCACCTTCTGCATCACAACAGCAAACTCAGTAATCCCTGACCACCTTTATTCCTTGCCAACTCAGCATACTGTCCAGGACTTAGGTTCACTGATTCTGATCTCATTTCCACTTCATCCAAGTCTACCAAACAATTCTGTACCGAGGACCTTGCCATAATGCCACACAATCAAAACTATTTTTTTTCTTTACCTATTCTATGTCACAATGCCACACAATCAAAACTACTTTTTTGTTACCTCTTCTATCCAGTCATGTATTTTCATGCTATCTCCAGATGATTATATTCAGCTTTGGAGAGACTTTTTAAACTGGAAAGGTTTGACATACCCTTCATGAAAATCTTCACTGCAACATGTCTCCCTTAAGAAGAATATAAGTTCTCTAGTGGTAGCAACAAGAGTACTGTAACTGTAAAAAAAAAAAAATGTCAGACTGAAGGAGCTAACGTACCTGAGTTTCTCGAGGGTCCAGTAGTGTGTGGCTCCGTTCTTGGTGTCCTGAACCTCAACAGCCACAATGGTTCGTGGGATAGGCCGATCCTCATCACCCTCACCCTCATTCTCCTCCTCATCCTCATCCTCCAATAATGGTAGAAAGTCCGTTGGAAGTGGGGAGTACAGGGTGTCCGTCAAAAGTGTGAACTGGAACTGAACCTGTTGGGTAGGGAGATACGCTACATTTAATCTCTCTCTCTCTCTCTCTCTCTCTCATATGCACACATGTGCACACATATGCATGCACACATGCATATTCACACATACACACACACACACACACACAGTTTCCAATTGGTTTTCACTAAGGAAAGTGATTTTGTCGAGGGGAGGGAGTAACTAGAAAAGTAACGTTAAAAGATATAAAAGTGGAAGTGCAGAAAGTATGTAAACTACTGGCAATTCAAGATTTAAGAAGGCCCCAGGGCCTGACGGGATCTCTAACTAGATACTAAAGGAATGCAGAGAACAACTGGCAGATAAGATTCACAGTTTAATTGTGTGTTCTCTGGAGGAAGGGAAAGTGCCTTGGGATTGGAAGAGGGCCAATGTGGTACCAACTTACAAAGGTGGGTGTCAGTGATAAGAGACCAAGGTATGGGTAAAAGATGGGAGATGAAATAATGAAGGCAAAAGAAGAAAAGGACCTTGGCGTGACTATACAGGAAAACCTATTGCCAGAGAAACATATAAACAGTATTACTGGAGGAACTTATGGGCTATTGACCAACATGAGAGTGGCATTTAATTATATGGATGAAGAGATGCTAAGAAAGTTAACAGTAACCAAGATAAGGCTGAGACTGGAATATGCAGCAGTGATATGGTCACCACACTTTAAAAAGCATACCACTAGAAAGAATACAAAAGACAGCCACAAAACTGACACCAAGCTTGAGGAAGTTGTCTTAGGAAAAGAAATTAGAAAAGTTGAAATTGCCAACCCAGAGAGAGAGAGACGAGAGAGGGGAGCTTTGATTGCGATGTTCAGAGGAGTAAGAGGAATAGAAAGTGTGGACAGAGAGGACCTCTTTGTGAAAGATTACAGAAGAACAAGAGGACATGAATGCAAGCTGAAGGAGAGAACTAGAAATGAATACACAAGAATACGTAGAGAGGAAGAAAGGAATTTTGAAAAAGGTTTAATCGACAAATGTAAGGATGAACCCAAACTGTTTTATAGATTTGTCAATGGCAAATTGAAACAAAAGGAAGGAATCACCAAACTGAAAGTAGAAGGAGAGGTCTATAAGGATGCGGCAATGCAAGCAGAAATAATGAACAAATGTTTCCCATCAGTTTTCACTAATGAAAAGGAGTTTGTGGAAGGAGAGGGAGTGACTAGAAAGTAGTGATAAAAGATATAAAGGTGGAAGTACAGGAAGTATATAAATTACTGGAAACTCAATATGTAAGGAAAGCCCCACTACCAGGTGGAATCTCTAACTGGGTACTGAAGGAATGCAGAGAACAACTGGAGGATAAGATTCACAGTTTAACTGTGTGTTCTCTGGAAGAGGGGAAAGTGCCTCAAGAATGGAAGAGGGCAAATGTGGTACCAATTTATAAAGGAGGAAACAGGGAAGAACCCCTGAATTACAGACCAGTGTTTCTAACCAGCATGGTCACAAAATTGTGCGAGAGAATTCTGAAAGATAAATGGGTAAAATATCTGGAAGAGATGAATATTTTGGCTGATAGTCAGTTTGGATTCAGAAGTGGAAGGTCATATGTTTCCAACTTGTTGAGTTTTTACTCAAGGGCAATTGACGTGCTTCAGGAGAGAGATGGTTGGGTGGATTGCGTGTATTTAGATTTGGAGAAGGCCTTCGACAAGGTACCCCATACGAGACTAATGTGGAAACTAGAGCATATAAGAGGACTGAAGGGGAACCTCCTGGAATGGATGAGACTTTTTGAGGGACAGACAAATGAGGAGTAATAAAGGATAGGATGTCTGGATGGAGGGAAGTAACAAGTGGAGTCCCACAGGGCTCGGTGTTGGTGCCAGTGATGTTCCTGATTTGCATAAATGATATGGCAGATGGAGTGAACAGTTATGCAAGTCTGTTTGCTGATGATGCAAAGATCTTAAGGAAGGTAGAGCTTGAGGGGGATTGTAAAATGCTGCAGGAGAATCTGAATAGGATACACAAATGGAGCCAGATGTGGGAAATGAAATTCAATGCAAAAAAATGTAAAATTTTGGAAATGGGAAAAAGTACCATGAGGCCATCACTGAATTATTTGATGGGTAATGAACCAATCATAAAAGCGAGAGAAGAGAAAGATTTGGGAGTGCTGGTCCAGGACAGTTTGTCACCTGAAAAACACATTAACAAGACAGTTAGAGAGACGTATAAACTCCTGACTAATATAAGAGTAGCTTTTCATTATATGGATGAGATGATGAAGAAATTGATATTGGCCATGATTCACCCCAGGTTAGAGTAAGCAGCAGTAGTGTGGTCCCCACACAAAAAGAAAGATATAAACAAGACTGAGAGAATACAAAGAACAGCAACCAAGATGGTCCCCAGTCTGGTAGATCTGTTGTACAGAGAGAGGCTGGAAAAGCTGGATTTGCCTTCCTTAGCAGAAAGAAGAAAGAGAGGCGACATGATTGCAGTGTTCAGGACCATGATGGGCGTATATAAAATTGACAAAGAAGATCTGTTTTTATGGGATAAGAGAGTAACAAGAGGACACGGAATGAAATTGAAGAAGCCAAGCTGCTTGAAAGATGTCAAGAAATATAGTTTTCCTTATAGATGTATAGACCTGTGGAACAGCCTGGACAAAGAGATCATCCAGTCTAAAAACTTAAACAAGTTTAAAGCTAAATCTGACTTACTGAGAAACAGTAACGGGACCCCACGAGCGTAGCTCATTCCCTGTATATCACAATTAAGTAAATACACACATACACACGCACACACACACACACACACACACACACACACACACACACACAAAACCTTCTCAATTACTGTATATACATTTTTCCTTATCTTTTAGGTGAGGATTGGCTTTAGAATGATAATGACGATGATAATGATGATGATGATAATGATGACAATGATAATGATGACAATGATGATGCTATGATAATGATGATGATGATGATGATACAGTAATGATGATGATAATGATGACAACAATGGTGGTGATGATGATGATGATGATGATGACAATAGTGGTGATGATGATGATGATGATACAGTAATGACGATGATGATGACGATGATGATTAACATTCATTAACACAGCTTCAATCTGCTCTTAAACAATATTATTATCATCATCATTAATTTCCACCTAAGAGATCAGATCAGACATGATTCAGAAACAAATTTAGTAATACCTCGATATACGATATCCCTAGATGCAATACCCTGGCTTAACAATGGGGGTAAAAATACCACCATACCCCACCTAACAATGGCCAAACCCCAGTTTAGTGATAGGTTTTGATTTTTTGTACCAATCTGGATAATATTTTAGACTAAAATTTTGTATTTAGGTTACTTTATAAACTGTTTTTAGACTTAGATTAATGTGTTTTAGTCATAGGTGGGGTGAACATTGTCATTTTTGGGTACAGTTTACTAAGCTTGATTTTTTCCAGACTTATATTTGATGAGTTTCAGACTGTTGGTTTTAGCAAGTTATTTACAGGTGCTAAGCTTAGGTCAGCTTCTTTTACAGCTGCTAAACTTGTTTTTGGGTTCATTTGGGTGGGTTTTGGACTTGGTTTGGGGGGAAAACCCAAGGCTGGTAAATGCTCCCTATTACTTTACATGTTAAAAGTACCCCTATATACGATACCCCACTTAAAGATGGGGTTTTACCTAATCAATTACATTGTTAAACCATGGTATGCCTGTAATGAAAAGCACATAAGATGGAACTATTAACCCCTCCGTGGCCGACCACATGGAATTTGTCAGGCCCAACAGGCCAACCCCACAGCCACTTTTTGAAGTTTCAAAAAATATTATTATTATTATTATTATTTTTTTTTTTTTTGTGGTAGGTGGGAGCACTCACCATCCACTCACTTGATGTAGTGCTGCTGTTGGGTGTCTGCCCTTTCCTCTCCTCCCTCCTTCTTTCCTTTCATCCTCTTCTGTCTTTCTTTCCTTCATTCTTTCCTTGTCCTTCTGCCTATGGGTGACTTTACACTCTCTTCTGTCTTTCTTTCCTTAACTCTTTCCTCTTCCTTTTGCCCGTGGGTGACTCTACACTGAGTGACAAGCCAAATGGTTTCCTGTACACCAGGAAACCATTTACTACGCTGGGTGGTAACCATATACCCAAATTTTGGCGACTGGTGGTTTAGTAGGTAATTATTGTGCTCCAATCGAACTGAGCCGGTGAAGGTTTATATCCAAGGGATGGTTGGGGTTGACTGCTCATGTAATGCCACTCATGGATGAGTGAGGCTGGTCACTCTCAACTTAAATGTCGGGACCAACTGCCTAGCCCCGGGCTCCTACGCTCCTCATGGGGCAATGTAGGATTGGATGATGGATTGAGGGAGTGAGGGATTTTTTTTTTTTCTTGCCATATTGAAGAGGAAGTTCAGATGCACCTGGCAGTGCAAATTTCAGCTTCCTAGACCCATCTTGCGGCATGCAATCGAATGCAGAAGTTGCATAAAGTTAGGCAGCTGATACTGGTCACACGTAGGTATTGCAATCACAGATATATATAAGCCTAGATGCAGCATTGCCCATTCTTTAGTAAAGCGGCAATGTGTCTGCGTGGCTGCCATCTTGGAGTGGTCAAGCATGTGATAGAGGCGCTTGTTTTAGAGTGAATTCAGACTATGGAAATGAATGTTGCTCTTGTTGTGGTGGTGGTTGCTGTTGTGGTGGTGGCTGTTGTTGTGGTGGCACTGGTTATTGTCGTGCTGGTGGGTGTTGTGGTGATGGTGGTGGTGGTGGTTACTGTGATGGTAGTAGTGGTGGATGGTGTCATGATGGTGATGGTGGTTGTTGTGGTTGCTGTTGCTGTTGTTGTTATTTTTGTTGTTGTGGTGGTGGATATTGTTGTGGTGGTGGTGGTTCCTATGGTGGTGGTTACTGCTGATGTCATGGAGGTGGTTGTTGTTGTCAGTGGCATACCCAGAAAGTTGAAAAGGGGAGGCAGGGGCTTTTTTTTAATCTTTTCAACTGTGCAGCCCATGACTTTGGTGAGCACAGTGAGCCTGTACAGCTAAGGGGTTCGGGGGGGAACTGTTAGCCCCACCCCAGAGAAAATTTTGCATTTTGGTCAATTTTACGATTATTTTGAGGCCATATAGAATGGGCATACGACATTAAAATAGCATATTCTAAAGTCATTTTTAAGTACTCTGTGCCACTGAATAATAATTCAATCTCTCCAATAACCTTACACTACTAAAATTCAAACGCTCACAATTCGATCAAACAATTTTACAACTGTAATAAACTAATAACAATAACATTTAAAAAATTATGATAATTTTATCACTGTATAAGCCACAATTACAAAGAGTTAAAACATGACATATCCAACATAATTTTCTTCCTGAAAATTCAGTTGAGACAGATGAGGCTGATAAGAAGGTCTCAGAGCAACAAGTGGGTAAAATCAGAAAACTGTCATTTCTGAGATACACTGAGTATAATACAGAAGCAGTTTATTCAGGTAATCATTATGTAAGCTGGATTTTAAAACTATTTTTGTTGTCAGCATATGTACGTAGGGGGAATTTAAGTAATCTGGAAATGTATTATTTTAATGTTTATATATATATTTCATTCATTCATTGCCAGATGCCATGTATCCCAAATGGGGTGGCCAAGGGCTTAGAGTTAATTGTTCTACAGGGAGGGGCACTAATCCTCCACCAACCCCACTTGATACGTAGGGAGAACGTTATGCCAACAGCATCTGGTGTTCCCAGGCGGTCACCCATCCAAGTACTAACCAGACCCATATATATATATATATATACTGCATATATATATATATATATATATATATATATACCATCATCATCATCATCATCAGCCGTTTGAGTATCCACTGCAGGACCGGCCTATCCTGACCGAAGTCGGGACGATACAGCCAATGTATCTCTACAATGTGGCTTAGGCTGTCTAGCAGAGATTGTATGTAGGGTGAGAAGTGCTTGTAAGTGTAATTGTAGTGTTGGAGTGGCTTTGGATGTGTGTGTAGTCTGTGAACCAAGTGTAATCGGCCCGCGCAAGCTGACTGGGTGCAAGCATACTTTATAGTAAGCGACACTGGTTCAACCACAGCACCCTTTGTGTCCGCCAATGCAGTATGTGGTCGGGTGAACCCTCCCAAAGTTTATTACCCTGGCGGGGCGCGAACCCTGCCCCACCCGTGTACGAAACACACACTCTACCACTGTACCACAGAGGCTCCATATATATATATATATATATATATATTGCAAAAGGGGGGTGCCATGGCTGCATAGCCCCCCCCCTCGGTATGCCACAGGTTGTTGTTGTGTTTGTTGCTGTTGTTATTGTTGTTGTTATTGTCACTGTTGCTGTGGTGATGGTGGTGGTTGTTGTGGTTGTTAGTGTTGTGGTGGTGGTTGTGGTGGTGGTGGTTGTTGTGGTGATCGTTGTTGTGGTGATAGTCATTGTGGTGATGGCTGTTGTGGTGGTGGTTGTTTTTGTGGTGGTGGTTTTTGTGGTGGTGTTTTTTTTTGTGCTAGTGGTTGTTTTTGTGGTGGTGGTTGTTTCTGTAGTGGTGATTGTTGTGGTGGTGGTTATTGTGGTGGTCACTGTTGCTAATGTGGTTGTTGTTGTGGTGGTGGTGGTTGTTGTGGTGGTGGTAGTGGTGGTTGTTATAGTGATGGCTGTTGTTGTGGTTGTGGTGGTGGTTGTCATGGTGGTGGCTGTGTTGTTGTGGTGGTGGTGGTGGTGGCTGTAGTTCCTGGTTCATCTGAAACGTGAACTCGGTGGGCTGCAGGCTTAAGAGTCCCGTCTCCTGCAACCCACCATCCTCCTTTTGGGGGACAGGGAAGTAGCTGAGGAACGCTTGCATAACCAGACAGTTGAGCCGCTCGTGCTATCAGTGCCACCATAATATATTACGACGCTTTCAACACTCCTAAAACAGCAGTGTTGCGGCACTTCTAGGTAAACAGTGGTAAACTTTGCCTATTGTCAGGAACAGAACATCATCTGCTTGACCATTCCAAGATGGCGGTCTTGCAGACACATTGAAAGTAGTGTCATGCAGCATCTAGGCTAATTTATATCTATGACTGCAGTGGTGCAACATCACACAAAATGTGTGTTTTTGTTTTTTTACCAAAAAACATTGTCAGTGGTGCTGAAATGGTGTGAAATAGCTAGATATGTGTATTTTGAAGTTTTTCAGTACATAACACGCGAGGTTTGAAATTAAATAGAAATATTATGAATTTATTTTGCATTTTTCAGTGTTTATTGTGATTATGGTAGTATCAACATTTTTGTAGTCCGAGTGATGAAGTCTGTTGGAAAAGGGATGTGAGAGTTTCTATTTTTACCCCTAAATAAGATGTACGTCATCCCTTGAGTGTACAAGCTGGACAGTGAAGATTGAAATGCGAGAAAAACTTCCATTCACACCTCACACAAGCTGATTAGTGGGAGGGGAAGGGAGGCTTTTTCACCCACGAAAGCATCGCATGAACACTGAAAACTTTCCTGTAATGCTTGTGAATGGCAAAGATATGTAAAATGATCCAAAACAGCACAACAAACCTGAAAAAAGGTAAAGATACCAAACGAAATTGTATTTTTCTTTTATTTCATGTCTTTTCTGTTTATCCCGGTATTTATTTATAATCATAAATAGGGTGGTTGTGTGTATTTTGCATGGGAGGAGAAAGATGATATTTTTTGCCTGGGTCAAGGCAATGGGCATAACTATGTGTGTTTAGGCATGGCCATGAGCAAAAAAATCGTACATACACTCATCATGCTAGCACGTGCTGAACTGACAAATGAGGTGCAAGAGCGTGAAGTGAAGGTCAGTCTCATGTTCCAGATGTTCGTTCACTTCCCAAATGTTTTAACAGTTTTCAACAAGTCGCTCTGCATCGAATGATCCAAACCAGTAAGACAAACCTAAACAAATAGGTAAATATACCAAAGCAAATATGTATTTTTCTCTTATTATCATGTCTTTTTTATTTATGCCTGTACAATATTTATTCATAATCATAAAAAGGGTGGTTGTGTGTGTTTCGCAAGGGAGGAGAAAGAATGACATTTTCATCTGGGTCGAGGTAACGAGTGCAGTTGTGCTTGCTTAGGCATGGCCACGAGTGAAAAAATAGAAAGCTGCAGACTCTGAACTGATTGATAGGGTTTATAGGAGTGTAGTGTAGATCAGTCTCAAGATATTCAAAATGTTCATTTAATTCCCAAAAACTTCACCGTTTTTTATAGGCCACACTCAAATGATGCCGGCGGCCACACTATGATAAAACGTCATTTGACGCTGGCGGCCACAAAGGGGTTAAATACACCACCCAGTGCATCACTACACAACTTTTCTTTCACCTACTGCTTGCAGAATCAGTCCACTGTAATCTGCAATCATCACAGTCAGCAAGAACAATTACAAATTCACCCACTGTCCATTCGCTCCTTTGTTTAGAGAACCAGTATTTGTAACTCTGACATTTGTCCACTTTTTATAATCCTGGATATGTTAAAATGCAAATCAGCAACATCTAGTGTAAAGAGAAACAAAACAACTCACTACACTGGGAAAGTAATAAGGTGGAGCTTGAACAAAGCAAGGAGTCATTCTTGACTCATTCTTGTTACGTCAGTACAGTAGATTCTCAAATTTTTGTGTGATTAAATTTGGACAAACTGATATTCAACAGCACATCAAATATCTACCAAGTTGCAATTTTCTACTACAAACTTGCGATTTTCAATGGGCTGAGGCTAGTGTTTGGAATTCAAAATGCATCTAGGGTTGTTTCGTTTCTGTCCACAAAACCACAGTGATGCTGGGTGATGATTTTTCACAGGTTGATTATTTGAAATTTTTGCTGGTTGGTATTGGGGGCTTTCACAGTTAGGCTTAGGGGCAATTTTAGGTGGATGAAATTATGGGGGAGCTTGGGGTAAAACCTCATGGTTAGGTTAGGTCAGGATGCACTCAGATGTCCAGTCAGCAAGATCTCACGTAAACACACTGCAGCAGGCATCAAAGGCAGAAATACTGATAATAACCGAACTTTATATATATATATATTAGGAAAAATACCGGGCTCTAAGAACCTAACCTCCTATATTACATGTAAATATATGTCACGTTTTAGCATGAACTTGATTCAGCATAAGGCTCTCAGTAATCCATCTTGTGTTGTACAGAGACCCTATTGTAATACCCGCATACTGACAGGAAGATAGTGGAAATGGTATACTATAATTTTGTTTGGACTGTTTTCATGTTCAAAGGAGGGCATAAGAAGAGATAATTATGCAGAAAAAGAAAAAATTATTTTATCTATTTGTTTTGTCATCACCTTTAGCACCAACTTATTTTTCACTATAAAAAGTCCATTTAAATCTGGATGACTTAAATTTCACGAGGTTTTTTTAGCACCAAATGATGTCTTAACTTGAGAATCTACTGTATACATCTGGTTTTTCTAACTACTAAAAAAATGCTGTCACGCTGACCTTCTTCTTCAGTTCCACAGATATAGCATTGGCTTCTTTGAGGAAGATAGCATTGCCCCACAGGTCATCACGTAGAGATGTGAATTGGTGGTGCTTCCACTTGCGGAAAGCCCAAGAGGCTAGGGCATACTCCCGTTCCGACCAGTTGCACTCTGCGTCAAACAAGGGGTTTACTGAAACATCAACACAAAGCATTAGCCACCCCAGCCTCTTCTTCTTTTGAAGGGACCAACGAGCAACCATCAAGAGCCAACTTAACTTGTGTAACAGATGTACAATGCAAAGTCAAAGTATGTAAGACAAGACTACCATAGTCATATCAAGGTTTATCTAACAGCATCACAAAACATTATAAAATCTATAATATCATCTATCTGATTTCTATAGAACATCATTTACAAGTTGAATTCCTTCTATGTAGTGTATCAATTGGTTACTGATACTCATTAAATGCACAAGAGCTACAGTAAAAGCAACAACTGCCATAGAGATGCAGATTTAATACTATTTTCTATTGCTCAGAGAAAATTAGTTCATGGCTATTTAGTCTGGCTAATGAGGTTAAAATTCTATAACGAAAAGCAACTGCATCACTGTGACACTAAAAATAAGTACATATTCATAAGTCATATATTTTCCATAATGAAAAGTACAGAAGCTCTTAATGGAAGAAAAGTTTATTTTTTAATTTAAACAATGGGATTAAAATTTATTCATCAGATTTTCAGGAATCATCTTGTAAAGTGAAAGGGGGAAGACATTTTTAGGATATCATTAATAAAAAGCATAAACTTATTTCTCGTCATAAAGCAACAAGGGATGATAGGGAAGTTTACTAGTAGGGAGGGTGGGTGAGTTAGCCATGACACAGCAGGGGTTTCATGACACAGTACTGAGCTCCGCCAGCCATCACACTAGCAGCCACAGGGTCTCTGCACTCTACCCCACATCATCAACTTTCTGAAGCACGTAGGGCTCATGCAGGTTCATTCAAATAATTTCATAAAGAAAAATGAGAATTTAAAGAAAGCAAAAATTCTTATTTAACTAATGGCATGTGATAAATAAGTGAAACTTAAATACTGTACATAATCAATAAATATTAAGTGCTCTTGATGGATTTGCTAGTATGGTCCTGTTACTTCAACACAGTATGATACATACAAAACTATCTATTCTAATTTTCTTTTCTTTCCAGATTGGCTTATCGCTGATTATCATGATGTTTGCTATTGTAGCTGAGCTGCAAACTTGATACAGTGCAGTATTTAGTACTACATCTTGTGAAAATTATGTGATGTTAAAAGAGGATAGCAAGTCTCACTTCCGGATTTATCTAGTCTTCAATTACTAGTTCCTGACAAAAGTACATAATTTGTAAAGTCATTAATAAACTGCGATGAATAAAGTGGGAACAAATTAACTGAAATTCTAAACCTAACTGCTGACTCAATAAGACACCCAAAATGATGATAACATTCTCTGTCACAGGTATACATAAATGCAAGTCAAAATTACTGAGTAAAATCTTTTGATCTTCCACTTACTAAGATGTGAAGCAAGAAATTTGATGAATTTTCAGTACTACTGATAAGAACCTCTTGGTGAGGGCTACTGTCACTGGCATGAATTTGGGCATTTAGACTCCTCTGGATATTATCTTTTCTTTCATTACACAGAGATTCTGATGAAAAATTGAAAACTGAACACACATTCCAAATAATATGAGTGAGTTTTGTATACTAACCCTTCTATGAAACGAAATAATCTATGAATGAAGAATGAAGCAATGATTTAGTAAAAACAAAATGATGACAAAAACTGGTTAAGCAACACCACTGCAACCAAGGAATCAACTAATACAAAAACTAAGATTGGTGCTCAGTTATAATAATAAAAAATAAATAAATAAATCTACCTCATCAATAAAGCAACTGAGCAAGGTAATAAACAGGAAAGCTATTGGTGCCCTGAAAGGCATATCCCAACAGCATGGCAGGAGCTGTGGGCTGGAGGGGAAAACATGCGAGACTCAACAACACAGAATGAGGTTAACCCAGGCATCAGTGTACATGTACTTCTAGAGGAAAGATCACATGACATCAAATCACAGCTGAATCTGGTACAGTCCTTTCTATGCAGCTTTAAAGTCAAAGAATTTCAGAAGAGGTATGCAAAAAGAAAAAGACCTTACGAACAAAGTAGAGTTCTCACAGGTAGCTATGAAAATGGTGACTCCACCTACATTCAAGTTTTGCAAATCACTGGTTCCAATATGAAAACACTTAACACTTTTTAAAAATTTATACACACATATACTAGCATGTAATAAAGCACATAACCATCTACTATGCCCTTCTGTATAATAAAACAAAATTAGGCAAGATAACTGATTTTGTCCTGTATGTAAAAAAAAAAAAAAAAAAAAAAAAAAAAGTTATAACATCGCAAATATAAAGTCCACTGTCATTAAGCCTCTAATTAGCATGAAGCATTTGCCAAATGAAAGGATGCCATCTGTGAAGACTCAACTTTAATAGTATATACTGTATTAGGCTGACTGTTTAAAGTCAAGTGAGCAGTCTATCATGAGAGCTGTTATTATACCAGCATCAGCAGAATTTCAAAAAAATGTGATGCAGCCCTGTGTGTCACTAAGCCTTCATAAACTTGCTGAGAAAATAGACTGCCATGCTTAAGGTGGGTAACAGACGATGCAGGTTCACAACATCTGCTATAATGTCCTGACACTTACTGGCAAATCTAACTAACACTGCTAAGGTGATATCCAGGCATACTGTATTTAAACAATGTCCTTGATTATAATATACTTCCTGATGTGCTGTTATATCTATGATAAATTCAATACATTACCTATCAGCAAAACATTTGTCAAATTCAGATTCTCACTCACTGGATATAATGAAAACCTGAAATCATACATGAATCATCATCATCATCACTATCTACTCCTGTGTTGCTCCATGAGAAGCATAGGAGCCCAAGGCTAGTCAAGTTGGTCCTGACATTTAATATGAGAGTGACCAGCCTCACACATCCCTGAGTGGCATGACATAAGCAATTAACCCCAACCATCCCTTGGATATAAACCCACACAGGCTCAATCCAACTGGAGCGCCTTAATTACCCACTAAACCACCAGGCACCATAATTTGGTTATATGGTTACCACCCATTGTAGTAAATGGTTTCCTAGTGTGCAGGAAACCATTTGGCTTGTCACTCAACGTACAGTCACCCGTAGATAGAAGAAAGAGGAGAGAATGAAGGAAAGAAAGACAGAAGAGGAAGGAAGGAAAGAAGGGAGGAAAGGACATCCACCCGTGAGCAGCACTACGTTGAGTGAATGGATGGTGAGTGCCCCCACCTACCACCATCATATATGAAAACAGCATAAAAAGATGGTGAAAGCTAGTGACAAGCCATACTGCCATTTATTATTATACAATGGGCAAAATTATTTATGGTCCATTCTGATGAACAATATAATAAAAAGAACAAAATTAACTTAAGACTTACTGGTCAATTTTTGAGAAGTTAATACTGCAACTAAATGGTAAAGAAAAACCTTACAGATATAGATTAATGATGTAGCAAAAAGGTTGTAGATAGTGGAAGAAATACAGTTAAGTATCACAATAAACCTGTCATAGGACTCAAATTAAAAAAATACTCTAGTAGACAGCCACATAATCCTTCACACAGCCAAACAAGACTCAGTGTCACAAATTCTGACATCAGCAAGCTTACTCTAACCTGACAATGATCCCTAACCTTTTTTAGCTCGGTTGATGGACAACTGCAATCAGATTGGAGGGTCATTCTAACCACCATGACTCATTCCCATCTCAAAACTAAGGCTCACTGAATTCCATGTAACTACAAAATAGTGTTTAAGTTGTGAGTGGCCCAGTTATGTCAGGTGAAAGCATATGTGCTATAGTTAATTCCGCTACATCTCATACACTGCCTCAGCAATGACTATTCTCACTGTTAATTTCATATCCCTTCCTACACACAGTATGACAAAACTTCACAAACAGTCATGGCTACAATATTTTTCAAACACAGCCAATCATACTATTCATCTATTCATCAAACACACAGTAGTAACTACTTTGGTTAGTGTGGGACCAATGAAAGAAAGACGATAAACATTGATAACTCACCAAATATGTCTTCGTCGTGTGTGAAGTCCTCTGGGGTATATGAGGAGTACATGGACATGGTCATACTCTGTTCTTCTACCTGCTTTTGAAGAGCATCAATCCGTGCCTCATAGTTCTGCAGAGTAAACAGAGGAGATACTGAATACTCATTTCTTCCTTTCTTTAAAGTATAAAAGCTGGTCATCTGCATTTGATAATTAATAAGTTTAATGAGACACAACAGTTCCTTCTGGTCTCAAGTTCAAAGCACACTGTAAATCTGTGCAGTGCAGTGCAGCTTCTCAAACACAACCATTTATATAACTATTTTTGATCCATTTATTCTTCCATGAGTAGCCTCTGGTACAAGACAGCTGTGGGGGAAATGACTTCAGGCTATACTGTCCTTAGAGTCCTTTTTTTTTTTTTTTTTTTTTTCCCCATCTCACTGATAAACTATTCCACTCTCCTTTGCTACTGCTACACAACCAAAGGTCTCCTCTTACAATACACTAAACCCTTCTTACAGAGACCTTAGCCCCACTTACACCACAAGAGAAGGGAAACTGCATATGGGACTTCCAATTTGCTATGCTTAATTTTCCCAGTAAGATCAGAAAGCTGTCTATTGGGACCTCCACCCCATGTGAATGGGAATGTGGGGGTGTGATGATAACACAACAACAATATTAATATATTAATGTAGGCACTAACATGATGTCACACCCTACACATATACATAACAATGATGCCATGCTTCTTAGGAAATCCCCTTACTAAGGTTGGTCATGGTATAATTTATGAATTCTTCTGACTGGAATTTAAACTAACTGTCCAAACCAATAAAGAACATCCCAACAATTGCTGGAAGCCGTTGGCAGAGAAGAAGTCTTGAATATGTAATAAGATTTGTAACAGTGAGAAAGTCTCAGTTTGGATTTCGACCCCACTTGTGGTTGCTTCTTGCCTAAAAGTGTTGACTGAATCACTAGTAACCAAGCTTGTGGCCACACTTCCCACTCAGGGCAGTACCTTCCTCTGTCAATGGTAGTCACTTCCCTCCTTTCTTTTTCCACCAGTACCATTAGTGAGGGGGTTAGTGATGCTAAGTGCATGATAACTGTTTCATATTGAAGTGATAATGCTAAGAAAACACAAAAAACATTTACTCTTAAGGCTAAATTTAAAATCTTGTTACATAAAACCCTCTTCCCCAACTAGTTGTTGTTGAGTAACCCTAGTCTGTCCAGCTGAACAGATCCATCAACTGCAGGGAAGCAACCACCTCTGCAGGGCTATCCTATGAGGTGAACCGATATTCCTCTGTGAAGGACAATACCTCACCACAGCGAGGAGTGTGGAGGAATGGTTCCTGGATGGATGTTGCATTTGCATCTCTACACCCAGTAAACAGGGCACCACAGTAGGCTCCACATCACCCTGTCCCCAACTAGTAAACAAGTGTTTTCTTGTTTTCTTAGCACTTTCACTGCAACACAGAGCACCTGTTGGGCTTACACATCATTCACTAATGTCAGAAATGTCATCATGAGCATGAACAAGAAGAAGAAAGAAAGGAAAAAAAAAAAAAAAAAAAAAAAAACTTGGGAGATGTGTCCAACATAAAAACCATGTCTTACATAATTCAGGGGGAAATTTGAAATCAGAGCATCTTTATGCCTGACCCCTTCAATTGTTCCATTTTATAAATACATAACTTGGGAGAAATTTGAACAGAAAATATTAATATTTAGCGGTGGCTCAAAGGCATCAAAGTCTGTCCCTTACAGAACCTGCATGCACATTCGCTGTGTACTGTTCCATCCACTTGTGCATGCGTTGGTCTTGGTCACCTATTGGCGGCTCTCCATGCTGCTCGATCTCTGGCAGCCTCCCTGTTTAGTCCCTTAACCCTGAGGTCACACTTAATGACCTCGTCCCAGGTCTTTTTTGGTATACCCCTTGCAACCCCACCCCTAATATTAATGCTTCTGCATCCAATTATCATCCCCATTCTCTCCACATGCCCAAACCACCTCAATCTACCTCTCCTCATCACAACACCAATACACTCCAGTCCCATCCTACCACTCAACTCTTCCATCATAAACCTAGCCCACTCCAGGCCTTGCACTCAGGGACGCACTGCACATGCACCTAATCACTGTCATTTCTGTACATTTGAGCCTGTGAATATCCTCTTCCTTTACTGCCCAGGTCTCACTACTATACAGCATTACACTCCTGACACATGCTGCAGTCAAAGATTCCTTAGCATGTAGGGAGAGCCCTCTCAGTGTCACGAGGCCCAACAGCTCCCTGAACTTCTTCCAACCACTCCTCACCCTAGCCACAGGGCTAGCTCCAGCCTCACCTCCAGCACATAACATGTCTCTCAAATAGGGAGGAGGCTGTAGCACTAGTCAAACAGGGTGGTACTCCTGACGGGAATGGGAATGCCGGTGATACAGAGAGCTGGAGCTCCTGTTTCACTAGTTACTTAACCATCCCCCTTTGCTGATCTTTTCAGTGTGACACTAACATGGAGCATAGACCAGCATACTCTCCCAAACATTTCCTCTAACTCTCTTATGCACTACACCATATGAGCTTTCCATATCACACAATGTACCCTACCACATTACAGGGGTTGACGCCAGCAAGGGTATGCAGCCAGAAAACTTTGCCTGGCAGACATAATGACCATCCTCCATGATTCCTTCCATAACTCTGACATCTTACAATATCATATTTAAACAAAACTAAAGACTCCTCTCACCTTTCGCTCTTTGTCAAATTCCTTTTGCACCTCCTCTTTCTCACGCTGGTATTGTTCCTCCAGGGCTACTAATCTTTTCTGCATCTCCTCTTTCAAGTCAATGCCCTGTTTTTCCAGCAATTCAACCTGGGCAAACTGCCAGTCAGCTGGCTCACCTGAACCTGGGGTCTCTGCTGGGGACTTAGTTTCTCGGCGCTCACGGGCTGTCAGATTGGAAGAAGTTAAACTGTATACTTATGGATGAAGTGTATTCTCATACTGAGTTAACAGAAGTAAATATTCAGAAAAATAATATCATTACAAAATTACAAAAACAAAAAATGAACTAACATATCTCTCTACCTATCTACCATCCAATCGTTAACTGCCCTATCAGAAGAATGGGGGTCTAGAGTGAGGCTACTTAACTCAAACATTTATGGTAAGTGAGACTGATCACTCACCTCTATGCAGTATTATGTGAAAAATAACACCAACCATCCCTTTAATGTAAGCCCATATGTGTCATATCCACTTCAATATAATTACAAATTCTACATTGCTGCACTTCTGAACATTAACCATAATACATGAGGCAAAGAGAGTACACACTAACCTTGCTCTGGATGATTGAAGCGGAAGACATGATTCTTGCCAAGGATAACACGCGAGCCAGTTTTGAGCACAGTTGGCTCCACCACCTCACGCCCATTGACATAAACAAGAGCCTTCGGTTTAGGATGAAGCAGAACCACACCCTCTTGGTTCTGAAGAAAATTTACACAGAAGAAATGTAACAAATGACAATGTTGATTGATTCACCAGTAATAAACCTTTAGCTCCTACAGCTAAATATTAAATACCCAGTTCTACATTTTATGTACATAAGTTGTTGTTGTTGTTGCTGTTGTTGATATTGTTGCTTAACTGGTCTCTCTCAGCAAATCATTATCCACAGGTAAGTAACTGCTTCTATGGGGCCATCCAACAGATGCAGTACATTGCATTTCATACATCATGTTGAGAAATAGGGGCGTGGAAGAAGTTGAGAGGCGGAAGAGAGAGTTATATGTAGAAAGAAAGAGAGAGGTGAAAAGATTAGTAAGAGAGAGTAAGAAAAGAGTGGATGAGGAATTTGGAAGGAATTTGAGTTTAAAGTGGAGGGACTGTAAGAAAATGTTCTGGAAAGAGGTGAAAAGAGTAAGACAGGGTGGAAGTGAAGTTAGTAGGGGAATGAAAGATAAAAATGGTAGATTACTAGTGGAGAAGGGAGAAAGAGTGAGCAGATGGAGAGAACACTTTAAGGAATTGTTGAACGTGGAGGATGGAAGTAATGCGAGTATAAGTGGCTGGAGAATGGCTGGAAGAAGGAGGGAGGTGAGAAGACAGGAAGAAATCAGTAGGATAGAAGTTGTGGAAGCAATGAAGAAAGTTAAATCAGGGAAAGCCCCAGGAATTGATGGAGTGTGTGGTGAAATGCTGAAGCATGGGGGAGAGATAGTAGTAGAATGGATGTGGAAGATGTGCAGATTGGCCTGGGAGGAAGGTAGAGTCCCGGAGGATTGGAAGTCAGGTATAATTATTCCCTTGTACAAAGGAAAAGGGGAAAAAGAAGTGTGTGGTAATCATAGGGGCATTTGTCTTCTTAGTATAATAGGAAAAGTGTATGGTAGGATACTTATTGACAGAGTTAGAGAAAGAACAGAGAAATTAGTTGGAGAAGAACAGGGAGGCTTTAGGAAGGGAAGAGGTTGTGTAGATCAGATATTCATTCTCAGATCTTTAGTGGAAAAGTTTCTAGAGAAGGGAAAGAAGTTGTATGCGGCTTTCATGGATTTGGAGAAAGCATATGACAGGGTGGATAGACTAGGATTGTGGAAAGTGTTAAGAATATATGGAATAGATGGGAAGTTGTTGAATGCTGTGAAGAGTATGTACGATGGTGCGAAGGCTGCAGTGCGTGTGGATGGTGAACTAAGTGAATTTTTCTCTTTGAAAGTTGGTTTGAAACAGGGATGTGTCATGTCTCCATGGTTGTTCAATCTGTACATGGATGGGGTAATAAAAGAGGTACAAGGTAGGGTAGTGGATGTTGGAGTGGCCCTGGTGAGAGAGGATTGTGTTTGGAAACTCCCTGTACTGTTGTTTGCAGATGATACCGTGTTGTTGAGTGAAGACGAAGGGGAGCTGCAAGGCTTGGTGGATGAGTTTGAGAGAGTGTGTAAGAAATGGAATCTAAAGGTGAATGTAGGGAAGAGTAAAGTGATGGTCTTTGAGAGAGGTGAAGTCAGTGAATGTACAGCGAGGTTGGATGGTGAGGAATTGGAAAATGTGAGTACGTTTAAGTACTTGGGTAGTGTGATGAGTAAGGATGGAGGTTTGGAGGGTGAAGTGCTTGAAAGGGTACAGCAGGGAAGAAAGGTTGCTGGTTCTTTGAAAGCAGTGATAAGAAACAGGGAAGTGAGCATGGAAGTGAAAAAGTTACTACATGACAGTATTGTGATACCAACTCTAACGTACGGAAGTGAAGCTTGGACGTTGTTGGAAGGACACAAGTCAAGAGTGAGAGCCGTGGAAATGAGTTATTTAAGAGGAGCCTGTGGAATCACATCGAGAGACAGGCTGACGAATGAGGATATAAAGGAGCGTTGTGGTGTGGATGTGGATGTAATAGGAAGCGTTATGAGGAACACACTGAGGTGGTTTGGCCATGTGGAGAGGATGGAGGGTGAAAGACTGACGAAGAGAGTGTATGTGAGTGAGGTGGAGGGGGAAAGAGGGAGGGGGAGGCCGAGGATGAGATGGAGAGATGGGGTGGAGAGGTATATGAGAGAGGGGGGTGTGAGCTGGGAGCAGGGGAGTGAAATGGCGGGGGACAGGGCGACTTGGAGGCGATTTGTTTGTGGCCACCCCAAACGGGATTGAGGCGTCTGGCAATAGATAGATAGATAGATAGATAGATGTTGAGAAGCAGCAACCCTTTGTGGCAGATGGCACCTTGCAAGGTTTGGACTAGGGTCCTTCCCCATGGTGGGGTGCAGTGAAATATGAGATGGTTTGCCTCCTGAGTGGACGCCACTGCTGTTTCACTCCACCTAGGGTGCACAAAGCCACCAAATGTAAGCTCCTCATCAGTGCCATGGACAAGAGCACGACCAACAAATGCCTACTACTGTATCATACCCTGATATTTCATCTAAGATGGTTGCAATGAGCTACAGAGTTCTCTGTGACCATTATCTTCCTCCACTGAAGATTCTTCATTCCACCTTCCTAAAAATCTTTCATAATCTTGTTCTCTACCCTTACACCCAAAGAACAATTCTTTTAAGAATCAGATTCTTCATTCCACATTCCTAAAAATACTTTACAATTTTGTCTTCTACCTTTACACCCAAAGAACAATTCTTTTAAGAAGAGGCAGTGGTTGAATCGGTAGAGAGGCAGCCTGCGGCCCTAATGGACCCAGGATTGAATCCTGGCTGGGGCAGGGAACAGTTTAAGGATTTGAATTTCCTAAAAGCAGACTTTCCTGATCTACCAGATAACCCGCCGACATGTCATAAAAATACCCCCGCTAATACCAATACACCAATCCTGTATGAGACAGCCCTAGCATGTAATCAATATGGATGGTGGTGTTAGCACCGAAGTGGTGACATGTTGAGGTGTAGGAAGACTACTGGGTCTTGGGATAGGTCACTGCCCCTGAAAAATTGGCCCTGAAGACTTTGCCCAGAGTCGAGCAGGTAAAAAATATATATATATATATATATATATATATATATATATATATATATATTGCATTACATCATTCCCATTTCATTAAGCAAAGTTATATCCCAATTCAAATCATTCAAATCAACAGACACACTTCCCAGCTTTCATACAAGCCAAACTCCACAACTGCTTAATTGTAGTATGACAGAATTATACAGAGAAGGTTCATCAAGCATCGCTCTCATGCATTTTTCATTTACCACTTACATTCAATTATTACGCACCTCAAACTGGCAGTGCTCAGGCACGATGTGAGAGCCACAGAGTTGGATGTCTTGAGGAATATTCGACTCAGAAGAACCCACGTTGGTAAAGCCATCCTTGATGTAGTACAGGAGGCATTCAGACATTGATGGATCTTCATTCAGGTTCACCAGATGAGGGGTCTGGGGTGATGGAATGAAAACATTACCACAAAGACAAAGACAACCCTGTACCTTATAATTATTATGCATCATGTATCTGCTGAGTCACAACACAGCCATCACATATGGTTGTCAAGTGCTGTCATATTCTCAACTTTGAATATTTTCCAAACCATGAAAATAAAACATTACAAAGTTGAACAACTTTGGGAAGAAAGGTAGATTCAATACTTGATCATAAAAAATATTTTCACACTCCAGGCCTGATTTCTAAACCAATAAGTGTATCAGGGCTTGTTTCTTTGCAGATAATAAAGTCTCTTCTTCAAACTACTGTAGTTATTTAAAAGGAAGTTGCTGAATGGCAATACTGTATACAGTATTCATACTCCATAAGGATCTTGGGCACATCTTGAGGATTCAACTGACAGTATGTTTTATTATTAGACCCTACATCCCTAAAAAACCAAAGAGACTAAGATAAAATCTTCAACATATAACAATAAATACTCACTTTCTTTGGTGAGAAAATACCAAGAGTGTTGCCATCTTCCTTGAGAGCTACACCCATCTCAGCAAATACAGCCTCACGCTGCAGTCGGATGCTCTCGGTTCGTTTCAGTTTCTCCTCCCAGGTTTCATTCAATTCTAAGAAAAACAAGAAGAAACATACTGTATAATGTTCTCAGATTTAGCATGACTGACAAGGAGTTACCCATCCCGCTTTCTTTTATGGGAAACAGAGCTACGATGATCATTATGATGATAGGAAGGGATAAACACAGCAAATAATCAAATAAAAAATCATCCAATCCCAATTTCTAATATTACAAAGGCATGAGTAGAATACATATATCATCATCATCAGCCGTTTGAGTATCCACTGCAGGACCGGCCTATCCTGACCGAAGTCGGGACGATACAGTCAATGTATCTCTACCAAGTGGCTTAGGCTGTCTGGTGGAGATTGTATGTAGGGTAAGATGTGCTTGTAAGTGTAACTGTAGTGTTGGAGTGGCTTTGGATGTGTGTGTAGTCTGTGAACCAAGTGTAATTGGCCAGCGCAAGCCGACTGGGTGCAAGCATACTTTATAGTAAGCGACACTGGTTCAACCACAGCACCCCTTGTGTCTGCCAATGCAGTATGTGGTCGGGTGAACTCTCCCAAAGTTTATTACCCTGGCGGGACGCGAACCCTGGTTCACCCGTGTACGAAACGCACACTCTACCACTGTACCACAGAGGCTCCATATATATATATATATATATCAGTCAGGCTAGGGAACTGACAGAAGATTGAGCTGGCTGAATGAGTGTTGTGAGGAGAAGTGCATGATCAGGGATTTGGCACCCCTTTTAACGTGGCAGAGCCTGGATTGATTCTATTCGATATATTTATGTGAAGCTAAAGAACAGTGAATGTTTTTGGTGTATCCGATAGAGCCAGGATTCCGGAGGCCTGAATGATGAGTGGATGGAAGCTTGGCCCATTGGATTGGGCAAATTTGGGCTGTCTCTGGACATTGCTACTCCTCACCTTGCCCTAGGGTGGGAAAGGAGGTCCGGATGATGATGACGATGATTGATGATATATATATATATATATATATATATATATCCATCATCCAATCTCATGTTGCCCCATGAACAGCATAGGAGACTGGGGCTAGGCAAGTTGGTCCTGACATTTAAGATGAGAGTGACCAGCCTCACTCATCCCTGAGTGGTGTTACGTGAGCAATAAACCCCAACCACCTCTTGGATATAAACCTACACAGGCTCAATCCAATTGGAGCACCTTAATTACCCACTAAACCACTAGGTGCCATAATCTGATGTTATGGTTACCACCCAGCATAGTCAATGGTTTCCTGGTGTACAGGAAACCATTTGGCCTGTCACTCAGTGTAGAGTCACCCACAGGCAGAAGGAAGAGGAAAGAATGAAGGAAAGAAAGACAGGAAAGGGAGTGTAAAGTCACCCGTGAGTGTTAAGTCACCCGTAGGCAGAAGGAAGAGGAAAGAATGAAGGAAAGAAAGACAGAAGAGGATAGAAGGAAAGAAGGAAGGAAGAAAGGAAAGAGCAGACACCTGACAGCAGCACTACACTGAGTGAGTGGATGGTGAATCAATCCTGACTATGATACCTAACACCTTTAAATTAGGCTGGTGGCCAAATGTAGTCAGACTGGACTGAAGGACTGGTCAACAGAGTAACCAAACAGACTCATTCCTATCTCAAACCTGAGACTAAATACAGTATCACAAAACTATGACTTACAATTCAAACTGTGGACTTCGCTCAGTTCAGTCAATCAAAATCGTCCAAATACAATACAACCACTCACATCTAATACCACTCATTCAACTACCCACTGGTGGCAACATACACCTGACCCACACACACACACACACACACACACACACACACTGACCAGCTATGAGTTTTTCGTTGACTTGAAGCTGATCAACTGCATCCTCGGCCACAGTTGAGACTGGAGAGGTGATCTGTGGTGTCTCCTTGCCATTGTTAATGACACGTGTTATCTCCTGGCCTGAGGGAAGAGTCAGGTATTGTTAGTCCTTGTTATAAAATGTCTTGTTTTATGTTATTGCTATTAACCTCTTCAATCCAATGGTGCATTTATTATCTCATTCATGTTACCTCCAGATATTTCATTCTACTAGGGAAATGTAATTAATAATAAAGGGGTTAAATAAGAATGTAACTAACTCCTTCGGTTTAAAGGAATCTCCACTAAACTGAATAAAATAATCTGGAGTGAGCACGAATAAATATGTCATTAGATTAATGGACTATGATTAATAAAAACTATGGAATGAGTGCCTATAAAAGTCCTACTGCTTCCCAGTGTTATTTTCTATGTCTCTCCCAATTTACAGTACCACTTGTATGGAACTGTCGTTATATTTTGGAAAGCCTTCCTGGCTTGTAACGAGGATTTCCTTTACTGAGCAATAATGTAGGAATGAGCTAACAGTTGATCAGAAACAAAATATTTGCAAATTATAAAATAAGTGCTGTACTATTAGTGTTAAAATGATAAAGAAATGAGGTAGCTTAGCAACAACAATATTAATTAAAAAGTTGAGTAACATTACAAAACAATATGCTATTTCAATGCACACAAAATGCAACAAAAGTAGCTGTAAAGTATAATTTAACTCCCTGCATCATTTATACAAATAAGGAATATATCAACGGAATAAAAATTCAATGAAATTACATGTCAAACTCGTCCAGTGACAATAATAGTATAGGACAATTACACTAATGAATAAGGACACAATTAATTGAAGAATAAAAGAACCATAATGAACAACAACAAAAATGCAATTAAGAATAGAGTACTGTATACCAGAGACAGGAGACATTCACATCATTCACTTCTATCGACCTGTGCTTAACTTATAAAACTGAATTAAAACAACAGAAACTGTATTTTCTAACAAGATGGTGATACAGAATTTTCATAATAGTTTTGTGATAATAAACAAAAACATTACTGTTCTTTTATCACTGTGCCCTTTTTAAGCAAACCCCTAAAAAACATGTAAAGCTTTCCACGTGTTTCTAGTAATATGACTAACCCTGATAATGACTATGAAGGGAAGATCAATGACATACCAGCAATTTTAATTCAGTTAACACTGAATATTTAAGCAAAGATGGTTTATAAGATACAATATTTTATGTGAAGAACTAAGATATTCTCCCCCATTCCCTCCTCCCCAGGATACTTACTGAAAACCTGTGAAATGGCAAAAAGTGTAAAAGTTAAGTAATGGTATTTGACTTAAAAGGTAGATATCATGTATAAACATTCATTCACATCCACACTGAGTAGAATCAAATGAATCACCAAGCAAAGCAGCTCAGAAGCATGTGAGGAGCAATATGATAACTACAGTATTGATACAGCTTAGTGACCGTGTATCTGATATAAATAGAAATGAGATAAAAAAAAAAAAAGGTTCAGTGGAGTAATAACTCCACAAACACAACATTGTGGTAACAGAGAATGTAAGACACCATAAAGCATGTAAAAAAAAAATGCAATACGTGTCATGTTACGTTACATTGTTACATTACATTTAGAAACCACTGAACATGCTATCATGTAAAGGTCCTTTCACTTGATGGATAAAGGAATTTGTATCGACCCACAAAATCTTTTGAAAGACATGAAGGTATCATAGATTAGACTGGCATCTGCAAGGTATTTATGGTAGGTTAACTGAATCTATTATTCTCATAAGACTACAACATTATAATTTTATCTTTGGAAATGAAGAATTAGCACCATCCCAACATATTTCACCATTCTGAAAAAAAAAAAAAAAAAAAAGTGAAAGGGTCAGTGTTTGATATTTTTATATAAGGTATATCGTGACTTTCTTTGGGATGCACAACTTTTGCAAGTATTAAGCCTTTGGTGTCATCTTTCTGAACGACCAAATAAAAAAGACAGGTGTAAGTTTAATTTCTAATCGTACACTGCATATAAAAAAACAATAAACTATTTTTGTGAACTCAAAGCTAAGTCTTCTTGGAAACTTTTAATCTGTAAAAACTTGTTAACTAGAAATAAATAAACAAATTAAATGATAAAACATCCAAGTCCCTGTACACAAGTTCTGACAACTGACTCCAAGGGAACAGGAGGCCACTGACATTAGAGGTCACAAACAGAAAGGGTAAATTAGGGAAGGGACGAATGAGGGCTGTACTTTCATAATCATGAAACTTAAGGCTGCAAAACTTTTACAGCACCTGGTTTCACTTCAGGTGTTGTGCAGTACTAACCATATACCCATTAGTTAAAACTTAGTTTCCCATTACTATGATCTCATTATACTGCTAAACAGCCAATATTCAAGCAGCACAACAGTTACTCTTAAAAAAAATGAAGTACCTGTACCTAGATATACTTTCAGTCAAAGGTCTCAGTGATTCACTCCTACTTACTGCTTTGTTTTCATACGACCCAAATTATAATTTTTGGAAAAGGAACTTCCTAATTCCACCTAAATAAATTTATATTAATTTTCATTGTACTAAAAGTAACATCATCATCATCATCATCTACTTCATATAAACCAAATTTTCCAGAAAATCCACTATAATGATGCAAATAAAACATTACACCATGTAACATGACATAACAGAGGCATATGTATATGATAATTTTGTTTAAAACAACTGTTAAGAAAAAACCACTACAATATAATATCTATAAAAATCTTGGTAACATGGTGAAAGGCTTGGCTGCAGCACCAAAATTAAAAGCATACTGCTCTTTGGCATCCAATAATTTCAAATAAGATAATTTCAGAATGAAAATAAGATATGTCAGCAAACAAAAATATAACAAATACCTGTGGTAATCAACTGACAAACTGTCAAGATTACATCATCTAAGCAAGTGAAATGAAAATAAACAAATGAGCGCCGGCCAAAGTCCAACACCTCAAACGTGCAGTGTGGTGGTACATAGTTCCCTATTCACATCAGCGGAATAAATTAAGACTTCCTCAGAGTAAGCAGGAGAGTTTTTTTTGGTGCACCTCAAGCCAAAATATTACATACTGAGCAAAGGTGAGAGTCTACTTAAAAGCTGGTAATGACCGCAAAGTGCACCACCCAAGCAGGAACTGGTAATTTCTTTTCAGTCAACAATTTGTGATTTTCTGTTTAAGATTTTGAATAAGTCAAATGTATTTTCTCATGAATGATAATGCATGCACTGATCTTACAGCCACACACTGCATTTCCATTGCTATTGAAGGCTCAGTGCACATCAATTTCTAGCGAATCAGATTCATTTTCTCCGACAAATTGACCATGGTGGGGGAGTTCGGACACCTGACTCTGGCCTAATAGTGCACCTTGGGCAAAACAGTCAATGAGCAATGCAGGGGCACCCTATAAAAAAGGGGCAGACCAAAGAAAAAATATAGAGCAAAATGGCTTGAGCAAGGGGTTGCCAGCTAAACATGGCCGAGAGCGTGGGCACAACGGGTGGTGACGGCAGGTTACTTACATGGCCCCAAGTCAGCAGGACGGTTGTCAATGTTGCAGTTGTTGACCTTGTTATTCTGCCCAGCTGTAGGTGGCATTAGGGAGAAAATGGCACCCACATTAGGTCAGCCCTTCAGTCACCACTGCTGACAACAGTTGCTGGCACCTTCCTTGGTTAACTTACTGTACTGGTGCTTAGGAATCATGACAAGTGACCCAATTTGTGCACTGGCTATAGCAGAGCCTCACTCTAGCAATACTCTGATCAAAATTATCGTAAGTCTCAACTGGCTGGAATGGTTCGAAAGTATAGTACAAGTTAAATACGCAGGGAAATTGCACAGGTTGTGTGTGTTGCCTTCATAAGTCACAAGTTTCTTTTTCAAGCCCCTCAGTACACTACAAGCATTATAAGGAAGAAAAACTAGGATTATTAAAAAAAAAAAAAAAAAAAAAAAAAAAATCGAATCATACAGTCACATCACGACCATGCCTGACAAGCAGGACAGTGGACATGTAAAATCAAGAACAGAGTACTGTGAGACTCCAAACTGCTTAATACAGTAGCAGAAGCTGAACAAACTCACCTTCCTGGACTTCAATGCCCTCCTGCTTGAGCAACTCTCGCAGTCGCTGTATCTCCTCCTTCAACTCACGGATCAATTTGGCATTAGCATCCTCATTGACAACGGCATTGCACCTGATCTGCTTGGCACGGTCAGCATACCTGTTGATTTATCACAAAGCATAAATGAAAGTACAAGGGTATTCATTATATTCCTCTGCCCCCTTGCATAAATGTCTGAACTAACCAAGGATATGATACACAAAAGGATAAAGCTACTTTTTACAGCTATTGACAGTGACCTTTAAGTATAATTAATAAAAATGTCTACTATATCAGTTACATGAAAGATTAATTCAACTGGCAAATATATCCTCTTTCTCCCTCCTCTGACACTGTTGTTTCTATACACTCTACATTACAGCCTACTACCACACAGTTATTTCATTCCTCTATATTGTTTCCCATCTTATTTGCTCATTAAATGTCCCCCCCATAACAACTAATTAACCTGTACCATCCCAGGCATTTTGCAATTTTATACCCACCCAATCCTGGACCAAAAATGTAAAAAAAATTTTATTGCAAAAAACAATCCAAAAGGACATATAAATCAAGGAAAAGCAAAAAAAAGTACTCCTTATAGGAAAAATAAGACCAAGATGGCCGTCCGTCATGTTTTTAGCCCTGTTTCCCAAGCTGTGAGCAATGTTTTCCCACCCAGCTGGGTGGGATGAGAGAGAATGGGGGAGGAGAAAGGAGGATTCCCCTTACTCAGTGTCCTCCACTGGCTCATATTCCTCCCCAGAAGAGTCATCCACACCTTTCTCTTCTGAAGAATCACCAAATGAAGGGACAGAAGGGTCCATGTGACGATTTCAACAGCCTCCTCCAACCCAATGACGCGGAAAAATGGCGTGATTTTCGCGACATCCTGATGCTCTGACGGACAGTGGCACACTGATGTTACCCACCCACGCAATACCAAACTCAGTACTACAACTGCTTGGACACAGTGTTGCCAATACATTAAGCTACTCCTTAGCAAAAAATAAGCTAGATTAAAGCAGTTTGAGGCGTCTTACAACGCTTGAATTTTGCTGTCGGCACCATCACGTTGCTGGGATTAATCGAGACATTTTGTACTGTCAGCACCATGCCGACAGCAGGATTGTACGGGTTAAAATTCTTCCTCTAAACAACCATCATTAATTGTCACCCACACAATCAAGACATTGAAATTCTTCCTCTAAACAACCATCTTTCTCTCATTCACTCAACATCAAATTCAATTAGCCCTCCCATCATCCAACCATCATCATTACATCATCCCTACCTCCATTTCAAATTTTCGTGTCCTTACAACTCATCTCACCAGCCAAACTCTTCATATCTCCCCAAACAATGAATTTATTCAGCCATCCCTTTTCCATTCTTCCTGGCCCTTATAATTATTAATTCCTCCTTCCATTCCATCAGCCTTTACAACCCATCTCGCTGTCCACATCCTTCATATCACCCCAAAAATACATATTTACTCATCCAATATATGACTTTCTAATCCTCACAGTTCTGCTATTTATTCATCTATTTCCTAACCCTCACTTTTCTGCTATTTATTCATCTGTCCATTCTACAAGCCTTGAATTTCATTCATCCCACACAACTTACTTAGCTATCCCAATATCATTCTTCCTGGTACTCACAGTAATGCAGTTTATTCACCTGTCCATTCTACTAGCCTTTGCAACCAATCTCACTATCCATTTACATCTACTACATTTCTTCCTCAAAGATAATACTGTATTTACTCACCCAAACCTGCATTATTCTTAATGGCTCTTCTGGTTCTACTGTGTATCCATGCATCCATCTTACGAGTACCTTCCTTTACAGCCCACCTAACTTCTCACCTCCTCCATGTCATTCTCAGCATAGTTACTCATCATCATCATCACCTAATCCAGGGTTGCCCCTTGAGAAGCGTAGGAGCCCGGGGATAGGCAAGTTGGTCCTGACATATAAGATGAGAGTGACTAGCCTCACTCATCCCTGAGTGGCATTACATGAACAATAAACCCCAACCACCCCTTGGATAGAAACCTGCACAGGCTCAATCCGATTGGCGCACCTTAATTGCCCACTAACCACGAGGTGCCATAATTTGGTTATGTGGTTACAACCCACCAAAGTAAATGGTTTCCTGGTATTCAGGAAACCAAATGGCTTGTCACTCAGTGTAGAGTCACCCATAGGTAAAAGAAGAGAAAAGAATGAAGGAAAGAAAGACAGAAGAGAGAGTGTAAAGTCACCCATAGGCAGAAACAAAGGGAAAGAATGAAGGAACTCATACATCTCAATATCATGCTCTGTACCCCTCACAATTCTGCTATTCATTCAACTATCCATTTTAACAGTCTTGCATTATCATTTATCACAACAGCACCTGAGGGTAGAGAGTGTCTCGTCATAGTTGATGTCAGCAGGTGAGATTGCAGCCACCATTGCAGTCTTGCTATTGCCTCCTAGGTTCTCTCGCAGAAGCCACGTTAACACTGAATCACGGTATGGAATGAACTCGGTCTTGCGTTTTTTGTTTGGTTTTGAAGCCTAGAGGGAAAGATGGCAGAGCAGCTGCATGTCAGATACTAAACACAAGATGTATACAGTGCAATGTTGTACAGAAAGTCCTTGTTATATGCTACCTTTTATGACAGCATTTCTTTGTTATTCAGTTCACAGTAATTTACAGAAAAATTGCCTATTAAAGTTTTACTGGTGCCTCTAAAGTATACTTATAACTTTCTTACTACTTATAGTAACAGCTGAATGAAGAACACTGTGATATTTTGGAACACACTCCTGATACAGTATATGACAAGGACTTATTATATAAACAAAAACTCTACTTCTCAAGTTTGATTCTTATACACAAACAAATGTAGTTAAAAGTGCAAAAAATATCAGCCAATGGTCTTATTTCAACAAAATAATCTGACATTATCTACAAGAGATTATAAAAAATCTCCCCATGTTGATGGGGTTATAATCAATGTCTCTAACCACTATAGCCTGGGAGTATCTTATCATAAATGAATAATATCAGCTGGTCTTTGAGAGAATAGTGTGGAACAGATGCAGGTGAATATATTAACAAGATGGGAATGAAATATTACAGCACTCTGTAACTGTGTTTGTACAGCAAAAACATTATTCCACAAAGTGACATATCAGACATAACAATACTGTACCTCCATTTGACTCATACTCCACACAATACACCATTGCCAACCCATAAAAAAAAGACATTTATCATACTGTGTAGACTCCATATAATGCACACACACACACACACACACACACACACACACACACACACACACACACACACACACACACATGCACACACACACACTCACAAAGGGGTAAATCAGTTGCTTAGTGTCATCTTACCACTTCAGCGAGGCCAGAGATGACTTTGCCAAGGGTAGTGAGGGACTTGTTGATATTAGCACCCTCTTTGAGTCGTGTACCCTTTGCCCCAGTGGAGTCAGCACGCTCAGACCCAGCTAAGTCAACCAACGAGATCTGTTAATATCCAGTGAATTAATAAGAATGTGTACAGGGAGTGAGAAAATGAAAGAAGTACAAATTTTAGAGTACAGTACAAAGGTGAAATGGGAAAAAAAAAAATGTATGGAATGGATATACAGCACTACACTGTACATGTATATATAGCACTGTACTGTACATATATAAATAAGGAAAGACATGCTATTTTATAGATTATCAAAAGACTTGCCTACAACAATAACACTTAGAAAATCCAAAATGGTTTTTAATATCACAGCACAGCAGTGAATATGCTACTGTCATAACCCCAAAAGTAAGAAAAAAAATGTAAGGACATAACATTACATTACCTTAGAAACACGTTCAGTGGAAAGTTTGGTTGTTGAGTCACATCGGCGCTGGGTCAACACAATAGTGAAGACAGCATGTGACCGGGAGGATGTCTCATTCATGTTGGTGGCTGCTACCGTTCTGCAATCATGGTAGTACAGTAAATCAGTGACTGCTGTATTCACAACTTCTAACTAGTGAAGATAGGTCTGGTGTAGATGGATACGTTTGAGGACAATGGTTTTAAAGGTGCTGTATAGATGTGAAGCATGGGGCTTAAAAGAAAGGAACTATAAATAGTTTGAAATTTTATAAATAAAATGCTTAATTTTTATGAATGAGTGAGTAACAACACAGTACGTGAGGAGTGTGGAAGCAGATACAGTTATGATATAATGGGCTGAGAAGGTTGTGTTGGTGGTGGTAAGATCATATGAGAGAATGAATGAAGAGTATGGTTATGAGATGAGTGACTAAAAAAAAAAAAAAAAAAAGCCAATCACAAATATTGAGTGAAGAAAGGTGAGTAGAAAAAGGTGAAATGATTGTGTAAAAGGGGTTTTGAATCACAAATGTCTAAGCATCCATGAAGGTGAAAGATATGTACTACCAAGGCAGACTGAATTTAACTGATTTATGGAGGATGATCTGCTGTCAAAGGAGGTATATAGGGCCAAATCTGCATCTCAGAGACTTTAACTGAATAACCTAAATGGTGCTGAAAGGAAAAGTGTGGTATTTCAATTGGCAAATCAGATGAAGAGGGGAAAACAGATATAACATAGGTAATGAAATTAAGGAAAGGTAGTTGTGGACAATGAGGATATCAATGATGACTGGAGAGAGTATTTATAACCCATTACAACCGGCAGCTGAATGAGGACCTTGGCTGGAACAAGGAAAGTTTGGAGTCAGTGGATAAAGTGTTTGGCCTTTGGTTTTTGATTGATGCTGCTACTGTAAGCAAGGCAATAGGCAGAATGCAGTAAGGAAAAGCAGCGGATGTGTCTGGGTTGACTGCTGAAATGTTGCAGGAGATATACAGGTAGGAGCGGGTTCAGATGCTATTTTGATAATCACTCAGGGATGAGTGAGGCTGGTCACTCTCATCTTAAATGTCAGGACCAACTTGCCTTGCCCCAGGCTCCTACACTCCTCATGGGGCAACACAGGATTAGATGATGAATGAATGAATGAAGATGTGAGTGTAGTGTCCCAGATGACTGGCTAAAGAGTATGATTGTAAATGTGTACAATGGGAAGGGTGATGCCCTGGTATGATAATAATTATTATAGAGGTAAAACACTTTCGGACCAGATAATGAAGGTAATGGTAATGGTGAGGGACCCTGAAGGTATGATAAGGGAAAGAGTGAATAAAAATGAGAGATGCAGTTTGAGTTTATGCCAGGCATAGGGACCACTGCCATATTCATGGTTGGACAGCTTCGGGAAAAATATATTTGAAAGAAAAGGGAGCTGTACTTTGTTCCTGTTGATTTGGAGAAGGCCTCTGACAGAGTCCTTAGTGGGATCGAGGAGTTGCTGGTTAAAGTGGTTATAGCTTTGCATGTGGGTGCTTGCGCCCAGGTAAAGGTAAATGGAGATCTGAGTGACAAGTTTTCCATGAATGCTGGTATGATCGAAGAGTGGCTGGTTAGAGTGGTTACAGTTATATATGTGGGTGCTTGCACCCAGATGATGGTAAATGGAGGTTTGAGTGACAAGTTTTCTGTGAAAGGTCATGTGCATCAGGGGTCAATCTTGACCCCCTTATTGTTTGTCACAGAGCTTGAAGTTCTCTCTTGTGACTTCAGAAATGGACTCCCATCAGAGATGTTGTATGCTGATGACCTGGTGTTGTTTGCACAGAATGAAAGGGAGGCGAAGGAAAGATTTGGGAAGTGGAGAGACAGAATGGGACACAAGGGTTTGAGAATAAATGCTGAGAAAACAAAAGTGATGATGTCTTGGGCGGGTGGCAGTACTGTCAAAGCAGAGAAGAGAATGGCCATGTGCAGCTTGCCACAAGGATGTGGGAAGTAGCCCCATTATTTGTGCAGTGTTTGTGACAAGTGGGTGCATAAGAGATGTAGTGGTATTAGTGGTGGGCTGCGAAATCTCACCTAGCCTTGTTGCCTTCATCAATGAGATTCTGAATGTCCTCATAGCTCATGACAGCCAGCTTGGCAAGGTCCTCCACGTAGGGTCCCAACAATGGATGTTCTCGCACACGAAGGTTGTTTTGTTTCTTGGGGTTCAGCAGGTCACGCACTCGCTCACAGTAAATTTCCATGTAACTCACCTGAAAGATTGTGGTTCTGAATATTTCTGTGTATAGAAATATACACTCCTTATATGTGCTCTCTCTCTCTCTCTCTCTCTCTCTCTCTCTCTCTCTCTCTTTTTTAACAGATTCACCTTAAAATAACATCAGTGTGCATTCCACTGCTACCACTAAAGCTGATTTGTCAGGTTCCCACACTTTACAGGGCCATTTGAAAAAATTGTGACATTCTGAAACACATCCCTAACTTAAAATGAAGACTAGCTGTATTGCAATACTAGTATGCTTTCATTAATATAACCCTACAATTTCCTACTGAATAATAATTATGGTTGATTATCCTCCTCTTTTAATGTACTACAAATCTTTATCACAAAGATACTGTTTCTACAACCCACATCCTCTCCATTGCCACTGTCCAGGTATATAAATGTCCCTCATCTATTTCCTTATTCCCTCTAAGAAGGATGGTGGAGTACAGGAAGAAAGTAACTTCAATGTGCAGTCAACCAGGTTTATATTCAGATGAGCTGATGGCCAGAACAACAATATATGACAAGAAACAAAATGTGAAGAGGCTTGATTGATTATTTAATTTCTTTCTTTCTTTATTTACTTTTTGTCTCACATGAACAATGTCAGACAATACATCATGTTCCTCATTTACTAGGGTACTTATTTTTGTTATGTACACTGGTTTGATCACCACTAAAAGAAATAAAAATTTCAAGAAAGATAAGTGAAACATAATTCACTGCTATGGTTGACACAAAATATGCCTCCTTAAACTAGCACATACTTCAACTGAGTACTGGAGTTCTTCATCAGTACAGTCAGTAACCCTGCTGAACATGTCCTTGCAAATAAGTGGTATTATGCCCTCCTGCCCTTCCTCCTGTTTGCCCATCATGGTATAGGATTTCCCTGCCCCAGTCTGGCCATATGCAAAAATGCATACGTTATAGCCTGAAAAAAGAAACACACTGGGTTAATATTTACTTAGTATGGAACATAAATGAAACTGAGTACAATACTGACAGTAAAACCTTGCCATACCAGACTAACTGGGAGAGAATCTAAGCACCACCTTCATTCCTTCTTATACCAACTAACTAAATTATGTTTACCACCACTCTTCCTTTAATCATTCCCATTCATCAGTTTTCAATACAGTCTTTCTATTCACCCCCCATTGCTGTTTCATCTGTCAGTATTATATCTTTTCGATCTCTCAACATTTTCTCAATTTCTCCCTCATCCAGATCTACACCTCTGGAATTCCTTCCAAAATAATATCTGATTTCATCTGAACTCCTTCCTTGCAACTATGCCAACAACTTCTTTCTCTCTTGAACTGTTCTTTCTACAGGTGCTAACACTGACCACCACACCAGCACACTATTCTTTTAAGCTGACACTCTGGCAACACTATACACACAAATCATTAATATTCATAAACTCCTGTCTGAAAATTATTTCACCCTCAGAAATATATCATATCTTGAAGCAATTTCTCCATTTCAGGTACAGTAATTTTATAAACCATAAAACAAGAGGGGGTGACAAACTCATTTAATGGTTAAGATATATATATATATACAATTTATATACAGTACTTACAATAATATTGTCTGTGTCTTAAGGATTTAAAACAAATGTCTCAAGCTTGACAAAATACTCATGATGAATTATTATCTCTGTGAAAACCATGATGATAATAAGTTCTATTACTTCCATAAATAATTTCAGGATGCACAAATAGCCAGAAAATTTTTATGCAAAAATAAATGTTTAATGGATGTAGCCTATAAAAGTGGTAATTTCCGATGAAAGCTGAACAAAACCAATGTAAAAATCCACTCATAACAGACTGAAAGACACAGGCAGGGAGAAAATCCAATTAACCCCTGCTGGGTTTACTCTTTGTATGGTGGTTTAATTCCCTTGGGTAACTGATTTATAACCAATGTAAATTGTATCTCATTTGAGGCTTGCATTTTGGGCCATGAAGACCTTCACTGTGCCTCATAATGGGTCTGCAGCTTAGCAAGGGTTAAGGAAGAAGGTTCTAGCATTGATATGTTGTGTACACAAAAGACCGAGAACACTAGAGACTCATGCTATAGAAAATAACAAACAAGAAAGGTGAGTGTGTGTACCCGGACAGATATTGCATGTCCAGTGTACTGAGGGAGTGATGCAAAGAGTTCAAAGTAGTGTATGAAAAAGATACAACACTGCAATGGACATAAAGGGTTTGAAGGGAGTCAGTGAGGGTGAAGTTAATGAGATAAAAGGCCTTTATTTCTATGCTATTAAAAAGGGTTGGAAGTGGTGGCCTGCTAACACAAGCACTACTCCATAAGGAGACAGATAAGGCCCTGTGCAATGTAAATAAGTGAATACTGTTCAAGACAGCACAGTGTCTGCACAACACACTCAACCTTAGATGCTACTTTTGCAAGTAGGAGTAAAGTAACATGATACTGTATCCAGATGAAAGATCTCAAGAAAAAGCAACCTAATATAGATAGATTTAAACATGCCATCTGATTCAAACACTTCATGCAAACAGTGGGTGTAAGGGACTGCACACAACTGGAAGCAATAACTTGGCTTTTATTTTTGCAGTACAAGAGACAAATATCTTGTCACTGTTTAGGTAAAGTACCTGAAATATACTTACACTGATGGTTCAAACAGATTTTGTGTTAAGTAATTCTTCAGTACTATGCTGATAGTTACATGTATACAAGTCTGATATGGCAAGCTGCTCTACCAGCTAGGCATCATCTAAAAAAATGTTTCCATGTTTGATGGACGGCATATCCCACACATACTGTACATAAACAAATAAATGAAAGAAAAGCATTCAGGAACCGAGTGCTAATCGCCCACCAGAATATGCTGTTGGCCAAGTTACAAACTACTTACAACCCAAATGTGAAGAAAATTCGCAAAACTCTACGGAATTCAGTCACCGCATTAAAAAAAAAAAAAAAAAAAAAACCAATCCATATTAAAGAAACTAGTTGACCTTTGGCAGCCATTTTGGTGATCTTGACCTTGACCCCGAGTCCCAATTTTAGAACTTGTCCAAGATTTTGGTCGTATATTGAAACCCTGAAGGTTTCATGTTGATAGCTCAAGCTGTTCATGAGATACAATGATACTAAAGGTGGGTGATAAAAAGTAGTTGACCTTTGGAAGCCATTCTGGTGACCATGACCTTGATCCCGAGTGCCCATTTTCAAACTCGTCCAAGATTTTGGCCATATCTTGATGCCCTGAAGGTTTCATTTTGATAGCTCAAGCCGTTCATGAGATATGATGGTAGCAGATACACACACACATACACCGACAAACACACAGGCATGGACACAAACATTACCGTTCCGCCTTGCTAAAGGCGGGTGATAAAAAATAAACAAACAAATAAAAGTCTAACACTGTACATGATGCCTGACTTAGAAAAACAAAATAAGTATAACGAGATGTCTCCCTCATACCATGATACTTCTTTAGTAATCATAATTAAATGTCTTGTTCATATGAGTGATATCCAAAATTTTTACTAGGTCAATAAGAAATTATGCAAAAATTTACATATCCCCCAAAAGATACACTTTTTTTTTCTTTTAGTGAAAGTAACCAACAACAATCACTGAACCATAACTGTTGTAGAAAAAAAAAAAAAAAAAAAAAAAAAAAAAAAAAAAAAAGTGTACTGTACACATAAATGACAAAAAGATACCTTCAAAGGCATGCTCCAGCATCTCCTCCCCAATGTCCCTGAACACATCCTTCTGGCAGGCAAAGTTGGGGTCACTTGTCTGCAAATGAGACAACAGGTATAAGTGTCCACACTTTACTTAATACATATATTTTCAATGATACACTACACTTTAAAGGGTATACTGATTCATTCTCTCTCTCTCTCACTCTCTCTCTCTCTCTCTGAATCTGGTGCCTGATTATGGAGTCATCATTCAAATTTGATACAATTATTTAAGAAACATGGTTATGCAGAGCAATTAATGAAAACAATGACACAGGGGACTGAACAGAGATAACTTATCACTCTCACAGTTATAGCTGTATTCTAGATGGTCTATCGTTTTGTAGCATCATTCTCTTACTTCTACTGTATATTAAACCTACTGCACCATTATGCTCTCTTTTATGTTATTTACATTTTCAAAGACATGGACTGCTGCAATCATGTACAAGAGTATGCAAAGGTGCAATATGCAAAATAAATTGTTAAGGAAGAGACACTACCAAGTCTCCTATGCCTCCTTGAATATGACCAAAACTGATGGGCACTGTCCATTACATAACTATGGTCTTCATCCTATGGTGGAAATCATACTGTATTTACTCAGTTTCTCCCTCTTTCTTTCTTTCTTTCTTTCTTCAGTACACTGTAATTTGGTACACTCCCTCCTCCAAACATTTTAGCCTTTTTTTTTTTTTCCCTTTAATGGGTTTTATGAAGTCAAAGGTAATGCCATACAAGGCAATGATATCTTTGAGAGTTACAGTAGATATTTTTAAAAGATCATTTTTATTAGTTTGGTAATGAATAACGAGTACTATACAACAGCCAATTTCAACCCACTAAAAGACTTTGTGAACATTCTCTCTTACAACTCTACAGCATCGTTCTATGTTATATATATGGACTGAGTAAGACCATAAAATCAAAGAAAAATATACATATATGAGGCAGGACCGAAAGAACATCCAGAGAAATAGATATTACATCCTTTCAATGCACATTAAAGTTTGTGATATTCATTGATCCATCTCAAACAAACCACTGCTGTTACAAGAAATAAATGAACATTACAATACATGGAAATGTAACCAAAACATTACACTGACATGGAGATGAAAACCATACAAACTGGATAACATCTCACTGCTAAGAGAATTTTTTTTTTTATAAACAGCACGATCTATAAAAAAAAAAAAAAAAAAAAAAAAAAAAAAAAAAAAACAAAGTTTTCAAGGCCAGGACTGTGGCTCATTTTTACGTTGGTAAGCTTCAGTAATCTCTCCCGGCAGGTGGGATTTGTGGATGGGGGTGGATGTGGCTGCAGAAGAGGATCTGGGTGTTGGAGGATTAGTGAACGGCCAGAGAGGAGGAGGAGGAGGAGGAGGAGGAGAGGGAGGGGGAGCAGGAGCAAACATGAGGGAAATGACAGTATTTGGATAAACATGAAGATTAGTATAATCTGTAACTGGGAGATGAAATATGAAAATTAATCAAATGGGAAGAAAGATCACACACACACACACACACACACACACACGTGAGGAAATGGGAGAGGAGAGGTGGAAAAATAAGGCCATTGAAGTAAATTAGAATATTACTGTCAGAATGATGGCCTTAAATAAGTTGCGTCCCAAGAGGTGACTGGAGGTTTTTCGATCATGCAGTGCTATCAAGGGAAGCAGGTTGGTCGTCTACCCTTACATATACAGAACAATGGTAGCCTAACCTCGGGCCCCTACATCTGCAAAGGGGAAACATTGGACTGACTATTACTGATGGTTTTTAATGTATGTAAAGATGTGAGATTAACTCTGTCAGTAGGGTGACATCCTTTCTAGTTTATTCTTGCTAGATTCTGACGATTTTAACTTAGAAAAGACCTGTAGCAATGAAGGAGTTAATGCGGGTTATATTTAGCTCCTCCAATTCGAAGAGTCTCTCCTAAGTCGAAATAAATCATCCATACATCTATCTATATACCTTGGTTGCTTCCCCAAAGAAAGGTAGATAGCCGAGACAGGACGACACACTACCAATTTACTCATCAACACACACATATTTATTCGCATCTTAGCCCCAAGGGGAGAAAGGAATGATCCTCACCGCACCACACAGCACAAGGGTCAACTGCGCGTGCAATCGACGACATCCGCAGCAGGACCCGACAGCAGAGTTGGTTTACCCCAGCCACATTATAATGGACCCATCCCCTTATCAATATCCATACACAGCAGGAATACATAGCAGGAATAAATCCATACACATCAGGGATAAAATGACAGCTGTCAACATTGTAAAGGGGTTGATGCAAAAGAAAACCATAGTACCAATGGGAATAAACAGGAAAAATAATAAAACCATGTAACTATTAAAAGACGCAGTAACGAAAACAAAAACTATGTTATGATAAAACTAAAGTATCATTATTAACCCACTTACTATGAGGCTTTCCATTTGAAGCATATCTCTGCCACCTCAGAAGATTTTATTCAACCCAGGAAAGATCTCGCATATTCATGGGACTGATTTAACATAGGGTATCTAACACCTTCCAGTTCAAAAAGTCTCTCTTAAACTTAATAAAATCGTAAGTTGCAAGTACAAAAGTTGCAAGACGTATTTAAGACATCAATAGTGGATGCATTAATAAAGATAAAAAAAAAAAAAAATGTGATAAAACTACGGGATATTAATGAAAAACTGAAAGAGGGAGGCGAAATGAGAGATGACGAGGAAAGCAAGTGAAAGGAAGGTACGGATACCTCACGATCAATAGAGAGAGCTAGTGACACACACACACACACACACACACACACACACACACACACACACACACACACACACACCTTCTCCTTTCCTCCCACTCTCCCTCTCAGCATCCATTATGAAACCCGTCCTTACGTAATTCCCACAGTATTTAGAAAACTGAGTGAAATATTGCCTTGAGCGTTACAAACTGGTACACATCAATCGCTCTCAAACTGGCTGGAAAATTTAATAAACCTTAGGGCCGTTCGTAGGCCTAAACTTAGTAGCGGAGTGGTGTGTGTGTGTGTGTGTGTGTGTGTGTGTGTGTGTGTGTGTGTGTGTGTGTGTACCTTCTCCACAGGCCTAGCTGCGCGAAGGAAGAGAAGAATGGGCGCGCGTGTCAGGTGTATGTGCGTTAGTGTGCGTGTGCGTGTAGGGTGCAGGGTGACCTTGCACTGGATCTGGGGATAGGGAAGTAGGTCACGCCAGCCTGTGCACCCTACCACCACAGCTGCTAGTGATCGCCGTCGTCTGCTAGTCTCAATGCCCTGCCTCCAACCGTTGTCCTATTTTCTCTCAATGTTTCTTTCCTTTCACATTTTTTTCTTATTTAACTTTAAAGTTTCTGTTATATTAACACCTGATATATTTATCCATCTGACTTATTCTTCTATATCGTCACCTTCATTTCTTTTATTTACTTATCTTCCTTTCGCTCATGCCTATTCCCTTCCCTTACTCTATTCACTCATTTCTGCTTTTCCCTTCACTCATTCCCCATTCTCTTCTATTACTCCCTTTCACTTATTCCTTTTGCTTCTTTTCACTTATTCTAGTTTCCTCTTTCACTTATTCGTCTTTCCTCCTTTCACTTATTTTCATTTCCTTCCAAATCTTTATTTTAACACCCGCCTCCATCACCACCACACAGCTCATGGTGAGTGTAGTCGTCTGCTGCTCACTAGCCTTCTTGCCTTGGAACTTGCTGTATATTTGTCCTATTTTCCGTTCAATATCTGTCCTAATTATCTTCAGTATAATTTTCATCTTCTTGCCTTGGAATTATACCTGTCCTCTTTACCTTAAATATTTTTATCCCATTTACCTTCAGTATCAGTCTTCGTTACCACCACTTCTTCTCCTTCGTCATTTTCCTTTCGTTTATCAAGTCATCTTCCTTCCTTTCATTACTTTGTTCACGCCTTTTTTTTTTTTTTTTTTTTCATTTCACCGGTTCATATTTCATTCTCCCTTCTTTTCATTCACTCCTCTTCCTGAATTCACTATTCCCTTCTTCCTGCCTTCCTTCCTTTTATCATTACTCTTCCTCCTTTATTCCTTTCACTCATTCTTCCTTCAATCCTTCTCATTTTCACTCCTTGCCTTTCTTCTTTCCTTCCTTCATTTCTTCCTGGCTTCCTTCCTTCCTTCCTTCCTCCTTACCTCCCTCCCTCCCTTGTCTCCTGTCGCCTCCTTACCTCACCTTGAGTCTAATTACTGTCATCGTCTCATCCAATAACTCTTCTTCCTGTCATCCTTCCCTTCACTTACTCTTCTCTCTACCTTTCACTCACACTTTCTCCTTTCACTTACTCTCCTTTCATCCATTTCTTTTCCTTTCTACTCTCCTTTCACTTACTCTTCTTTCCATTCACATATTTAATTTTCTTTTCTATCCCCTTTTCACTACTACTTTTCTTTCACATATTCTTTTCTTCCTTTCTAACATCCTTTCACTAACTCCTATCCCAGTCTTCCGTCCTCTCTTTTATTTAACTTCTTTGTTATCCTCATATCACCCACTCTTCCTCATTTCACTTATCTTCGTTTCTTCCTTTCTCTCCTCCTGTCACTTATTCCTCTCTCTCCCTCCTTTCTACTCTCTCCTCATTTCTTTCACTCCTTTTCCTTCTCCTCACTCTTTCTTTTCTACCTTCCTTTCATTCTTCCACTCACTCTTCTCCATCGCCTGTTGTTGGTCCTAATGTCCCTTACTTACTACAACTGAACTCATTTTTTTTTTTCACTCACTCCATTTCTTCTTCCCTAACTTTCAGTCATTCCTTTACCTTCCATCTTTCCATCCATTTATTCCTTTCCCTCCTTCCTTTCTTCCTTCCTTCTTCTCTTCACTCATCCCTACTCCTTTCTTCTTCCCATCCAACAACCCTTCTTTCTTAAATTCAATCTTCTTCAATTTTTCATTCCTTTTACTTATTCCTTCTTCTTTTCCTTCACCCATTCATTCATCTCTCTCTGTCTCTCTCTGTCTCTCTCTGTCTGTCTGTCTGTCTCTCTGTCTCTGTCTCTCTCTCTCTCTCTCTCTCTCTCTCTCTCTCTCTCTCTCCTTCATTTCTCCCTCCTATCCAATTTCCGTTTCTCATTTCATTCAATCCTCTTTCATCCCTTCACTCAGTCCCACTCCCTTTTACCTTCCTCAAACTAACACTACTTCCTTGTTTTTACTCACTCAATGGTGTCCCTTTCTTTCATTTTCTTCCTCTTTCACTTCTTTCTTATTTCCTTCCGTCCTTTCTTTCCCTTTACTTAATCCTTTCCCTTTCTTTCTCATTTAATTCAGACTTTCCGCTCTTTTTCTTCCTCTAATTCATTACTCTTCCTTACTTCATCGCACTCTTTTCTTACTTTTAACCAAGATTCTTCCTTTCGTCGAGTCCTCCTCTTGCACCTTCATGATTCCGTTCTATCCTTTCCTTTCTTTTCCAGTTCTGTCCTGTTCTGCCTCTTCTCTCCTTTCCTTCCGTTCTGCCTTCCCTAACTAGCTTTCCTTCCTTCCCTACCCTTGCCCTCCCTTCCTTTAGGTTCATACGTATACCCCTTTCCTCCTGTACCTCTGTTTTTATTCGGTCTCACTTATTTTCATCACTTATCACCTTATGCCATCTTCCCCTTTCCTTCCCCCACAATTAATCGAACTTTTGAGTCATCCCTTATTGTTTTTTGTTTTCCATTTTCTTCTTCCCTAAATCTTCTCCCTCTATCCGTAACATTTTCTTTCTTTTCTTCCCCATTTTTTCTTCCTATCCTAATTCCATTACTCTCAACTTTATTATCTTCCTCTCTTAGTTCCATCAATCTAGGCGTATTTCCTTTACTGACATTGTTAATCTATTACCTCCATCTATCCATCCATCTATTTATTCATCTATCCCTCCATCCATCCATTTATCTATCTATCTATCTTCTCTCATTTTCTTCCTCCCTTAGTTCCATCATACATCCCTCCAACCAGCCATCTATCAATCCACTTATCTATCCATCAATCCTTAATCTCTTACTTCCATCTTTATTCCAGTCCTCATTTCGTTCCATCCATCCATCCTTCCTCCGTTTCCCCCTCACCTCCACAATTTATCCAAGTCTCGCCTAATTAAACTTTCAGCACAACCCCCCCAACAAACCCCCTCCCTCACAACTCCCCTTCCTCTACAACCCCTGTGACGTCATCCTATCACAACTTAGACAACAAACGGTTGGGGAGGAAGAGAGGAGTATGCAGGAAAAAGATGGGGCTGGTGACGAGGAATGATTATAAATGAATGTATTATTATTATTATTATTATTATTATTATTATTATTATCTTTCTTCTCCTCTTCCTCCTCGTCCTCCTCCTTCACCTCATCGTAATCATCATCATCATTTCCTAATCCCTACTGTTAACAAGAGGCAGGAGGGACAATTAAGGGACCAAATTATCATAAACAGAACCATTAAATATAAGAAGGGGGACAACGGACAATTATACACTGCAACAAGAAAAATCATCATCAAAACAACCTTCATCATCATCATTCACGCCAGCACTCAACAAACTTTTCCAACGAGCGGGGAATGAGAGACAGTTATTATAGAAGGTAAAATTATCATCATCATCATCATCATCATCATAACCCTTACAGTGAACATGGGGACGAACCACAGCGAACACTATAATCGGAAGCATAACTATCATCATTTTCAATCCACCATGATACAGACACCAAAATGGATGAAGGACAATGACTGGGGAAATGGAAAAATAATAATAATAATAATAAGTAAAAAAATGTATGGAGGGAGTGAAGAAAAGCAAGGAGTGAAGGGAGAAGGAGAGAAAAAACGAGTCATAGAAAGTGTGAGGTGTGGCTGGGTTTAAAGAGGGTGCTGGTAATTATCACACCCCCATGAACACGGATACCATTCAGCTCCTTCACTACAACAACCCTGCGTGTGTGTGTGTGTGTAATTCACCGGGTCGGTCAGGATCACTTGATGGTCGTGATCGTCAGCTTTTACCCTCCCGGAAGGGAGCTGAGAGCTCATATAGTCCGATCTAAGGGCAAGGCTGTGACCTTCACACACGCACACACCCGTCCCCTTGCTCAAGGGGGACAGTAACCACCCACTTCGTCAGTGAAACTTTTCGCAACCTGAGCGAGGCGCGAACTCCCGTCCACCAGTTGGCAAGCGGGAACGTTACCACTGCACCAGCGAGCGGTGTCTGCACCAGTGTGTGTGTGTGTGTGTGTGTGTGTGTGTGTGTGTGTGTGTGTGTGTGTAGATTCACATTCATGCAAATTCACAACCGAAAACCAACGAAACAACGCGACATAACAACCCAAGTCCGCGCAAAATTCCGTAGAACTCATCCCCTACCCATCATAACTAAGGGCTTCCGTACAGGCTTCAGCAAAAAGTAATTATGCAACTCATATACCGGGAAGCGAGACGATACCGGGAACACCGCGCTACCGGGAAACAAAAGGGGGAGGGGAGGGGGTTCCATGACTGGCGAGGGGAAACTTTTGAGAGCGAGTCATGCCTGGTGGGGAAACTGTCAGGGAAAGTGTTGTTTGATGTGGGGAAATTATAAAGAGTTGTGTTTGACAAGAAAATTTGTTAGGTGTGCGCTATAAAAATAATAATTAAATAAAAAGTAGCAGGCAATCACTTATTATCAACTCGAGTGGAAGGATCCAAGGTTAGGCTACCGTAGTTTAGATCATTTAAGCCGTAGGTAACCATTCTACGTCTCTGGCGGCGATATACACAATAAAAATCGTCGCTCTCTGTATTCGAACAGTGGCGCCACACCTTCCTCTGACAGAAGCTCTACCACTGCACTACCAAAACGTCTCATGGCTTTTTTTTTTTTTTTTTTTTTTTTTTAGGTTATGTTTTTCAAGGACTAGGTTAATAATGAATCACGTCTGGCAAGGAAAATTTTGAGGGAGAATCACGCTTGGCAAGGAATATATTTGAGGAAAAGTCCTGCTTGGTGGGGGAATATAAAGGAAGTCACGTTTGACGGAGAAAATTTTTGAGGGAATCGTAACTGGCAGAGGAAAAAAAATGGAGATTCATATGTAACGAGAAGAATTTTTAAGTCGCCATCCTTGACGGGGAAAATTTTTGGAGGCGAGAAATTTTTGGCGGGAAAAAATTTACTTGGGGAGTCATGTGTGGCGGGGAAAGGGAAAATTCTGGGAGTGAGATTCCTGGCAGTGGGATCAAGGAGGACTTGGCAGGGAATTTTGGGGAGACTTTTGTTTTCCGAGTCCACGGTTGGGTTGCGACTACTAATGGAGGGAGGCGGAGGCGGGGCGTGGGCGATATTTGAAAAAGAGAGAGAAAAAAAGAAAAACACGCCGAGAGGGATTTACGCGTCGACGGACGAGGAGCTAAAAATAAACGTGAAAAAACAAGAAAGACAGGATCGATGAAACTGCTGAGATAAGAGAATGCTAACAGAAGAAACACAAACCCAGAGGGAATAAACGTCGACGAAAGAGAAAATAAGAACGAAAAAAGCACGAGGGAATAAGACATGACTGATGAATCTGCACTGAAGAGAAATGCAAAAACACTAAATCCACGAAAACACACCAGAAGCGATTTAAGAAGGAGAAAAATCTGAAGGGAAAAAAGCGAAAAGAAAAAAAAAGAAAAGAAAAGGAAACTGGGCAACAGAGAAGATCGATGAAACTGCAGGAAGAATAGAAAAACAGAAACATTAATGGTGAGAAGATAGAGGACAAGCGTTAAAAAAAATAATAAAAACGAAAGAAAGAAGAACTCGAAAAGTCGACGAACGTGGAGGAAAAAAATGGTAGGAACAAAATGGATCCTGACAGGAAGAATAAAACTGCATGGAGAAAGGCGAAACTGATACGAAAATACTAATGGCGGGAACCTGAGGATCGCATGGACGGTTTTGGAAAATTCAGCATCGACGAAAGAGATGCTAAAAATGTAAGTGAAAAATTGAAAAGAAAAAGAAAAGAAAGGGGGAATAAAAAAATGATCGATGACACTGGATAGGAGACAGAGGAATATTACAATGTATAGAATTTTTAGCAGCCTAATAAGCCTACATCTTTCTATAATGTCATGGTTACTATACTCTGTCATGGTTGGTTGATAACTACTAACAGAAAGGAATTGAAGGGGATCCAAGCGTCACCGAAAAGTGTATGGTAAATGGAACACCCAGCACGACAGAATCAATAATGCATGTGGGGATGAGAGGCATATCAAAATGTAGATAAACCTCAACACCTTCCGCCTTCTCCGCTTTGGAAAAATCACAGTAGTTTTTGCATCAGTGAGAGGGATCAAGTGTCGACGAACGTGAGTGCGGGAAAAAGAGGAGCTAAAACTAAAACGGCAACGAAAAAGGGTGATGAAGCCAGGATGATCTGTACAGTAGGGAGGACAGTGATACCCAACTGTACAGAATTCTTGGTAACCAACACCTACATGTTCTGATACCCTGTGATGGTTTGGTTGTGACTAGTAATGGTCGGTAACTAAACGGGATCCAAGAGTCGACGAACGTAGATGGAAAGTAAGAAAAACAATAACAACAGAAGTGATGGAAAATAAGAGAAGGTAAAACAGAGGTGGATGGAAAATATGAGGGAAATATGATGTGGTTGGAAAATAAGCAAGAGCTAAAACAAAAGAAGCTGATGAAAAATAAAAGTGGGGCAAAGAGGCATACGGAAAATAAGACAGGTGATAAAATAAAAGAACTGGGTGGAAAATATGAAGAGCTAAAACAAAAGAACTGTGTGGAGAACAAGAAAGGATGCAAAACAAAAAGAAGAGCAACAAAAGCGAGCCAGACAGGATCGATAACACTGCACTGCACGGAGGAGAGTGATAGCAAAATAATGAGGGTGGAAAGACGCTGGAGCGTGCAAAATGATATCGAGAGGAATCTAAACGAATTTTAAAGCTGGTTGATATATATATATATATATATATATATATATATATATATATATATATATATATATATATATATATATATATATATATATATATATATACACACACACAAAGAGTGTGCACGGGAAGATCGATAGAGCTGCTGGAAGGAGAGTGATGGGAAAATGCTAATGGCGGAATGGAGAGGCCAGGCGTGGGTGTTATGGGAAAACATTACACTGAGAGGGATCTAAGCGTCCACGAACGATAGCGGTGGAAAACGAGTGGGGACAGAAACATACCGAGAAGGATCTGAACGGTGACGAACGAAAGAGAAGGGAAAAAAGAAAAGCTAAAGGCAATCCCAGAGGGATGTGAGCGTCCAAGGACAATAGTGGAGGAGCAGAGTGAAGCCACAAATGCGCCGGGAAGGGATATGAGCGTCGGAGGGGAAAATGTGAAGCTAAAAACACAGCGTGAGAAATCTACGCTTGGAGGAAAGAGTCTGGTGCTAAACATACACCACGAAAATTTAAGTATCCACGAATCAAAGTAAAGGAAAAGCAAAGCTCAGAACACACTGGGAGGGAGCTACGAGTCGACGAGCCAAAATGCGGGACGAAGTAAAGGTAACAACAACATACCTGAAAAATCTAAGTGGAGGAACGTATAGGAAAACGAATGGGGTAAAAACAACAAACCGAGAGAGATAAACAGGCTTACGAACGAGAGGACAAGAAAGGAGTAGAGCTATAATAAAAAAAAGAAAATGGGGATGGTGAAACAGCATTAATGAAACTGCAGTGAGAAGAACGATGAGGAAAAAATATTAATGACAGGAAGGAGACTCCACGCTTGGGTGTTAACGAGAAACAACACACCATGAGGCATCTATGTGTCCGCAAACAAGTGGAGGGGAAAGAAGTGTAACTAAATGAAGCAAACCGGGCTGGATGTAAGCGTTCACGAATCCCCCTCCCCCCAAAGAAAAAAAAAAGTCGAGGAAAAAAAATATGAGGCGCAAAGACGGAGCAAGCGAGGCAGGATCGATGAAACTGCTGCGACGATAAGGATACGAAAGGTTCAAAATTCCCACTGTCTTTCCGTACTGTCATGGATAAATTACCTTAGTGTTTTATTACAAAATTACACCGATACCCGTTCAGAGAGCTGGGGTTTTACCGTGCTGAATTAAAGAAAATGTCGAAATGAGGCCCTGTCTTCTTATCAACAAAACGAGAAAGGTTCTAAAGCGAAAAATACACAAAATATAATCTTAAAATATGAATAATAAAAGAAGTCTAGGGACAGAAGCCATCCTTCGTACAAGCTCGTAAAACCAGTATCTCGCGAGGTTAATAGTATCAGGATCTCGGGGAAATAAACGCGGCCTCTGCTGGACTGGCGAGGGGGTGGGGGGAAGAGGCATAAAACAAGTGAGCAACAATACCCGCCATTCTCACGCCCGGGAAACAGAAAAGAGAATTCCTACATTTTTTCTTATGGCATGAAAGAGTCAATGGTCGAGGGGAAAATGTGCGAGGAGCTGAACATAACTCTGGTCGGAAATTAGGTCAGATATCTATTTCGGTGTCCAGTTGTGCTTAGTCTAGACAGGATTTATACTTCTCCATTACGAGGATGTCCTTGTTTTTTTAATTCTCCAGATGGTTTTCTTCATTTGCAGAGATGTTTTAAGAACTGGAGGGGTTGGATAAATAAGTTTAATTAACCCCAACATTGCCAGTTGCACCTGCGTTAAATAAAATCTCCCGGTGACAGCAAGAATATAATTTAATTCTTGGGCTGAAGGTGATAATATGATTCGTTTCATTTAACTCATGTTAAGAAATTTATACCTCGTTAACTAGGACTTTGGCATGGCAGTCGATACAATGGGTACCGTAATAATAATAATAATAATAATAATAATAATAATACAAACGTCATCGTACTGTAAGGTAAACGATTATTTCAAACCTTTCAGTAAAATGTGTTTCTCCAAAGTTAAATATAATACTCTGAAGGCAGCATGAACCAAAATAAGGCGTCATCGCACTGAACGAGAGAGGTGAGTCAGGCTATTTTTCGTTTCAGTATTACACAGCTTAAAAACCACTCATCTTTATCTCACTGCAGTTATACACACTTTATGAATTTTAATCCAATATTATTATTTTTTTTTATGTTTCTGAATAATAGGTGACCCCAAAACAACCTTACCTGAAATCCAAAGCAACGTCCTTTCTTAATCCAGTTAAAATATATTTATCCACTCACTGTTGTATCCCTTTCACTATGATGGTGTATATTTGTCTTATTTTTGGTACAGTCAGGTGATGTGGAAGGGCATATTGTAGTGGAATGATTAAAACAAATAATTTCCATAAGTAATTCAGTTCGTGAACATGGCCCATTTTGTATTGTATTCTGTGTAAAGTTGGACAATTTTCCTTTGCTTTGGAGAGACCCATGAGGATGAATGAGTTAGAAAATAATCTCCCTTAATACCTTCAGCCCGCGGGCGTACTCTTTCATCGCGACTAACGCTAAATTATTTTACTCATCTTAGGACGGAACCTCGAGGTGAAAGGGTTACGTTCAACAACACATTTTGCATCATACTCTTGCTACCACAAAAAAATGATATAAAAATATGCTCTGGTAAATGCTCTGCCTGCTGTGGTATTTGTATAACGTGTTAATTCCACTTGAACAATGCACCTCATCAGCCAGCAATGCTTACCACACCACTGTTCCCACGCCCACCCCCTAACCCCCATCACCCTCCCTCCCCCACATCTCCTCTACCTCTGTGTTCCTCTCTAGCCACCTCCCCCTCTCCTCTTGCCCCATCCATCACCCCTGCAACCCTCATCCACCCTGCCCTACTCCTCCAACCTCTCCCTCCTCTACCCCTCTTACCTGTCCCCTTACCTTCTGTTTTGATTGATGCATATCGACGACACAAAGCCAATTAAAGCAGACAATCAATTTATAACAAGTTTTATTCACAACCACCCACAAAAAACGAGGATCGATACAGGTCCCCATGATAGTCGTACTTTTGGATGCACAGACACTTCCACAACACCTTACATCGTTACCTTCACTACTTCCCCAACTATCCCTACCATCGACTTCTATCCTTAGCTCCTTTACTCCGATGGCGTATTTCATTATTTATCCTTCCTATCTCCGGACGATTTTTATGTACCTTAAGGGAGATTTTTCGTAGTTAAAGGGTTGCTGAAGGTTATATGTAACTCCCTCATGATCGAAAATATCTCCTGAACAGAATAAAATCGTCTGCAGTTATATTTAAAAATACACAAGCAGTCTTTAACTCTTTCACTACAAGCAGCTATTATTCTTTTAATCTTTTTTTTTATTCTTGTCAAGAGGCGATTATATTTTGCTTAGTATGCCATCTCATAGTGCAGAGTCAGTGAAGGTTATATCGAACCCCTCCAGTTCAAGAAAGTCTCTCGTAATCTGCAAAAAATAGGGAGACAGCCGGAATTAAAAAAAGAAGATAAGAAAAAAGAAATAGTCTTTGCCTTTAAGAAATTACTAAAGACGTTGTGGGCGTGAAAGGATTAATGTAGGCTATTCTTGAGTGAGATCGCTGCCACGTCCTTCAGCTGGAGGACGTCTTTCACAAAGTAAATAAATTCGTCTTGCATTTCCTACACCAGAATAACACAGACGTCCTTGGCCTAAAGGGATTAATCCCTTTAACACGATACTCCTTTTCAATTATGTTCTTTGCTTCTGTTGACAGTTTTATTCAGCTGAGTAAGGAGTTAATGAAATATACAGTATGTCATACCCATTCACGTTGCAAGGCATGTTACAAAATCTTTAAACTCACTTGTAATAATACCAATCAAATAATTCCCTAACGACACTCGTGAACCACTGCAACATATACAATGGCGTCTTGCTCCAGGTGGCCATCTCACCACAGCTAACGGCTGTGTGTATAAGCCAGTCTTTGATGCTCTCTCTCTCTCTCTCTCTCTCTCTCTCTCGGTTTCACTCTGGCAGCCCCTCAACAACAACCTTGAAGGAAAACAGGGAGATCTGCTCCTCCCCTCCTCCCTTGATCCTCCACCTTCCCTCCCCTTCCCTCCATCCTTCCACCCTTCCCCTCCCTCCTAGTCGTTCTTTCTCTTCCTTCCTCTCCTTCTCCCTGTACCCTTCATCCCTCCCCTTTCCCCTTCTCCTTCCCGTCCCCCCACACCCATCATCCATTCCCTCCTTCTCTTCCTCCACGTGTCTTCCCTCCATCTCTCCCTCTCCTCCTCCTCCTCTCTATCCCCCCCCCCTCCAGCTGGCTATAAATAGACACCAATTTCAACGCGGCTTGGCAGGATAGGAGGGGGGTATGGAGGAAGGCAGGGACAGAGGATGGAGGAAGGTGGGATAAAGATGGAGACTTGGAGGGGAGGGGAGAAGAAAGATGGAGGAATGAAGGGGGGGAGGGGAGAATTATGGTGGAATGGAAGGGGGAAGGAGAGAGGGAAGAATGACAGGGGAAGGTGGGATAACGAAGGAGGAATAGAGGGGGAAGGAGGGAAGAATGATGGAGGAAAGAGGGAATAAATGATGGAAGAATGGAGGAAAGAATGATGGAGGAAAGAGGGAATAAATGATGAAAGAATGGGGGAAAGAATGATGGAGGAATGGAGGAGGGCCGGGAAGAATGATGGAGAGGAAGGAGGATGGAGTGGACACTAAGAAAGGGAAAATGAGAGAGAGAGAGAGAGAGAGAGAGAGAGAGAGAGAGAGAGAGAGAGAGAGAGAGAGAATGGAAGTAAGAGTGGTGGAGAGGAAGGGACTGTGGAAGAAAAGAGGAGAAGGGACGAAAGAAGGCGACGAAAGGAAGAAAGAAACGAGAGCAAAGGAAAGATAGGAGAGAGAGGAAGGGAGAAAGGAAGAGAGCATGAATGGAGGAGAGGAACGGAGAGCGGGAGAGAGAAGGGTAGGGGGAGAGGAAAGGAATGAGGGAGAAAGTGGATTGGACAGAGGGAAAGGAGGGGGAGAAGAATAAAGAACTGCAAAGTGAGGATGAATGAAAGGTATGTGGAGATATGGAGGGGCGGGGAGGGGGAAAAGCTGAAAGTGAGGGAGGGAGGAGGGACGGCAATCATGGGAGGGAGGGAGGGATGGGGGGGAGGGAGAATGGGGAAGAATAAAAATATAAAGGAGTGAACAGGGAAGATGAGGGTAAGAGGAATGGGAGGGAGAGGGTTGAGGGGAGGGGAAGGGAGAGGGAGGGGGGGAGGTAAGGATAAATGAATGGGTAGGGAGGGAAGGGAAGAGAAGGGAAGAAAGGAAGAGGAGGAGCCATGGAAGAAAAAAGAGAAGGATTAAAGGAAGCAATGACTGTGTAACAGGTGGAAGGCAAAGGATGATATGGATCGATGGGGAGGGAGGGAGAGAGATGGTAGTGACGTGTGTGTGTGTGTGTGTGTGTGTGTGTGTGTGTGTGTGTGTGTGTGTGTGTGTGTGTGTGTGTGTGTGTGTGTGTGTGTGTGTGTGTGTGTGTGTGTGTGTGTGTGTGTGTGTGTGTGTGTGTGTGTGTGTGTGTGTGTGTGTGTGTGTGTGTGTGTACGGTGCAATGAATATTTGATGCCTCCACGTTACAGCTTAAGTTATCGTTAGGGCTTTGAATTAATCTCCAATTCCTTCACAGTGCCGACGTCTTTATTTTCTTCATCTTCATACCAAAGGAAGTGAGGACAGCTAAGGAGAGGCCCTTTGTTGTGATGGATTTGTGAAGCTTGTATATAATGGTGATAATAAAAAAGAAAGAAAAAAAAAACTTGCATTTCACACCCGCGCACGGCAGAGAGAGAGAGAGAGAGAGAGAGAAGGGGGAATGGGGGGAGAGATGATGACAGACAAGGAGGGGGGGGGTTGAAGGAGTCTAGGCTGGTACTGACGTCAGCACAGCCTTTCTCATCCCTACCTCCCTCCTTCCCGCCACCTCCTATCCTTCCACTCTATCTCCATGTCTCTCTCTCCCCTCCACATTTGCCTCCTTTCCTCCCTGCTCCTTTCTCCCTCCTTTCTTCCTTCCATTTCCTGTCCTCCCGCTCTGTCTCCATGTCTGTCTCTCCATCATTCTTGCTGCCGTTCCTTCCGTCTCTTCCCTTCCTCCCCTCTCTTTTCTAATACTTTCCTCTCTCTTTCCAATACTTCTTCATCTCCTTGTTTCAGACTCCCTTTTCATCCTCCTTGTCTCCCTTCCTCCTCCTCCTCCTCCTCCTCCTCTTCGTTTTTGCCCGTCTCTCCTCCACTTTTCCTCCTCATTATGTTTCTCCTCTTCTCATATTTCTTTTTGCCTTTCTCCTCTTGCCTACCCTCCTCTTCACTCTAGCCGTCCGATCACCATCATCATCATCATCATGTTCCTCTTCCTCCTCTCCCCTCCCCAGTTCACTCCCCATCATCACCATCTCCGCTTCGCTCCAATCCGCTCCGCTCCCTCCCCTATCCCTTACCTCCTCCCTCTCTCTACGTCATCACGTCATCACCTCTCTTCCTCCCCTCCTCCCATTTACGTCACCACCTCTCTCTCTCTCACTCCATTCTGCTGAGGCCCCTGTCACTTCCATCAGTTTATGCTTGTTTAATTTCTTTCTCTATCCCAATCTTCCAATTAATTTCAATATCATCCTACTTTTTACCTTTATCAGAATCGTCCCTTCCTTTATTACTACCTGTACTGACCCTCTTTTCCCTTCTATCAATATCGACCCTCCTTTCATCTCTATCGTCCCTCCTTTCATTTCTATCTATATCGCCCCTATTTTTATTTTTCTCTACGTCATCCCTCTCTTTATTTCTGTCTTCATCTCTTCTCTCTTCCTTCCCATGCCTCTCTTCTACTTCCATTTCTGTTTCTCCTCCATTTTAAGTCTTTACTCCCTATCTCCAATATTCCTCCTCTCCCTTAACTTACAGCCTCTCCTTCTTCAGTCTTTATATTCTTACTTTCCTTCCTTAGAACCTCACATTCCAACTTCATCCATTTTCCAGGTCCCCGCTAAATGACAAATCTCTGTTTTGCATCTCTTTCCTCCACCTCACATTTCCCCCTTCTTTAATTTTTTCATCTGCCTCTCTTCCTATTTCATCTTATCTATTATTTCTAAATTTTGCCCCCCTTATCACACACTTCACCTCTACATTCATATTTTATCTCAATTTCATTTTCCCTGGGTCTCCTCTACTATGCATTTCATTTCGTTTTATATTTCCAATCTCCATCTTGTCGATAACATATTCAGTCTATAGTTTGAGCTTCAGTTTCTTCACTTTTACAATATATCCCTTACAGTTTATGTGCCCCATACTATACGCCCTCGTTTTCCATCATTACCCCCATCTTCTCATTCTCTCTCACTGTTTTCTTTTCGTCTCCCCTGCACTATATTTTTCTCTTATGTCTGACTCACTTCACGTTCTCCTCTCTCTCTCTCTCTCTCTCTCTCTCTCTCTCTCTCTCCATTATCGTAGGTGCCTCTCCCACCTTTAATTTTTAACTTGCTCTTTACGTGACTCACCATCTTTCCCCTCACTTTTTACGTGTTTCCCCTCTCGTCCCATGGCCTCCCCTCCCTCACTTCACTTCCCTTCCTTCCTCTCCCCTCCACTCCCCTCACTTGCCTTCCCTCCTCTCCCCTCATTTCCCCTCCCGCACTCGTGAAATATCTCCCCACTTTTCTTCTTTTCCCTTCTTCATGGTTCTCTACTTCCTCTTTACTTCCTTCTTACTGCACGCCTTTGCTTTCCTCCCTCCCCTCGCCCATACTTCGGCTCCTTCCCTTCCCTTCCTTTTCCTCCTTCCTATCACCCACAGGCCAGCTCTTCTCACCCTTCCTCTCTCCTTCCCCGTCCTCATTCATGACGTATCTCCCAACCTCTCCCCAATCTACACCCTGACTCAGGACAATTTCCCTCCACTCTCCCCCCACTAACTCCTGCCTTCTCTCCCTCCTTCCCCTCCGTTTTCATCCCTAATTTACGCCCCCTTCCCCCCCCCTCTCTCTCTCTCTCTCTCTCTTTCACACACACACACATACACACACTCACTCACGCACGCGCGCACTCTTGTTTTTCTCCCTCCCCTCCTCTACGATCTCTCTATCTCTCTTCCCCTCTCCTCCTTCCTTTTCGTCTCTCCATCCCTCCCTACTCCCCCCCTCCCGTCCCTCATTACTCTCCCCACCTTTGTCCTTCAACTTTTCTCTTCATTCTCCTCCACCCTCAACATACTCTCTCTCTCTTTTTCTCTCCAAGTCCTCCTCCTAGCTTCCCCTCTCTTCTCCACGTCCCTCCTTTCCTCTTAACATTTCTCTCCCCACCCTTGCCCTCTAACCTTTCTCTCCTTTCCCTTCCATTCTCAGCATACCTCCCCTGTCCTCTCGCCTCTCTGCCCACGCCTACTACGTCACCTGCACCAGTTCCTCCCATCCCCCACTCCCACCTTCCCCTAGCAACCTCCTCTCACTCCCAACCTCCAATCTCTGCTAATGAAGTGAGTGGGATGGTGGTGCTTCCTCCCCACCGACACACCACCACAACCACAACCCCTGTCCCCCACACCATCTCTCTGATCCCAACACCACAAAACTTCATTTTTCCCCTCACTACCACAACCCCTCCTTACCACCACAACCCCCTTACCCTCAACTCAACACAACCTTTCTCTCCCAATCCATCTCAACCCCCTCTACACACCCTACCTCTGACACTACCTCATACCTCCTAGTCCACTAAACACCCAAACCACTGAACTAGACCATAATTCTTTAAACATAAACTAACGCCGCTTCAACCCACCCTTCCATTAAACCCCCCCAACACAAACATCACCTCCACCCCTTCCCCTCTACACCCACCACTGTAACCACTACGCTAGATCATTACACTTGGGGGACAACGAGAGGTAGTGACTGGGCAGAGGCTCACACTGAAAACCGCTTAAGGACTGATGCATCTCTCTTTAAAATCAATCTATTTATATCACTGAGGCAAAGGACAAGTCGCAGAAAAAAAGGCTTATGAGGCTACACACAACTTACATTGAAAAGCGACTACACGTGACAGAAAAAGTGATTGACAGTGAACGGAAATGGGTATTATCCTGATGTGTAATACCCTGATGAGTATAATCCTCACAGCACAGGGGTGATTCTCTAGTTCGCTTCAAGGAGGGTGAGTGAGAGCGAAGAGGGTATTACCCTCAGGAATGACATCCTGATGTGGCTGTGTGAGAGTGTGGTGAGTGGGGGCGAAGGGAAATGAGTATAATCCCGACGAGCAATATTCTGAGAGCGAGAGTGTATTGCCCAGACGAGTATTAAGGCAAGAGTGAGTGAAGATGAATGAGTATGATGATGATCCTGAGTGGTGTGAGCGAGCATATGGCGCGGCATCACCACCCGTCACATAGATCCTGTCTGCCCTCCACTCACACACAGCCACCCCTCACAACACCAACACAGCAATATACCTACACTACAAAAACATGCACTACTTCGGCACAACACACTAAAAAGCCTATACCACACACACATGTACTTATAATATCCGGGTAGGGTGGCCAGTCTGGAGGCAAAGAAAACCCAGAGTGAAAGTGTTACTGCAGAGATTCTCATATAGGAGGGAAACCTGAGCCATGAGTGACGCAACCAGTTTGGTGAGAGGCAGCAGCAATGACCTTTTCCAAAAGAGATGTACGCATCGGCAGCATGGATGATATAGCCTACGTAAAAGTGAAAGGTATAAATATTTCGAATGAAAGAATGGCCCGTTGGAATGAGCTGCAGGATTACCAGATAGATAAGATAAACACACTGATATGATATGAATGCACATAGAGAGGAAATGAAAATATCTGAACGTGAAACTGAGTGGAATGTCGGATGATGGAGATCATACTGTGCTATGGAAGAGTGTGAAGCGGTATACTGACGAGAGGGAAGGGGAGTGTTAGAGAGAGAGAGAGAGAGAGAGAGAGGTAAGGTGGGGCAAGTAGCTTGAAGGAGGTTCTGTCACAGCCATTCCGTGTTGGAGGGGGTCCCAAGTGGGAGCAAAGCTTCGTATAATAAGAATAAAAAATACACTTCTAAAACAAAACTATAAATAATTTCAACATAAACTCACATAAACGTTTACAGTTTCAAGACAAATCACTGATAAACCTAGACACAAATATTAATTAAATTTCAACTCTCTCTCTCTCTCTCTCTCTCTCTCTCCGCCTTACTGTTTCCAACTCTCCTCCTGCAGTGATTCCAACCCTCATATTCCTTTAATTCCCAATAAACACACCAAGACGGCATTAACTGGTGGTTCTGAAATTCTGTGAGGGAGCCGATTCTCAGCCTTCCACCCTCTTGTTTCCGTAGTCTCCGGCCATACTGTTCCAACTTCCTCCCAAAGAGCTGCCAATCCCCCTTCCAGCTGTGTACCTCCTTCCATTATTTATTCCAGTCCTCCTCCCTTCCCCAATCTGCCATACAACCTCAGAGGCAGTAAGTGAAATGTGGCATGCTCTATCCGCAGAGTTCAAACCACGCAGTCTGTGGCGAGTCCCCAAACAGGACAGAAAATGTCGGGAGAGAGAGAGAAAAAAAAAGTCACGTCTCACACACACGCCTGTTAAGGAAAGCACTACAATATATACCGGTACTTATCAGTAGCCTATCAATTTAAAATTGTTTGTGTGAACCTTAAAAAGTTCCTAAAACCCCTTTCAATATGATGAAGTCTTTAGTACTGCATTCTTGCTACTACCAAACTAATTTATCGATCAAAGGATGATGAAGTGGTTGGAGATATGGCACCCGACAGCCGAAGCATCAGACCTGGCAGCTGTAAACATTAAACTGCCAGGTGTTCAGCCGAGATCTACGGGGCGGTATTTACCTCAACTTACCAGGTTTCCCAATACCACTTTCCTACCGCTTTATTTCTACATATGCCACGTCAGAACCACCTCAGGCATTATAACACTTTTAGCATACAATCTTCAAGCTGCAAGCCTTTGACTACGAGGATTTATCACCACAAAACAAATACGTCTGGATTTGGCCTAAATATATTTCTCAGCTTTACCAATAGCAGAGACTGCGTAACGTGATACTTTATTTGTAGGCTTTCTCTCCTAGGATCCTCATCAGCTGAACAAAATATCCTGATTTTATCCTAAATAAAATACCCAGGTGTTCCAAACCGCAGCGAAAACGTTATTAAGGACGACATTCGCAATGCTTGCAGTCTTTCAACTTTGAATTTCGAACGCTGTTTGGGATTGTCTGTAGTTATATCACTCACAAACTAAGCATGTTCAAAAGCTGAGGTGTGTTGAGTGGAAGTATGGAATCACTAAATATATTAAACAGTCTGTCACAGAATTCTCCTACGTATGCAATAAATCGGAAAAGCAAGTCCGTAAGTGAAAGAGTAAATACAGTATTCTCCTCTATGTTATTTATGCAATATCTGTCTAAAATATGAAGACAGGAATAACATTCATGAAAATACTGAGATGCAGTGTGTAAAATAACTCGCTAGGAGGTGCTACAAATCCTTCCAAGTCAAGAAGCATACAGGTCTAATTCAGAAATAACTAACATACTGCGGAGGAGATCGTTAAAATGTAATACGCACAATGAGCAACTAAGAGGTGCCGTAAGAGTTCCTATGTCCATGAAAATAAGGCCGGAAATAAAACGCAACGAGTCTAGAAAGTCAACCAAGCTCGAGAAAATTCTGGCCAAAATCAGACGAAATCAGACATATTGGTATCTCGGCCAGCCACCCACCAGACTCCATCTGTCTCGCGGCAGCCATTTTCTCTCCCACCGCGGTTCCTCCTCCTCCTCCACTCGCACCGCCATCAATCTTGTTCCTGTTTTGTGCCCAGACACCTTCCGCCACTCACACGATCCCCCTCCCCCTCCCAACACCACAGAAACACCTTTACCTCACCCCATCCCACACACCACCACCCTACCTCTCGCCCCCTCTACCCACACTTAACACCACCCTATACCCCTCTCATACACACCCCTCCCCACACTACCCCATCCCCCTACTCCACACCAACCCCTCACAAACATTCACAAACCAACCTACCTCTTTCCTTCCCCTTCACACTGTACACCCCCACCCCCCACTATACACGCACAAAACCGTATCCCTCTCTTTCCCTCCAAACCATCCCCCCTTAGACAGTGCACACAAACACACACACACACACACACACACACACACACACACACACACACCTTCCCCCTCTCCATCCCCCTTCATATCCCACTACCCTCTCTCCCCACCAACACCCTACCCCCCCCCACACCGCTGCAACTAACATCGTAAATTCTCCCTCAAGAATTTTCACACGCTGAGTCTTTATCGATACTTTCCCCTCATTTTCCCTAAAATCATGCCCTCCTTACGTATATGGCTTAATACTCTTAATTTTGATGGCACACGCTCTCTCTCTCTCTCTCTCTCTCTTTCAATACCGTGACGTATTTTCGATTTCGCTCCTGCTACCCCCCCGATGACTACGTTCAGCTTAGAAAAGATCTCTCCTAATCAAGACGTCGAAAATACTACTAATTTACCCCTACAATCCCGTGACCTATTATTCTTATTCTTATTCTTATTCTTATTATTATTACTATTATTATTTTTATCCTCAGGCACTTTTATATACCTCAGGAGAGAGACTTTTGAAACCGGTGAGGCTAGGTACTCCCCTCATTAACCCGTCGCTACCTGGCCGCTCTCCTCACCTGCATAAAATCGTCTGGCGGCAAGAATATAATCACAACTACGTCACCTGAGTGCATGGGCATAACCCCTCTAGTACGATGCCTTTCTTCTTATTTCAATTTTAGAACTGACACAGTGGATGAGTTAAAAACGTTACGTCAAACCGTTGATGAATCTGAAGCGTGTTTTTCCCCCTCAACGTTTTTTTTTTTTTTTCTGCATGACGAACGTTCCCCTCGTTACATTCCGCCCTTGTTCTCATTCACAAAAACCAGGCAGCTCCCCCACCCCCACCTCCACCCCCCTCTCTCACATGAGCACCTTTCTTGCCTCCCGCCTCTCTCTCTCTCCCTCTCTCTCTCTCTCTCTCTCTCTCTCTCTCTCTCTCTCTCTCTCTCTCTCTCTCTCTCTCTCTCCACATCTGCCCTGCTATTACGTCTTTCCCTACGAATTTGTGACTTTAAACTCTCTCTCTCTCTCTCTCTCTCTCCACATCTGCCCTGCTATTTACGTCTTTCCCTATGAATTTGTGACTTTAAACTCTCTCTCTCTCTCTCCTTCTCTCTCTACCCCACCTTCCCCCGCCTCAAACACAGACCGCCATTCAAGCTGCCGCCATTTTCACCGCCACTGCAAGCCCTCATAAACCCTGCCATTACCCTGCGCTCCGCCACCCCCTCTTGCCGGCGTATTCATGCACTCACGTCATAAAATATTCACCTCCATAAATAATGCCACCGCTCTTTTACATGCGGTAAAATGAGGATTATTCTGGCATTCAGGGCTTGGAGGAAAAAGACGGGTACGAAGCGAGATGGAAATGACTGATGTTCTCAAAACATACTTAGTCGGGTACGAAAAGAGATGGAATTGACTGACATTCTTCATATATACTAATATAATATACACACAATGATGAATAAAAATAAGTTTAGTTAAAGAGAAAAAAAATCCATTCTCAAACTACAACAATCCATTCATCATACAATAATGACAGCAAAAATACTGCTTAACAAGGCAACATTATCATTAAAAGGCAAAATATCGAGGTAAAACGAAAACTTAATGAAATCCCTTCCCCCCCCCAAAAAAAAAAGAGCTTATAACGAGGGAAGAATTAATCCATATGTAACTTTGACTGTGTGACAAAAAAGGTGCATAAATATATAAATATCTAAGTCAAACTGAGACAGTGAAGACGAACAAAAGTAGAAGAATGACGGCAAAATGAAATATCTAAGTGAAAATATGATGGGTGAAGCATAACATCCGCCGGAAAATTAAACTGCACAGGGTTATATACAAGTATGACTGATAACCGAAGAAAAATAGTCGAAACTTACCATGGTAC
>NC_137042.1:28826778-28979278 GCF_032717465.1 Coenobita brevimanus
TAAATACACCCATATCTCCAGTAACGGCTATATACTGTTAAATGGTGATGCTGTAAATAATGATGAATATTGTGATAGTCAAAACACTTCTAAATGGTGGGGGGGAAAATCTTACTACGGACACAGATTTATAATGAAGGATGAAAAGCGAATGGAGGTTAAAGTTATTCTAATTTCTTAAGGTAATGGATAGAAATATTACCTGAATACAAAATGAGCTGGGGAAAAATAAAATCCCCTTCAGTTATTCAAATTAAAGTACAGATAAAGCCACTGTGTTTTTCGGCGTGCGTTGAGATATACAAGAAAACGAGCAATGGAAAAAAATATGAAAAGTACACAAAAGGAGAGGGAAGAATGAACCAGAGGGGCAAGGGGGGGATGGGGAAAGGGTAGGGAGAGGCGGGAAGGTGGGGGGGAAGGCGTGGGAGGCAAAGAAAAAAAACCGTGAGGGTATACTGAGGTGGTACACGAAAGGGCAGGAGGAGGAGGAGGAGGAGGAGGAGGAGGGAGGAAAGGAACAGAGGAGGAAAACAAGTGGAGGGACTGAGGAATGAATGGAGAGAGTGAGAAATGGAGTGACGGATAGCGGAGAAGAGGGAGAATTATGAAGGTAAAGGAAAAAGGGAAGGAGGGAAAGATGGAGAGTAGGGAAGGTAGAGGGAAGGAAAGAGCTATGAATGTGAGAAGAGAGGAGGGATGGAAAATGGAAGAAAAAGGCAAGAGGAAGGGTGAGACATGGAAGGCAGGAGGTGGGGGTAGGCTGGAGAGAAGAAAGGAAGGGAGAAAAATTGAATGGGGGAACAGGAGATGGGAGAGAAGAGGGGAGGGGGAAGAAGAGAGGGAGTGTGAAGAAGAAGAGGAGGGTGAAGATGAGGAGAGAGGGACAGAGGAAAGGATGGAGGTGGAGGGATGAAGGAAGGGCAAAGGGAAGGAAGAAGGGAGGGAAGGGGAAGGAAGAAGGAAGCAAGGTAGGAGGGCGGAAAGGAAGGGGAGGTATGTAGGAAGGGCGGGGAAGGGAAGGGAAGTATGGAGAGTAGGGAAGGAAATGGGAGCGGAGGGAGGCAGTAAAAATGAAGGTAGGTAGGGAAGAAGGTCGTAAAGAGAGGGAGGGTGGGAGGGAGGAGAGAGAGGGGAGGGGTCAGAGAGGGGGTAAGAGAGGGGAGAGGTGGGGAAATGGAATGAGGGAGGGGTAAGAGGGGGGAAGTACGGAGGAAAGGGAGGAAAAAGGTAATAAGAGGGGATGGTAAGACAGGTGTAAGCGGGAAAGGTTTAAGATGGATGAAAGGGAGGAAGGGAGGGAGGGAGGAAAGGAGGGAGAAAGTGGAAGAGGAAAGGTCTTAGAGGAGAGAGAGGGAGGGAGAGGTGAAGGAGGGAGAAAAACAAAGGAAGGTAAGGAACATAGACGGGAGAAACATGACGTGAGGAAAAAATGACATAAGAGAAATGACTGATGGATGGAGGGATGAAAGGGCGGAAAAACAAATGTGTGAATAAGGAAAGAAAAGCAGGAGGGAGGGAGAAGAAAGACATGAGGAAGGGAAAGGAGCAGGAAAAGAGGAGGAGGAAAAAATGAGGAGAGGAAGGAGGAAGAATGGAAGGAGAGGAAGTAGGAGAAAGACTGAGAAGTGAGAGGATGGAAAAGGAAGAAAAGAGGGGGAGGGAGGATGAGGATGAAGGGGGAGACGAAGGAAGAGTAAGAAAGGGGGAAGCAGAGGAAAGACTATCGTGAGGAGGGGGAAGAGGAAGGAAGAAAATATGGTGGATGGAGGCAAGAAGGAAGGAAGGGACAGGATAAGGAAGGAAAGAAGGAAGGAAGGGAAGGAAGGGGTATGGAAGAGAGAGAGGAAAGATGAACAAGAATAGGACAGCAAATAAAAAAATGGAGAACTAGAGGAGGTGAAGATAAGAAGTGAAGATAATGAGGGGACGTGGAAGAGTGGAAGACGGGGGAGGAGAGAACAGGGGAAGGAGGTGGAGGAGGAGGAGAAGGAGGAGACAGTAGGAGACGGGAAGGAAGGGTATGAAGATGGAAAATGAGAGAGAGAGAAAGAAAACACAGAATAAATACAGATAAAAAGGGGAGGAAGAACGGTAGAAAGGAAGGAAAAGAGGAGACATGGGGAGTGGGAAAATAGAAGGCTGGTGAGGTGAGAGGAAATGTAAAAAGGGTAAGGGATGGAAGAAAATGGGACGACAGAGGAAGGTATGAGGAGAAAATGAGAGAAAATTAGAAGACGGAGGGAGACTGATACAGAGTGGCGTGATGGAGAAAGACATGATGGGGAGAGGGAGTGACAGGGGGGGGGGGAAGAGGGAAAGGGTGAGGAGTGAACGAGGGAGGAAGGAAGAAGAGGGGAGAAGGGAGAGGGTGGGAGGAAGGAAGGGGATGAGTGAAGAGTGAAGGAAAAGGGGGCTGATGGAAAGGGTGAAGGAAAGAGGGAGGTGAAGGATTGGGAGAGGAAGAAAGAATGGGGCAGACAGGGAGAAAAGGGGGAATGGGAGAGAGTTAGGAAGCATGAAGGGGTAAGGGAGAAAGGAAGGTAAAGGGTGAGGGGTGAAGGAGGGAAGAAAGAAGAAGGACGGGGATGCGGCAGGATGGGAGGGAATGAGGGAGGGAAGAAGAAAGAAGTGGATGGGGGACAGAGGTAGAAGAAGAAAGAAGGGGGTGTGGGAGGGAAGAAGGGAGGGAGGAAGAAAGAAGGGGGTTGGGGAGGGAAGGAGGGAGGTAACGGGGCGCCAGTGAGTCTTTCTTGCACTAGCTGTTGATCAATACAGGAACCTGCACACTCCCCTCCACTCCCACTCCCACACTCTGCACTCTCCCTCCCACTCCCACTCCCATTCCCACACTCTGCACTCTCCCTCCCACTCCCACTCCCATTCCCACACTCCTCGGCACACTCCCACACTCTGCACACTCCGTCTCTCTCTCTCTCTCTCTCTCTCTCTCTCTCTCTCTCATTCCCACACTCCCTCTCACTCCAACACTCCCCCGTACATTCCGTTCCACGCCCACAATTCTCTGCACACTCTTAACATTCCTTCCCACTCAATTCCATCAGCCACCCCCACTCCCACCCTACTTGCACTCTCACATTTCCACTCAAACACCACTCCCACCGACTTACAAAACGTACACCTCACACACTCACATTCTCACACTCAAGCTCACAAAGTACCTTGCACACTCTCACTTACACCTCAATAATCACACCCAAACTCACACAATACTCAAATTCACAACACCTCACAAACTTACCCTTGGACATTCACACATTATCACTCGCATCCCTCCCCTCAAACTTACTTTACACATTACAGTCATACCACCATTCACAAAGCCTATTACCATGCAAACACACACTCTATCTTTCACACATTCCACACGTCCACTACCACACCTCACACAAACTCCAACTCACTCGCTGTGAGTTCTCGCTGTTCTCTCTCACATTACTTCTCACTCTTTTACAAACTCACTAACGTCTTCACACATACTAACATACTATCCAAATCACACTCGCTTGATTATCGACTTACTAAGCCTCCATTAAAGTTTGCTTATCCCGGCTTTCATACTGGGCTCTCCAACAAACAGTCACACTACTATTCGCATACTATACAATTCACACTGGCCTGGACCCCAACTCACCACGGCACACTAAGTCCCACGTATCCCAGCTGTCACACTGGAGTCCCTTGCACAAATCCTGGTTGGCTCATGTAATCCCGCTCGTATACCACTGCAAAATTTATCACACACTCACGAGCACTTTAATCCCAACTGCTGTTATTCCCATCACCAAAAACACTCTTTCCCATTATCTTCCCTGCATACTCATAAATTTTCACATTTTTCACACATAAAGTAAGATATATAAAACGATATATCACACACACACACACACACACACACACACACACACACACACACACACACACGAAATTCCATCAATACATATACACATTCTCTCTCTCTCTCTCTCTCTCTCTCTCTCTCTCTCTCTCTCGTCACCGCCACACCTCCGCCTGCCCGTCACCACTCAATGCTTCGACCCAGCCACCAGCAGCCTCCCATTATAACCCTTCCCCCATCTATTTAGCTTATTAAAATCATCCCCGAGCAACTTGAGGCCAACTGGATTTTCAAGTTCAGAGATGTACAGCATATGCATTCTCTCAGCCCAAAATCTGTAGCTAACCAACGTCGTCCTTCACAAGAGGCGCTTCTTCAGAGTCTATAAGCAAGAGGTGCACGAAACAGAATACTGATCCATGTTCTGCGTTCTAAAGTCCCCAATGAGGCAGAATTACGCTTACCTAGACTCAGGCTTGCCGCTAATAATTCCCAACAAAAATTCACCGTTCGCGCAAAAAACACGTGGTGCGTAAAATATAAGGGAATTTATCTACGAAATAAACAGAATGGAAAAACATCAAAAACCAAATCACCGCCTCTGCAAACTAAACTCCTGAGTGAGCGAGGGAACCAAGAGAACAAACTCCGCGACCATGTACTGAAACGTGGCAGGGGTGAACCTTAGAGTGTTTGTGGTATCGATGCTGAGGTGGAGTCAAGTTTGGTTATGTTTGGTCAGGTAAGGTTTGATTAGCTCAGGTTACGTTAGATTCCGTTAGATTGCGTTAGGTTAGGGTAAATAAGGTTAGGTTAGGTTTGGGTTGGTCAGGTTAGTATGAGAAACTGGCGACTAACTGGGACATAATGTTATCTGCTTGGGGATAACTCAATAAACCATAATATCTAACCGTGGTGTCTGTGATAAGAGGACAGAAACAAGGAATGCTCTCTCCCGCCCACCACACCCTCCAGCGAACATCCGGCAGGAAAAAGGTAAAAAATCAATATGATTGTTGGAAAGAACATGCCTAACGTCAGCTTAACGTTGAAGTTAGGGTTAAGACAAAGGTTAAGTTAACGTTAAGGTTAGAGTTAGGTAGAGTTAGGGTAAGGGTGAGGGTGAGGGGCTGGGCTGAGTTGGATTTGATATGGAATGAAAGCTAGTAACATCCATTTACAAACTGAAGGAAGCTGATCTGAGGAAGGTGAATACAACAAAAAAGGAATCTAATAATGGAAACGTACCTGAAGAATACAGATAGCTTATTTTATGTGCTGCTATGTTTGGTTAGATTAATAATTAGGTTGAATTAAGTTAGGTTGGGTCAGGAGAGGATAGGTTGCATTGGGTTGGGCTGGATGCAGATTATCGTCGCACACTAGACTCAAGGAAGACGGTCAGAGTACGGAAAAGATAGTAAAAGTTGAAAATATGAAGAGTTTTGTGTGTGTGTGTGTGTGTGTGTGTGTGTGTGTGTGTGTGTGTGTGTGTGTGTGTGTGTGTGTGTGTGTGTGTGTGTGTGTGTGTGTGTGTGTGTGTGTGTGTGTGTGTGTGTGGTTTACATGTGGCACCACTGCACTCTAAACTCGATGGTGGATACGTGGCAACGCTGCATCGAATACTGAGAGAAACTCTGAATCAGGCTGGAGGAAGGAAGGGGAAGGAAGAGAGTGGGGAGGACGGAGAAAGGGGGGGAGGAGAGGACAAGCAGAGGAGAGAGAGAAGTCGAGAGGAGGAGAAGCAGAGAGGAGAGGGATAAGAAATGATAAGGAAATGGTACAAAAAATATAAAGAAATCGGGAGGAAAGAAACAGAAAGGAAGAAGGAAGGAGGAGAGGAGAGGAGATGGAGAGACGTGGTGAGGAGGGAGTAAGGGGACAAAAAAACTGAGGAAGGAAGGAAAGAAGTTGGGTGAAAGCAGGTGAGAAACAGAGACAGGGGAAGAAGGGAAGGGGAATATAAAGGAAAACAAAAATATTACACTTCCCGTTCCGTTAGCAAAAGAACGGAGTGAGGCGAGGAGAGGAGGAAGGGAGGTAAGGAAAATGAGGGGAGGTGGAAGAGAGGAAGGAGAGAAGGAAGAGGACTGAACATGTTTCAGGAAACAGAGGGAAGGAAATGAGGAAGTAGGGAAGAGACGCGGAGCAAAAAGTGTGGAGCTTGGAGGGGAAGAGAACGGGAAGAGGAGGAATAGTGAAAAGGAGAGGAGAGGAGATAGAAAGGAGGAGTGAGGAAGGGAGGGAAAACAAAGGAGTAAAGGTAATGAAGGGAAATGTTAAGGTCCGGGTATGTGGTGGGAGGAAGAGGGAGGAGGTGTAAGGCGGAAGAGGAGGAGCAAGGCGGGTGAGACAGGGGAAGAAGAGTGAAGAGGAAGGAGGGAGAAGAGGAGGGGAAAAGAGGGAGAGAAGAAGGGAGGACGAGGAAGAGATGGAGTGATAAAGGGGGAGTGAGATATAATGAGGGAGCAAAAAAGAAAAAGATGGAGTGAAAGAAAGAGGAAAAGTTAGGGCGGGGAGAAGTGAGGCGGAAGAGACGTGACTTCAGAAAAAGAGGTGAAGGTGAGTGGAGATGGAGAGGGGAGAGGGGTGGGGGAGGCAGGAGGGAAGAAGGGTGAGGGGAGAGACGGTGAAGAAGATAGGTGGGGAGAGGGTGAAGGGGACAGAAAAACTGAGGGGAGTGGAGAAAAGGGAGATAAGGGGAGAGGGGCTCGGAGTGACGGAAAGAGGAATTAGGGAGAAGATAATGGTGAGACGAAAGGAGATGAAGATGTGGTGGAGAGGAACTGGAATATGGGAGAGGATGGGGGGAAATGAAGAGTGAGTGAGCGGGAATGAGCCGAGACGAGCAAGGAAGTGCGCGGGTAAACAGGTAGAAAGTGGTGGTGGTGGTGGTAGTGGTGGCGGTGGTGGTGGTGGTGCTGGTGGTGGTGGTTGAGGTGGAGACGGGGTGAGAGATCGAATGAGACGGTGGGGAGTATGCGGTGGCGGTGAGTCAATGGAAGAGGGGTAGTGAGGGGGTGAGAGATAGGAGGGGAGAGGAAGGTGAATAAACAGTGAAAGGGATGATGAGATAGGATAAGGCGTGGAAAGGAGAGGGTGGGCGTTGGGAGGGGAAGGGACGAAAGCGGGAATTAACGATGGAGGAGTGAGAAGGGAGGTATGGAGAAGAGTTCAGTGGGAGGGTGCGGAGAGTGGATGAGGAAGGGTCGATTGGAGGGAGGAAGAGAGGAGGACGAAGGGATGGAATGGACAAGGAGGAACTGAGCTGATGGAGGGGTGGGGGGATGGGAGGTGAAATGGAAATAATAGGTGCTGCAATGGGAGGAACGTGAGAGGGTTCAACCTACAGTGAAATGGGGAGAAGGAAGCAACAGCAGCGTGAGAGACGACAAGTGGGGGTGGGGTGGGGTGAAGTTGGATGGGGAGGGGAGGGGAGGGGAGGGGTGAGATGGTAGGAGGAGGGGAGGGGAGGGGAGGGGTGAGATGGTAGGAGGAGGGAAAAGATGTGGGATCGTTAGATAGCAGAACAGGGAAGTGACAGCGAATGTGTAGCAGGGGTAACTGTGTAGGAGGGTGTTAAGAGAGGATGGGTGGGAGGGACGGAGACTGGGAAATAAGAATAAGAGACATGGTAGGGTGCAGAAGGGAAGAGGAAGGGGAAGGGAGGGGGGGGGAAGGCAGTGAGAAGGGAAGCAGGGGTGTGTGCAACAGGAGTGGAAGAGGGAAAGGGGGTGTGGAAGGGGAGAAATAGCGTAGGAGGCTTGCACCAGGGGGGAAGCAGGCCATTGACTCATGCTCGGATCTCTCACTCTGGCACACTGAATATAGCAGCAAGGCTACTGACTCTCCACACACACACACACACTTCAGTTACACAACCTCACATTTGTTACACGAAAAACAAACTCAAAAAGTGATGTTAATGATAATGATGACGTACACATTTCTGCAAGCAAACAAATAAACATTCTCTCTCTCTCTCTCTCTCTCTCTCTCTCTCTCTCTCAAAACACAAATATCGACTACTGCAGAGAACCATATAAAGAGCACGAGTGATCCCACAATAGCAGGTTAGCCTTTAGAGGGAAATACCACGGGCTTGAGCAATGAGGCAGCGGCTGGAAGTGTTTGTAAGGGGCCAATGGAGTGAAGCCTTGCTAGTGGCGCTCTGATAACCCTCATACACAGACACACACACACACACACACACACACACACACACACACACACACACACACACATACATACATATACACACATACAGTACACCTATTTCACCTACACTTACACATCGTACTGTACACACACACACACACACACACACACACACACACACACACACACACATACGTACGTCACCTACACTTACACATAATTACTGCTCACACCATCGCACAACTAGTACACCTACATACTGCTCACATTACCACCACCTACACATATATACACATCAAACCCGTACATCCCACCCTTCACTTATACCTGCATCCTTCATCAACACTAAATCTTTCGTCTGCACACATCTCAATCAATATCTACGTCATTACTAAATTTCGCACAAAACTAATCTCACACTACAATTACACACACGCCATCAACACAAGCAATCACACTCGCATATCCCAGTTTCCTAGTCAAAATTGTACACTCCACCTATACACATCCCAACTAATATCTACGCTGTTACGCACCTTTGCACAAAGTTAGCTTCACGCTACTCTCAAAATGCAGGTTAACTTTCGGCTGCAGTACTTAATCCCGAACAAAAGCTAAACACTCACGAATCGAGGATTGGTACATATATTATGGCAATGCAACTTTAATATTATAGTCCATAAAGAATTATTACCGAAAACTAAACTGTATTCATGTGCAACCACAACTGCCGAAAGTAATCCGGCAATATATCAGCACCATCAACTACAAAGCGTATTTAACCATCCACACTGCTGGCTACCCGGTAACTCAATGCTCGTACGCTGGCAAACCTTTGATTCATGCAACGTTCAATTAGCTCCATTAAATGCAACACTCAGTTTCATCAAGTCACACTCCAACAATCACACATTTCAACGGGGTTTCACTCCTCAGACAATCACTACCATAAAATCGACCCGACACAAATTACTGCTACCTCTCACACTCTCTCCCCCACCCGCACCCCCAACACACACACACACACACACACACACACACACACACACACACACACACACACACACAAACACGCTGGAACCATGGTGGGGCTTCAAATATCACGTTACGGCCGCCGCCACCACGACCGCCACTCGAGGGGGACGGTAACTCCCTTTGTTTTGCTTCCGTCCCCAGGGAAGCCTGCGCGCACACTGTTGTAACACAGGCATCGTATTTATCAAGGATCAGAAACAGTTTCCAGGACATATAAGTGTACAGTGTCCACAGCTATGTACTGTTATAGGAATTCCTCTAGCCTTCAAGCAATTTTTCACTCAGATTACTAACATTTGGCGATACTTTAATTATTTCTCAAGGAGCTTCTTTTCGTGAAAAGAGAATTTGCATGAAGGCCTATATTTTAATGGCAGAAGCACTGGTGTTGATGTGAAGCAAGTATTCCATTTTACATCACAGTAATCAAATATATAACCAAACACCTGAGCCAAAAGAATAGGTAAACATGATGCAAATGCCAGATCGGTCACAACCATTAACATTCCTCTGGAAAAAAAAAAAAAACGCGCCCAGCAACAACGACTTAGCGCCTCCTGTTGCTATGTCGGCCGCTCATTGTTCACCCATTCAACACCACGACTTTTTCGCTTTGTTTTCCATTCTGTTCTTGCTATCTTCAGATGATTTTACTGAGAGTACGACAGGCTTTTCGAACTAGACAGGTTAGATCCAGACTTCAATAGCTCCTCCACTATACTAATGGGCTCTCCTAAACCGAACAGAATCGTCTGATGGAAACAAGATGTCCTCTGGTTCCAAGGCATAAAACCATGACTTGTATTAATATTGTATTCCTGCTGCCGCTAAATGATCCTACTTAATTCTTCTTACTCAGGTGATCATTCCAAGTTACGTTGGCCGCCAGCTCACTGTTCACCCTTTCAATACCACAATTTCTTTTTTATTCTAGTCTTGCTACCACTAGCCAGTTACGTTTAGCTTTGAAGCGGTGTCTCATAGTGAAAGCTTTACAGATCAAATCAAAGAGCTTCAATACAAAAATGAAATTCTGAAATACAAACTATGGAAGACAGAGCAGCAAACATGGCTACAGTCGGTTTGTTTTTACCCGACGGAACCGGGCCACTCCCAACACTGTACTACAAAGTCGTGGTTGCATGAATTCAACAAAACATTTTAATAGCAAATCGAGGTTGCATAAATTCAACATAACACTTTAATACAAAACCGTGATTCCATGAATTCAACAAAACACTTTAATACAAAGTCGTGGTTGCCTGAATTCAACATGCCTATACCATGAGGAAGGAATGAGTATCCCTAGTCATCAGTCAATTCCACCCTCCTATCTGACAACACCTGGCCAACAACTGAGCTGAATAGAGTTACATATCTTCGCCAGCTTAGAGCAAACGCGCAATAAACGTGACCACCCCCTCCTTTCTTCCTTGTCAACCATGAAAGCAAAACAACACAATAAGGAAAACATGCCTACAACTCAACAACAGCCGAGGAATTTTTTAAAAATCATCATCATTATGACCTTTTTTCTCACTTAAGGATGGAATGAGGTAGGACAAAAGAAGAAGAAAAGTCCGGAAGTGTACGAACTATCAAAATCATGCCCAGTGCAAGAGGCCACAAAATCATTCGCATATCAATCAAATCCCTCGAATCCTGGCTCCATCTCACAGGACTACCATAACAAGAACTGACAACAGGTTTTAGTAACACTGTAATGAAGCGAACGGCGTGATGCTGTACTCACTTGTTGTCTTGCCACCCATATCGATGATACATTTGCACTCGCGGGTTATCTCGCGGTTGTTGAAGGGCCGCACCCGCACCGCCACCTTCACCGACGACATGATGGTGGCTCTGTAAGGAAGAGGGAGAAAACACGTTACAAACGAACTCTTTAATGCTGAAACAAAGATATATTGCTGAAAAGAGATACACCAGGAAAGGGACATAAAGACAACTGAATAGTCAAATCTAGTATTCGGCTATATTTACTACAGATGTAGTTAAAAAAAAAAAATACAAACTAAATCATTCTCCTGACTGAAGTCATGATATCTGGTCAGTGGAACATGAATGATTCTGACCCCTTCATGGCCTATCTAGTCACCCGGATAAAGTGTAATCACAAGTAATGGCGAGGCACCTTCCTTAGACTCTCACACAGAATTCACGTAAGACAAAAATCTAAATTGTTAGGTATTTTTCTTTTTCCGGTAAAACTCGGGTACATGAATGCGCAAAACTTACTGTCTTGATACTCACAGGAAGAGGCTTCAGTCATTCTAACGAAAGAAATTACAACAGACGACATTTCGTTTAGCCACATAGGAAAGAAAAATAATCGCATGATATATAGTTATCAAGCAGGTCTGAGAGCCGACAAGAAACTGCTGGAGTTACACAAGTTTCTCGTGACAAAAGAAACTCATCTGCATGCAGTTCCCGCTTACACAGCCAAACAAATAGCACTCCTCTCAAGCTGACTAAGGACCACTTCCACACCCGCTGCATTTTCTTTAACACCTTTCATCCAGTGAAGTGCTTTTATTTTATTCTCCCAAGCTTTTGAAGATTTAATTCAGCTTCGGAAGAAAAATTAGCCAGTAAAGGGATTACTGGAGACTGTTTCTAACTCCTTCTAACCCCGTCACTACAAAATTTCTCCGTTGTTAATAATATAGGCTGAAGGCTGTAAGGATAAACTATATAAATGCGACAACGGAATGAAAAGATTAATATAAAACCCAAAGAAACCTCCACTCTACTGTCTCCCCCTCCACAGTCAATTTAAGCGATGAGATCTGCGAGTGCATGAATCGTTAATTCCTTCAACCTGAGAATAAACGCTTCTTTTTATTCTTGCTACCCTAATAACATGTTATTCTGTTTAAGAAGAATCTCTCGTAGTTTAGGAGCTTAATAAAGGTTGTGTCAATCTTCACTCGTTCGAAGTCTCTCCAAGCTGAATATAGCCGCCTGGAGACTGCATGAAAAAATTAGAAATTACGTCCTCTGGTTGAAGGGATTAACACTTGATTATTAGAAAGGATACAATAGAATCATTAATGAGTTCTACACCTCCCCATACGGAGCTTATTTCGTTAGTGATGCGTTTTCTTCACGTACAAACAAATCAACTGTAGATGTGCTCTTAATTACTTTAATCTAAATCAAATTCATTGGTGAACCATTGGCAGATAAAGGGTTACTCAAGCCAGAATATGAAAACTCTGACTAAAGGGATTTCTATTAGTTGAACAAAACATTGCATTTCCTGTACACTTTCATTCTGTCTAAAACGTACATCTTTCTATCTTGAATGTTTGGTTGTATGAAAATATTCACACAAGGATACGTTGTTAGGGATGAAAAAGTGTCCTGGAATGGACGTAGAGCCGTAATATTGTTTCATTGTGCCATTAGACAACGAAAAATGAAAATCTAGGTACACGAATTGTAGTGTTAGGGTGTCTCAGCACTGAGGACGAAATCGATATGTTCTGACGCCGACTGTCCCATCGCACTGTTAAGAATACCCCGTGTTACTAGGCCACATTCTAGACCACCTGTAATTGTGCAAACGGAATGCCCAGGACGTGGCACTATGAAATGGACGTTCTTCCTCATTTTTATTCCGACAAAATCAGCCAAATAAGCGTCAGAAAATGGGCTGTACTCTGAACAGCTTCAGAGATTTCGTAACAACTCTTCTTTAGAGACTTCCTAAAACAATAACAAAACTACATAAATACCAGAGATGTGAGTGTTAAGGAGTAATCGTTTAGGACACGACGCTAGGAACCCTCCTCTACCAACCAGAATGTGGTCCTAATTCCGATTCTGCACTCAGTGTGGCGAGGAACTTAGCCTAAACAAAATACCCAAGTGCACGAACTCGCAGGGAAATGGCTAAGACAATCCGGGTGAAATTCAAGGAGGGATGGAGTCGAATGGAAAGGATGTTGGTGGTTTGTGTGTATGTGTGCGTGCATCAGGCGGGATAAACTGGGGCGGCCCGCTATGAATTTGCAAGGCTTTAAGGATGCAATGCAGAGCTGCGTATTGACCAGAGGCGCCGGGGGAGGAAGGGGGAGTTGGAGGGGAGAGAGCAAGCACAGATACAGGGGCAACTGGGGATGGAAGAGGGGGAAGGATGGTTGAGAGAAAGCGAGTGAGAGGGATGAGAGGTAGACGGGAGAAGGGGAGGGGTGAGAGGTAGACAGGAAAGGGAGAAGGGCGAGAGGTAGACAGGAGAGGGAGAGGGGCGAGAGGTAGACAGGAGAGGGAAAGATGTGAGAGGTCAGGGCAAGAGGGAGAAGAATAAGGGTGTTAAGGGTGAGGGAAGGTAAAGAGCGGCGGGGCGGGGACGGGTGGCAGCTGTGAGGGGTGAAGAGTGAGATAGGTGAGAGCGAGGGAGCGGGTAAAGAGGGAAAGGCGAAAGGTGACTGGGTGCGCGACAGGGTGAGCAGGAAAATAGTGAGAGAGAGAGAGAGAGAGAGAGAGAGAGAGAGAGAGAATACCAGTATGTACGAAATGTGTGTGTGTGTGTGTGTGTGTGTGTGTGTGTGTGTGTGTGTGTGTGTGTGTGTGTGTGTGTGTGTGTGTGTGTGTGTGTGTGTGTGTGTGTGTGTGTGTGTGTGTGTGTGTGTGTGTGTGTGTGTGTGTGTCAATCTATTAATCTATTTCCACCCTGTGTGATTTACTGTTATATGGTAAAATGCATCGCGGCAATGTAGTTTAGCGTGAAGGTTTATGGCCTGGCAAAATATTCAGTAACTTCAACACTAATTTCCAGAGCGATCAGCATGCACACACACACACACACACACACACACACACACACACACACACACATCAAAGGCCTTATAATTCTCCAGGTCAAGGCTATGTGCACTTAATTACTTCCACGACAACAAAGTCCAAAAGGGTCTCCCCCCCAAAAAAAAAAAATAAGTGGAGGAAAAAAGCGGTGATATTAAAAGACCCCGCACAGGAGGAGGAGTCTGGCGGGGGGAGGGAGGAGGGAGATGGAGAGGGAGGGGAAGGCAAGGGCAGTGGAGGAAGGGGAGCTCAAATGGCCTCGCTTTACCTACTAATTAAGGCTGGGAGAGGACATGGGGAGGTGTGTGTGTGTGTGTGTGTGTGTGTGTGTGTGTGTGTGTGTGTGTGTGTGTGTGTGTGTGTGTGTGTGTGTGTGTGTGTGTGTGTGTGTGTGTGTGTGTGTGTGTGTGTGTGTGTGTGTGTGTGTGTGTGTGTGTGTGTGTGTGTGTGTGTGTGTGTGTGTGTGTGTGACGGTATGTTTGTGTGGCCATGTTTGGTAATATGCAGCAAGATTTTCCCTCCTACAGCAAGAGGGGCATGTAGAGAAGTGGGTCATTAATGGGCTACTAGGCTGTGCTGGCCCTCTCATTACCACCTCTCTCTCTCTCTCTCTCTCTCTCTCTCTCTCTCTCTCTCACACACACACACGTACAATCATATTTATATCTATTATATATATCCACTTCACCAGAATGAACACACATTCACATACTTCCTCCTATTCTCACACTACACACATCGTTCTAATCACACATATGTATACATACATATACATTTACACACATTCATGCACAGCAAACTCCATATTCTGGCATATTACTCGCAAGCAAACATCCTTCTATTCCCTCGTCACATAAACATACACATGCATATGACACCAGAAATATAAGGGAATCGCTGCGGGGTCCTTCCTAATCTATACAGTTTTACGAAGGTCCTGCAGGTGAAGCATCCCGTTAAGGAGATTACTATACCCTTGAATCAACGAATATGCATGTAACGTTGTTATATTAGTAACCCAATAGTTTTATTCATAGAAAAGGTAATGGAATTCTCAGTTCTGTATAGACCCAGTAACTTATTTTTTTCAGCAAATGACGACGTCAATACAGACAAGCAGGAACCAGCCACATGAGTGTGTGTGTGTGTGTGTGTGTGTGTGTGTGTGTGTGTGTGTATATATATATATATATATATATATATATATATATATATATATATATATATATATGTAAGTAGGTATGTATGTATTCATTCATTCTCATCGTTTCTAGGAAGAAATTTAACTTTACTGTGTACAAATGTACTTTTGAGTGCACAGCATTTTTGTTCGTCGCTGAAGGCAAGGTGTATGAAAGAACCGCATGCTTAACTTCCTTCTTTTGTTCTTATTCCACTTCACCAAGTTAGTAACATCCCATAATGAAATAAGTACAGTCTACAGCTCATGTGTTATATCTGTGAATGCTTTGCGCTCACTTGAAATACTTATTACATGGTATTTCCCAGTAAACACTCTATGTATTAGTTGATTAATTATTCCGTGTTGCGGAGGTACTTAAGATAATGGGGCAGGTAATCCGACCACAACGTTCCCTGGTCTTAAGGTGATTATCGTGAGAGTGTTGCAGCCGCACAGTGATACCAGACTCTCACTGAAGAACAAAGAGCTGGACAAAGAGAAGTTATGTTTACGTTTACCGCGACCCAGGAAGAGCTCCTAGGGGGGCCATTCACGCTTTATATGCAAGGGGACTCGAAACTGCTGTCGGTAAGGGTGTGTGGATGGGTGAATGGGTAGGGGTGTGGGTGTGTGAATGGATGAATGGGTGTGGGTGTGGGTGTGGGTGAATGTGTATGAGTGTGGGTTCGGGCGCAGGTATGTGGATGGGTGAATGGATGTGGGTGAGGACATGGGTGTGGGTGTTTGGATGGGTGAATGGGTGTGGATGCAAGTGTGGATGTAAATGTGAGTACGGGTGTAAATGGTGATGCGTGAAGGTTTAGGTCTGGGTGTAGGTGTAGATGTGGGTAGGGGTTGGTGAAGGTAGTAGTGACTGTGGGTGTAAGAAGTGGTGAGTGTTCGTGCTAGTGTGGGAGTCCCTGCCTGGAAGTATGGGCGAAGATGTTGGTGTGAATGCAGGTGTAGCTGTGGGTGTATTCTGTGTTGGGTCTGTGCAAAGGAAATGGTATAACTGTGTGTGTGTGTGTGTGTGTGTGTGTGTGTGTGTGTGTGTGTGTGTGTGTGTGTGTGTGTGTGTGTGTGTGTGTGTGTGTGTGTGTGTGTGTGTGTGTGTGTGTGTGTGTGTTGCAAGGAAATGAGCTGTCGTGTGTGAGAGGCGTGAGAAGTACAACGAAAAACTAGTGAGAAAAAGGCGTGAAATTGTTGTTGGCGTCGTGTGTGTGCGAGAAAATGGAAATGGTGTGAAATGTGAGGGAATGAGGCACATGGAAAGCTTTTCTTTAGCAAGGTGAGATGATATTAGGTGACAGTAGTGGAGGTGAAACTGTGTGTGTGTGTGTGTGTGTGTGTGTGTGTGTGTGTGTGTGTGTGTGTGTGTGTGTGTGTGTGTGTGTGTGTGTTTGTGTGTGTGTGTTTTCGTTCTTACCTAGGATGCCTTCGAGTGTGCTGGTTTGTACACAATTTTTAATGAAGTTTGTTTGAGCATTTATATCTGTATTCCTGTGCATACATTCATTCGCATATCTGACAAAATAGCTGCACTCACAAAATAAAGTTCACGACCCCTCATATCTCAGCGTAAGCAGGGATTCGGCCACTTCAATCGGGAGCTCCCAGAGATCTTTTCTTGAAGCTACGGTATGTTGATGGATTTTCTGTGTTATGACAGTGATGTGGTCGCAGGTATGACGCTAGTACTCACATCCCTCACAATTTTCTTACAGCTCACTTTCACACTGTCCCATGTTGCTTTTCGTAACAGTCACACATTCGCCTATCTCATATCACTCTCACACACATTCACCGTCATTCTACACTCGCATACTCTTTCCTTCTCACATCCCACTCAATCATTTCCACGCAATATCCTTCTCCGAAGTTCACTCTCATACAGTCCTTCCTGCCACCTCATTCACTCGTCCACAGCTCCTATCCCACCTAACTCGGTCACATTTAACACCTCATACCTAACATACTCCTCCATACACTCCATCTCTCACATCTCACACCCTTACACTTCATTCCTATATGCTTGCTTTCCACACCCGACACCTCACACTCTCGCATTTTCCCCTCACAGCCTCGCACCTCAGCTCCCTTCCCCGGCAGCAGTGAGGTATTGTATGCTCCGTGCCTAGTATTTATGAGCCGTGCCTCCTGACAAACGCGCCAAGTTCCTGCCTATTACTACCCTCTAATTACACGCCCTACCCTTCGCTAACTTCACACGTTCCTCCTCAACCATCTCTCTCACCCGTCTCATACCCCGTTTCTTCCGTTACACCCCAACATCTCCTCCTCCTCCTCCTTTCTCGTTCTCCTTTTCTCTTCTTCCCCTCCTCTTCCTTCTCCCCTCCCCCTTCTCCTTCTCAGCCTCATCTCCCACTACCCTGTTCCTTCTCTTCCCCTCAGTCTCCTCTCCAATTTCTCTGCCGTTCCTCTTTCTCTTCCCCTCCTCCTTCCCCTCTCCCGCTCCCTCCTTTGTCTCCTCTTTTCCCACTCTGCTACCTATGTACCATACCTTCTCTCCAGCTCTCCACCTCCTCCCCACCCAACTCCTTTTCCTCCTCCTCCACCTCTTCCTTCCCTAACCCCCTTCGGTTACTTCTCTTTCGCCCCCTCTCCCTCCTCCCGCATTTGGCAGTGACGTTAATATAAAGTAGGAACAGTGGGCGACAGTGTAATTGCTCTGTAACTGTCCCCCAAGCATTTTGAGAGCACCCTGAATTGCCCTAACATAGTCATTATTGTCGCCCCCCGTTGTAATACTTTCACCTCTTTTATCTGTGGCCTGGAAACAACACTTTCTCGGTACCTATTACTGTTCCTGCCTTGTATTCGTACTATTCATATAAATATAAATACATCAGGTTAATTTAGCTATAACGTCTTCAGGCAACAATTTCTTTTTCTTTTCATTTTTATTTTTTTGTCCCAAGGCATTACAGTACTTTCATCTTATATCTGTTATCTCCAACCAACATTTTCTTATAACTAACTGTTAGCATGCTGTACCATACTCACACTGTTTATGTAAATACATTTATGTCACGTTAGGTCAGTAATAATAATATCTGTCAGGGTAGAATTAAGTAAAATTAAGTCAGAGTGGGTTCGGACAAATTACAATGAAAGAGGCGGTCAAAAACTACACTGTAATATGTTATGCAGAGAGGCTTGATAGAGTAATGGCAACTTCAAAAATAATTTTTATGGTCGTGTCCATTCTTCTCCTTCTGGGATCTTAACACAGGGCTTGAACGTGAATAACAAAGTTGCCCGTGCATGTCAGGTGTATGAAAACCAGCCGCTACAATCCATATATAGGCTACATTTACAACGTGACATACAGTGAAAAATGCATAATGTCATCAGCCCACATACCACAACCACATCTCACAACAGCATATCCATCCGCAGAAGAGCCAATGCTCTTCTCCTCTGTCCATTAGTACTAATGTCTTTTCTATTTTACCCTTGTTATCGCCGGGCTGCAACAACTGAACCTTGGCAGTGAAAGGGTTACGATATTTCTAATCATTATTAAACACTCTGTAAACTCTAGCCGGCTCTTGACACCCAATACCAAGCTTCTCACATTCTCTGCTGATTCTGTGTGGCTCTGAGAGTGGGTCTGTGAATGATATAACACTAATAACTTCGATGACATTCTTGCTACTGCCATACTACTTAGCTTCGGATACATTTTTCGAACTGGAGGGGTTAGCGTTGGCCTTCATTATCCTCTCTACTCCTTGGCATGGTTTCGAGGCAGAACAAAATCGTCTGGAGGTAGCAAAAATAAACGAAATACGTCACCGGACTGAAGGGGTTGCGTTATATCTCTAGGACGAGGTTAGTCGTGTGCACCGTACATTCATAATCACAAACACTCTTATTTTTACAACAAACTGCATTTTCAATATAAGCAATAACAGACTGGAACATTCTATGCAGACACAGCGCATGAAGTATTAAGCGCGCGCGCGCACACACACACACACACACACACACACACACACACACACACACACACACACACACACACACACACACACACAATAATTCCATTCGTCACTTATTCCCAGCTACCCAGCATATTCTGTGTATGCGTGCAGGTGTGCAATATAAAACTGCACGAGAACCCCATTAAACCAACATGGAAGAGTGTGTACATTGCTTTAATTGCTGCGGTGGTTTTGCTCACGCTTTTCTCTGAGCTATTAATGCACTTCATTTCTGCTCTGTTTTCACCCGTCCAGTCCGAGGACGCAATTATGATCTCCACACTGTGGTGATCATAATGCATTTGCTCAGCTTCTTTCTTCTTTCAGTTTGGTGTTATTCCTTCATTTCTTCACCAATTCACTTCAAATTTGGTACAATGTTCCTTAGGCAAATATTCCCAGACACCTTCCTCACTTTTTAGATTTAGGCCTTTAGATAAGTTTTATGTGGGTCAAAAGATAAACCATCCAAGCACACATATTCAAGGAATTGTGGCAACACCAATCCGCGGAGTTCACCAACTTTTGCAAGGGGCGGAGGTAATCACCTCTCTGAATGCCAGAGATTTTTGAGGTCATCCTTCATTCCCTGGGGAATGTTAATACTCTTTAATTTTCGATTTACTCGCTATTACCATAAGACTTTACGCAGGTTACAGAGAAACCTTGTTGTGCACAGGTTAACAAAGGCTGTATCTAACCCCTCCTGTTTGAAAAATTTCTCCTATGCTGAATAAATGCGTCAGGAAGAGGCAAAAATAAAACAAATTGTGAGAAGGGGCTAATGCGTTTCGCTTCAGCTCTTGTGTCTTGTGCTTAGTTGTAATTGCTGCGGGGTTTGTGCTCACGCTTTTCTCTGGCCTTTGTAATGTGCGTCGTTTCTGTTCTGTTTTCTCTAAGCTCCCATTTTTTCCTGTCCTCCATTTTCTTGGACGCTACACAATTTACAGCCTCGACCACTTTTCTTTATCCCTTTACCAAGATAACGACTTTCTTTCTGCAATTAATTTTCGCTGCTTGACAACGACTTTCTCAACTCAGAAGACGCCTATATTAACCTCTTCACTAAGATTATTATTATTTTTTTTTTACACCCTCCTCCATTAGACTATTTTATTTGGCCCAAGAAAGACGTCTTGTTGTACAGGAATCAACGTATTTTCTTTCAGCAGTTCTTAATGTCAGTTTTTCTCATGCCCACCACCATAATTGTTTTCGCTGTCTCCCCGTCTTTAGTATTACCTTCCCTCCTTTCCCCAGCATTTTACTTTTTTCCCTCTTCTGGCTCCCTTGATTTTGTCCCTCGTTTGATATCCACTTTCATTCCCTCTTCCTTGGTAAACTTTCTCACCCTTGTTCGTTCTCATTCTCTCCATTAACGCTCGACAGTAATTTCTTTCCCTACTTACCAACTCACCTCCCTGCAATCCCTCTTCCCACCAACCCACACACATATACCCGCTCTTCCCCCGACAAGGAACTGAGCCCTACTGATCGCCTCATCTCTCCCAGGCTTAGATATAAACACACCGCGACCGTCCATGTCCTGAGGTCCTGCCCGTGGGATGGTCCATTACAAGTTTTATACCGCGTCGTACCAACTCGCCCGGGTGGTGGAGGACGGACAAGTGGTTATGGTGATACTGGTGGAAGAAGTGGTGATAGTGGGGATGATAGTGGGGTGTTAAGTATAAACGGGTAATAAAGGCGAGGTGAATTGTGGAAATATCTGGTGATAATACGGTAATGCTGATAGCGTGCTGGCGGTGATGGTGGTGGTGATGGTGAGGTGTTAATAATATTGATAATGACAGGTAGATGGCTATGGTGACAATGTTTATAATGGTGACTTCGGCAGTGTGGTGGAAGTGAAAGATGCCAGAGAAGTAGTTATGGTAGTGGTGGTGTGATGACAGTGGGGTGTTAATAGTTGAACGCTACAGGAAAGTAATCGTTTTGCTAGTGGTGGTGATAATGACAATGATGTCTACAGTATGTTGGTGAGGGAAGAAATGGTTGTGCTGATAGTGGTAGATGTGGTAGTAGTATTAAGCTGATAGTACGGTGGTGCCAGTAACGATGTGTTGTGGTGATAGTGGTGGTTATAATGGTAGGGCTTGTGTGGTGACGGTAAGAGAAGCAAAACAAGTGGTGTGGATGTGGTGATAGTGGGTTGTTAATAGCAGGGACGTGCAAACTAGGTAGTTAAGCTGACAGTGGTGCTAAAAGTGTGATGGTGCTGTGATGCAAAAGGACACATAAGTGGAAGTAGTGAGAGTGGTGATACCGGTGGAAGTGGCAATGGTGGGGTATTAAGAACGGTAATACTGATAATATAGTTCTAGTTATAGTGCTAGTATTTGTCTTAGTGGGGCTCTGTAGTGTCCTTGTGGTGACACAGGTCAGATAAGTTATTACAGTGTTACATAAATGGAAAATGATGACGATGTTAATGTGATAGCTGGTTGTTGTTGTTGTTGTTGTTGCTCCTCCTGTTGTTAGTGGCGGGGATGGAGGGGAATGAAGGGCGCCTGATGGTCCAGCTGTTAGAATGACCAAGTCAGAGTGACGGCCTTTCATAAATTCGATCCCCAACAAGTTACTGGAGGGTTTTAGATCATGTACTGCCGCCAAGGGAAGAAGGCAGGTCATTTATCCTTATATGACCTGGACTACGGTGGACCAGCCTTGGACCCTTATACCTTCAAGGGGATAAAATGGAATTGGTTGTAGTATTTTTCAACCCTCTGTTTGCTATATCCCATTGGATCCCAGAGCTGCTGGGCGAGGCACCGTGCTGGGAGGGTACTAGGCGTACCGCCCTCCGCCTATCGGTTCATAGTCGCGAAGCTCATAGGTCACTACCCGGGGGTTCCCTACATTAGTGAGATTGGAAGATTCCCAGTTTTGTCCAAAACTGTGGACACTGGGCTCCAATGGGATATACGAACTATCTGTTTCATTCCAGCTAACGTCGGACGACCTAATTCATCTCAGATGAAGTTATCGTTGTGAAAAGATTAAAAAAATCGAGATGCATTTTCGCCTTAAAGTTAGACATTTCCTTTTTTATTCCAGCTAACGTCAGACAATTTTACTCTGCTTACGATAAATTTTTCGACCTAAAGGGGCTACATACATCCCTCAGGAGTGTGACTGGTTAGCAGACCCGGCCATATGGTGAGTGCTGCGGTGTGGCCGGTGGAGTGGTAATGGTGGTCGTCAAACGGCAGGGTAACGGCGGATTCTACGTGACGGTGAAACAAGGCACAATTTTACTCTTGCGATCTTAACACGATTTTACTTACCAGTGAACAAAACCCTCGCAGTGTTGAGGTAAAGAAAAAAAAAAGTGACGCGGAATGTCGGAAGAAAAAATACTTGTGGTTTGGGGAGACCATAAAAGTGAAGGTGGCAAAGAAGAGTTAGTGATGAGTGTGACAATAGTGGTAAACGTAAACGCAGTGTTGAAAAGGTCGCAGTACTTGTGACGTGGTGACGAGCGACGTGGAAATATCAATACAGTGGTGCGGTAAGTCAACTGGAAGAATTACTGATGGCTGTGGTGAAAGAGGTAAGATCCTAGAGGCTCTAACGGTGAGTGATGCTTTGCGGAAGCCATACAAGTGCTAAGTAGAACTGGTGATGACGGTGAGGCACTAATGGTATATGTAAACGTGGTGACAACAGTGGTGGTGGTGTGACGCCAAGAGGAAAGTCAACCCTTTAGTACCACGGCCTCCATACTCTCACTAACATCGGACGATTTTATTCATATTAGGAAATAAAACTAATTCTAGGTTAACCGTTTCAATACACTGCCGCCTCGTATTCTTGTTACCACCAGACAAATTCACTCAGCTTAATGAAACTACCAGTTGTTAAGCGACTGATGGAGGATTCTGGCGGTGGAGGTGAAAGTGATACTGACCCGGGATTTTGATGGTAACTGTGATTAACGTGTGATTTTCGTGGTGGCTGATTAATTAAAGGTGCGTCTGGTACAGTGATCATGCTAAACACGATATTTATGTGTGGTAGAAGTTGGGCTGAGCAGACGTGAATCTATGGCTGAGATGGCTGTTGTGATTGTGGCAATGGGTGGTTGATGGTACAAAGGTGTGGTGTGGTGTGACAAAGAAAAAGTATTGAGACAGCTGGTGTGGTGTGGTGTAGTAAGACATATGGGAAGATGTTGTGTTGTGTGGTTTTTGTGTAGTGTGTGACAAGTCGTGTGATAAGATGTGGTATAGTATGGCGTGGTGTGGTGTATGATAACAGTGTGAAGTGTGGTGTAGTAGAGTGCAGGTGGTGGTGTTAGTACAGTGCTAGTGTGAGGGGTTGGTGTTTGTTGATCGCCACGAGCCAGACATGCAAACTGATACTGAAAACATTTTATGTATACCGTGTGGGGCCAATACAGCAGGCGGGCTGGAGCCAGGCGGGGAGGTTGATGTATACACGCCAATACACACACTCATGCCCTGGATATCTGGATACACCAAACATCGATATCCGCTAACATCTAACATGCAAATACCATTATACTCATAACCATTTATGGATCAATAGTAACTATGATATATATATATATATATATATATATATATATATATATATATATATATATATATATATATATATATATATATATATATATATATATATATAAGGTATCTTCAAAAAAGGAAATACTCATTTATTCAATTAGCCTGCATTAATAATGCAAACATGCCGAAGTACAGTACAGTAGTAAGCCAACACAATCAATATGCAGATATGCACATACCATTCTACATAGGCGAACACACTTCAGTATCATCTCACACACGCAAACACGGTACACACAAATATACATAAACTCACTGGCACACCTACACATACACGCACGACCACACATCAATAATTACACACATGCGTGCTGAAAACAAACGCATGCGCGCAGCAAGGTTCTGCGCGAGATGGTTTATTTTTACACACATTTGAATACAGAACTTACCGTACACACTAACACACATATAGAGCGAGATATGCACATGGATACATATACAGAGAGTATGTCAGACGTCAATACAGAGAGTGATACATTTATACCCCTTCACTCCCCACCCCAACACACGCACTTCCTCACTCCCTCTGGTGGTCCGCCTCGCTCCTCAGGTACGGTAGTTTATTTTTTATACCCCAACCCCTATCCCCCTTTCCCCTCCCTCCTTACCCTTCACCCCCCTCCCCCAACCCCCAACACACCCCTCATTCCCCTTCCTCCTCCACTCTCCTCACCCTATCTCCGCCTCCTTCCCCCTTCTCTTTCCCCCTGTCATCCCCCTTCACCTTCACCTGTCCCTTCCCACTTGTCTTCACTTCCTCTTTCTTTTTTTACACCCCCCCCTTTCTCCCTGCCACTCCCCTACCCCTTCTCCTCTTCTCCCTCCCCCCCACACTTGTCACTCTCCTTCACCTTCACCTGTTCCTTCCTTCTTGCCTTCATTCTCCTTCACTTCCTACTTTTCTCGTTCTCATGCTCTACTTTCCATTCTCTTCCATTCAACTTCAAGCTTCTCGTTCCTGACTTCACCTCCTCCTCCTCCTCCTCCTTCTTCTTTCTCCAGCTTTTCCCTTTTTTCCTTTTCCCTTCATCTTCTTTCCTGTCCCTCTTGTCTCCCCGCTCCTTCCTCTTCCATCTTTCTCAAACTTTAATTTTCTACTCATAACAACTTCAGTCTTACCCTTACGGCATTTTACCCACCCCTCCATCTCTCCTTTACATTTCCCCACCTTTTCCTCTACCCACGCCTTCAAGTTTTCCCTTCCCGTCATATTTCCATCTCCTTTTCTTCAATCTACATCGTCTCAAGTTCTACTCTGTATTTCCTTTCTCTTAACTCTACCTTCATCTCTTCCTGCCTTGTATTTTCTTCCACCCTTTTCTACTTACATCCTACTTTCATTCTCTTTCCCTCTCTTCTGTCTGTATCATCATCTCCTTTTTCCATTCTTCCACCCTTATAGCCCTTCCATGTTGTCTCGTCACCCTTCAGTCCATTTTCTTGCACCCTTCCTTCCCTCCAAGCAGCCGTCCTTCCCCTAGCCTCTCTTCCTTTCCTCCAGGGTGTTCTTTCCTCTTTGCTTCACTGTTCTCTCTCTCTCTCTCTCTCTCTCTCTCTCTCCTTTTCTTTCAAGCAGTATTCTCTCCTCTCTCCTCCTTTTCTTTCAAGCAGTATTCTCTCCCCTCTCCTCCTTTCCTTTCTATTTTCCTCTCCCCCTTCCCTCTACGCCTCCACACACTGTTCCTATATTTCCCCCAGCCGCCTCAACCTAATTTTCCCTCCATCTTCTTTCCCTTTTCCTTCTCTCCCCCCCCTTCCCTCTCCTTCCCACCCCTCCTTCATGGAGTTTTCCTTCCCCTCCTCAATGTACTTTGTTTCTTCCCTTCTATTCTCATTTTTTTTTTCCACTCTGCTTTTCTTCTCCTTCCCTTCCTCATCACACTTTTCCTTCCCTCTTCTTTCTTTCCCCTCCCCTCCTCCATGTAGCTTTCCCTCACTCCTCATTTCCTCCTCCATCTCTTCTCTTTCCCTACCTTCTCCTCCTCCAAGCAGTATTCCCTCCCTCCCTCCCTGCCCTTCTCTTTCCTCCCTGCCTGCCCTGCTCTCGGCCGTATCTCCCGTCCCCCTCCCCTTCCCCCACCCCCAGCAGGTATGAGTCAGCGTCGCCCCCCGCCTCCCTCCTAAAGGGATGCACTCCTTCCCTCGCCGGCCATACGGGGGGAGGGGGGGCAAGGGGGTGCAGGGAGGGGGGACGTGCACAGGCAGAGAAGGAGAGGAAACGAGAGGAGAGGCGAGAAAAATAAGTAAAGGAAGGAGGAGAGGAACGAGAGGAGAGGACAGCAGAGGAGGGGAGAGGATAGATGTGGAGAAGAGAGAGAAGTGAAGGGAGGTGGAGAGAAGAGAGGAGAGAAAAGTTGGAGAATGGGAGGAGAGGAAATTATGGGGAGCGGATGAGAAGAGGAGAGGAAAATAGAAGAGACAAAGGAAGTAAGAGGGGAGAGATGAGGATAGGAGGGTAGGTGTACAAACGAAACAAGGATAGGCAAGAAGAGTGGAATGTGCGAGAGGACCACAAAAGAAAGAGCAGATTAGAACAGAGGAGAGAGTAAGGAAGGGGGGAAGTAGGATGTAAAGCGAAGAGATTAAGGAAAGAGAAGGGAGAAGGAAACGGGAAGAAAGGTGCGGTAGGGAAGGAATGGTAGAGAGACAGGGAAGGAGGGACCGAGAAAAGGAGGGAGGGACATGAAAAATGAAGAGAGTGAGTCGGACGGGAGAATGACGGCCAGGGTGAAGGGGGAGGGATGAGAAGAGGAAATTGAAGGGGTGGGAAGACTGAAATAGATAGACCACAGCTGGGTAGGAAGGGAGTAGGGAAGGAAGAGAAAGAGAAGGCAGGAGTGTATGAAGGAAGGGAGAGTTAATACACGGGGAGGTGAACGGCTGAAAAAGGAGGGAATAAGTGAAAAAACCAGAAACGTAGAGAGAGAACTGGACTGGGGAAGAAGAAAATGAAGGAACGGTACAAGGAAAGGCAAGGAGGGAAGGAGGACAGATGCGGGGAACATGTCAAGTGAGGAGGGTAATGTGAGATGACTGGAATAGTAGGGATGATCTGAAACCAGGGGAGAGAGGGTGCAGGAAAAGGGAAGAAAGGAAGAATATGGAGGATGGGTTCAATGACAGGAAGAGTGAAAAAGACGAAGTAAGGAGGACGAATAATAAGTGTGAATGAAGGGGGGAGTAGAGAAGAAGGAAGAATAAGAAGAGATGGAGGGTTGACGAAGAGGGAAAGAGTAAGTGAGAAGGGAAGCACTGAGAAGGCTTGAGCTGAGGAGAACTAAAAATGGCGAATGGGTAAGAAAAGAAGGGAGTTGGATGACAAGAGGAAATGACACTAGGGAGGGAGAAAGGGAGGGTTGATGGATGAGGTGAGGGGAATGGATGAGAAGGGGAGGGGAATCAGGGAGAACACTTTAATATGTGAGGACAGGACTGCAATTGGAAGGGAGAGGAAGAGAAGAGGGGAACAGGAAAGGAAACAGAACAAGAAGGGAGATCGAGGTAACACATAAACGGGAGGAGGAAAATAGATGGGATGGAGTGAAAGTGGTGGGAAGGTCAGAAAAAGATGGGTAAATGCAGAGAAGGAGGGAACAAATGAGAAAGAGCGAATTAAGTGGGAAAAGGAAAGAATGAGAGGGGATTGGAAAGAAGAATACATATGAAGGGTAAGGGAAAGGAAGAGGGGAAATAGGCAGGTGGAAGAAGGGGAATAATTATGGAGATCGGGGTGATTATATGGGAAGGAGGATTGAAGGGGATGAGAAGAAGGAGGGAGAAAGCAAAGTGCGCCGAGAATGAGAATATAAGGTAAAGGTAAGGGCGAGGGGGGACCGCGTGAGGGGCTTAGCCGCAGCGCTCCTGTCTTTAATATGGGCCATTGAGCCTGTGGCGGGTTACTAACTCACTATTGTGGGATACAATATCACTGTATAATCCAGGTTACTACAGTTACCCTCTCAAAGAGTTACCCTAGGCACATGTTTCATCAACCAACCCACCAAGAGTGAATGAACCCCAGCGTTCAGTGGGGACAGCTGCCCCCACCAGGATTAGAACACTGGCCCTAAAGAACCAGGAAATACATTGCTAACAACAATAATCACTCGGCCACCACGGCCAAGGAGAGTAACATAAAAGACGAATATGTATGAACCGAAAGAAGGAACATAAGAAAAAGAGAATAAGTACGAGGAGAAATACATAAGCGAGGTGAGAGAGGGAAATATGGAGAGAAGGATAAGTGCCAGAAAGAGGGAATAAGCGAAGGATAAAAGAGGCGAGATACAGGGGAATATAAGAGGAGGATAATAACTGGAGATAGGAAAAAAGGAAAAGTGAATGAAGGGAGGAGAAATATATGGGAAGCAAGGTAATTAGAGGGGAGGGAAAAGAGAGGAATAAGTGAAGGGAGGGAAGAATATATGAGGAGGAGCATAATACGAGGGGAAGGAGAACGAGGGGAATAACTGAGGAGAAAAAAGTGAGAAATACATGTGAAAAGGGACACGCAAAGAGGAAGAAGGAAGAGTGAATGAGAGGAAATAAAGAGGAAGAAGACTAATAACAGGGGAGGGAGAAAGAGGAGAATGAACGAGGTGAGAGGAGGGAGGGAGAGGCCAGAGGACAACGCTGGAAGAGGAGAAGGAAAAGAGAATGAGAGGAAAAAGAGGGAAATAACTGAAGGGAGAAAGCATATATGGGAAGAAGGATAATTACAGGGGATGGAGAGAGAGGAAAAAGAAAGAATAAAACAAGAATGTGAGGGAGGAGAATGCGAGAGGAGTAGGAGGGGAAAATGGGGGAAACAGGAAAATATGGGGGAAGAGAGAAACAGGGGAATAAATAAGTGGAAGAGAGAATGTGGGAAAGGGCAAAGAATAAGTAAATATGGGAGGGAAAACTGGACTATGGGAGGGAAAGGGAAGAGTGGGGAGCAGGAAAATATAAAGAAGCAACTCAAGCACCATCTCAACCTAAGGTCCCAACTCAAGCACCTACTTAAACTCCAATTTAAGCACCAGCTAAAGTCCGAACTCAAGTGGCAACTTACGTCCAAACTCAAGTGCCAACCTTAGTGCCAAATCAAGTGCCAACTTAAGTGCCAAATCATGTGTCAACTTAGGTGCCAAATCCAGTGCCAACGTAAATGATAACTCAAGTGCAAACATACCAGCCAATTCAAGTGCAAATATAGGTGCCAACTTAAGTGGCAACTCAAATGCCAACTTGAGCGAAAACTCAAACGCCAACTTAAGTGACAACTCAAATGGGAACTTAAGTGACAAATCAAGTACCAGATAAACGGTCAACTTAAGTGCCATATCGTGCCAATTTAAGTATCAACTCAAGTCCTAACTCAAATCCCAATTCAAGTCCCAACTAAGTGCCAATAATTAAAGTGCTAACTTAAGTGCTAACTCAAGTGTCGACTCAAGTGCCAACTCAAATGTTGACTTGAGTGCCAAATCAAGTGTTATCTTAAGTTCCGACTCACGTGCCAAATTAGGTCCCAGCACAAGTGCCAAGTAAAATTCCAATGCAAGTACTAACTGAAGTTCAAAATCAAGTGCAAACTTAAGTCCCAAAACAGGTACCAACTTAAGTCCTAACAGAAGTACGAACTCAGGTCCAAACCAATGCGCTAACTTAAGTTCCAACTCTAGAGCCAACTTGAGTCTCAACTGAAACGCAAACTGAAGTATAAACTCAAGCGTCAACTTATGCCACAACCTAACCGCCAACTCAAGCACCAAACTAAGTCCCAAACCAAGAGCCAACCTACGTACGTACGACCCTACTCAAGAGCAAACTTAAGTCCCAACTCAAGTGCAAAATTAAGCCCCAACTCAGACGCCAATTTAAATCCAAACTCAAGCGCCAACTTAAAACTCAAGCGTCAACTTAAGTCCAAATTCAAGCGTCAACTTAAGTCTAAACTCAAGTGTCAACTTAAGTTGAAAATCAAACACAAACCTAAGTCTCAACTCAATCAACTTAAGTCCAAACTCAAGCGTCAACCTTAGTCCAAACTGAAGCACCAACCTCAATCCCTACTCAAGCACAAACTTAAATGCCAACTCAAGTGCAAACTTAAGTCCGAACTCAAGTCTCAACTTAAGACCGGACTCAAGGGCAAATTTAAGTTCGAACTCAAGTGTCAACTTAAATCCCAACTCAAGCGACACCATGCCAACTCAAGTGCCAACTTAGGCACCAACTCAGGCACCAAAATAAGTCACAACTCAAGTAAAAATTTAAGACCCTACTCAAGTGCCAGCTTAGGTCCTAACTCAAGCGCCAGCTTGATCCCAACTCAAGGACGAACTTAGGTCCCAACTCAAGCACCAACATAAGTTCCAACTCAAGCACCAACTTAATTCCAATCTCAAGCATCAGCTTAAGTCCCAATTCAAGTGCCATTGTATGTCCCATCTCAAGTGCCAACTTAAGCTCAAACTCAAGTGCCAACGTAAGTGCCTACACAAGAGCTAACTTAAGTGTCAACTCAAGAGCCAAATTATGTTGCAACTCAAGCGCCAACATAAGTCCCAACTCATGTGAAAACTTAAGTGACAACTTAGGTCCGAACTCATGTGCCATCTTAGGTCCTGACTCAAGCGCCAATACAAGTCTCAACTCAAGCCCAAACTTAAAAAGCAACTCAAGCACCATCTCAAGCTTAGGTCCCAGCTCAAGCACCAACTTAAACTCCAATTTAAGCACCACTTAAAGTCCGAACTCAAGCGGCAACATACGTCCAAACTCAAGTGCCAACTTAAGTGCCAAATCAAGTGCCAACATAAGTGCCGACTTAAGTGCCAAATTAAGTGCCAAATCAAGTGCCAATTTAAGTGCCAACGTAAATGATAACTCAAGTGCAAACATAACAGCCAATTCAAGTGCAAATGTAAGTGCCAACTCAAATGCCATCTTCAGCAAAAACTCAAAAGCCAACTTAAGTGACAACTCAAATGCGAATTTAAGTGACAAATCAAGCGCCAAATATACGGTCAACTTAAGTGCCAACTCAAGTGCCAAGTCCAAACTTAAGTATCAACTCAAGTCCTAACTCATATCCCAATTCAAGTCCCAACTAAGTGCCAAAAATTAAAGTGCCAACTTAAGTGCTAACTCAAGTGTCGACTGAAGTGCCAACTCAAATGTTGACTTGAGTGCCAAATCAAGTGTTACCTTAAGTTCAAACTCACGTGCCAAATTAGGTCCCAACACAAGTGCCAACCTAAGTCCCAGCACAAGTGCCAAGTAAAATTCCAATGCAAGTACTAACTGAAGTTCAAAATCAGGTGCAAACTTAAGTCCCAAAACAGGTACCAACTTAAGTCCTAACACAAGTACGAACTCGTCATAACTCAAGCGCTAACTTAAGTTCCAACTCTAGAGCCAACTTGAATTTCAACTCAAACGCCAACTTAAGTCTAAACTCAAGCGTCAACTTATGCCACAACCCAAGCGCCAACTCGAGCACCAAACTAAGTCCCAACTCAAGGGCCAACCAACGTACGTAAGTCCCTACTCAAGAACACTCTTAAGCCCCAACTCAAGTGCAAAATTAAGTCCCAACTCAAACGCCAACTTAAATCCCAACTCAAGCGTCAACTTAAGTCCAAAATCAAGCGTCAACTTATGGCCAAACTCAAGCACCAACTTAAGTCTAAACTCAAGTGTCAAGCCCAAACTCAAGCACAAACCTAAGCCTCAAATCAAGCACCAACTTAAGTCCCAACTCAAGGGTCAACCTTAGTCCAAACTGAAGCACCAACCTCTATCCCTACTCAAGCATAAACTTAAATGCCAACACAAGTGCAAACTTAAGTCCAACCTCAAGTATCAACTTAAGACCGGACTCAAGGGCAAATTTAAGTTCGAACTCAAGTGCCAACTTAAGTTCGAACTCAAGCGACAACATGCCAACTCAAGTGCCAACTTAGGCCCCAACTAAGGCACCAAAATAAGTCACAACTCAAGTAAAAATTTAAGACCCAACTCAAGTGCCAGCTTAAGTCCCAACTCAAGTGCCAGCTTGATCCCATAACAAGGCCAAGCTTAGGTCCCAACTCAAGCACCAACTTAAGTTGCAACTCAAGCACCAACTTAAGTCCAGTCTCAAGCATCAGCATAAGTCCTAATTCAAGTGCCAATGTATGTCCCATCTCAAGTGCCAACTTAAGCTCAGACTCAAGTGCCAACGTAAGTGCCTACACAGGAGATAACTTAAGCGCCAACTCAAGAGCCAAATTATGTTGTAACTCAAGCGCCAACATAAGTCCCAACTCAAGTGAAAACTTAAGTGACAACTTAGGTCCGAACTCATGTGCCATCTTAAGTCGTGACTCAAGCTCCAATACAAGTCTCAACTCAAGCCCAAATTTAAGAAGCAACTCAAGCACCATCTTAAGCTTAGGTCCCAACTTAAGCAGCAACTTAAACTCCAGTTCAAGCACCAGCTTAAAGCCGAACTCAAGCGGCAACTTACGTCCAAACTCAAGTGCCAACTTAAGTACCAAATCAAGTGCCGACTTTAGTGCTAAATCAAATGACAAATGAAGTGCCAACTTAAGTGCCAAATCCAGTGCCAAAGTAAATGATAACTCAAGTGCAAACATAACAGTCAATTCAAGTGCAAATATAAGTGCCACCTCAAATGCCAACTTGAGCGAAAACTCAAACGTCAACTTAAGTGACAACTCAAATGGGAACTTAAGTGACAAATCAAGTGCCAAATAAACAGTCAACTTAAGTGCCAACTCAAGTGCCAAGTCCCAACTTAAGTATCAACTCAAGTCCTAACTCATATCCCAATTCAAGTCCTAAGTGCTAATAATAAAAGTGCTAAGTTAAGTGCTAACTCAAGTGTCGACTTAACTGCCAACTCAAATGTTGACTTGAGTGCCAAATCAAGTGTTACTTTAAGTTCCGACTCAAGTGCCAAATCAGGTCCCAACACAAGTGCCAACCTAAGTGCCAACAAGTGACAAGTAAAATTCCAATGCAAGTACTAACTGAAGTTCAAAATCAAGTGCAAACTTAAGTACCAACACAGGTACCAACTTAAGTCATAACACAAGTTCGAACTCACGTCCTAACTCAAGCACTAACTAAAGTTCCAACTCTAGCGCCAACTTGAGTCTCAACTCAAATGCCAACTTAAGTCTAAACTCAAGCGTCAACTTATGAGACAACCCAACCGCCAAGGACTAAACTAAGCCCCAACTCAAGGGCCAACCTACGTACGTAAGTCCCTACTCAAGAGCAAACTTAAGCCCGAACTCGAGTGCAAAACTAAGTCCCAACTCAAATGCAAAGTTAAATCCCAACTCAAGTGTCAACTTAAGTCCAAACTCAAGAGTCGACTTAAGGCCAAACTCAAGTGTCAACTTAAGTCCAAACTCAAGTGTCAACTTAAGTCCAAACTCAAGCAAAAACATAAGTCTTAACACAAGCACCAACTTAAGTCCAAACTCAAGCGTCAACTTTGGTCCAAACTGAAGCGCCAACTTCTATCCCTACTCAAGCACAAACTTAAATGCCAACTCAAGTGCAAACTTAAGTCCCAACTCAAGCGACAATATGCCAACTCAAGAGCCACTTAGGTGAAGCTTAAGTGGGACTTAATTGAAACTTAAGTGGCACTTAAGTGGGACTTAAGTGGCACTTAAGTGCCACTTAAATGCCACTTAAGATATACTTGTGCCACTTAAGTTGTAATAAACTGAATTTAAACTTAAGTGTCATTGAAGTCGCACTTAAGTGCCACTTAAGTTCCACTTAAATGCCGTGTTCAACGCAAGTTCTACTTAAGTTCCACCTAAGTGCCACTTAAGTTCCACTTAAGCTCCACTTAAGTGCCACTTAGGTGGCAACGAAGTGACACTTAAGGTTAAGTTCCACTTAAATGCCACTAAAGTTACACCTAAGTGCCACTTAGGTTACAACTAAGTGCCATTTAAGCTTAAGTTCCATTTAAGGGCCACTAAAGATCCACTTAAGTGCCACTTAAGTTCCACCTAAGTGCCACTTAAGTTCCATTTAAGCTCGACTTAAGTGCCACTTAGGTGCCACCGAAGTGACACTTAAGGCACTTAAGTGGGCACTTAAATTGGGACATAAGTTGGGAAATAATTTGGGACTTGAATTGGGACCCTGAGTTGGCAATCAAGTTGGAACTCAAGTTTGCGCTTGAGTCCGGTTTTAAGTTGACACTCGAGTTGGGACTTAAGTTTGCATTTGAGTTGGCATTTAAGTTTGTGCTTGAGGTGGGATAAAGGTTGGTGTTTCAGTTGGGACTAAGGTTGACGCTTGAGTTGGGACTTAGGTTGGTGTTTGAGTTGGGACTTAGGTTGGTGTTTGAGTTGGGACTTAGGTTGGTGTTTGAGTAGACTTAGGTTTGTGCTTGAGTTTGGACTTAAGTTGACACTTGAGTTTGACCTTAAGTTGGTGCTTGAGTTTGGACGTTAAGTTGATGCATGAGTTTCGACTTAAGCTGATGCTTGAGTTGGGATTTAAGTTGGCATTTGAGTTGGGACTTAATTTTGCCCTTGAGTTGGGACTTAAGTTTTCTCTTGAGTAGGGACTTACGTACGTAGGTTGGCCCTTGAGTTGGGACTTAGTTTGGTACTTGAGTTGGCGGTTGGGTTGGACCCTAAGTTGACGCTTGAGTTTAGACTAAAGTTGACGTTTAAGTTGAAATTCAAGTTGGCGCTAGAGTTGGAACTTATGTTAGCGCTTGAGTTAGGACAGGAGTTCGAACTTGTGTTACGACTTAAGTTGGTACCTGTGTTCGGACTTAAGTTTGCACTTGATTTTGAACTTCAGTTAGTACTTGAATTGGAATTTTAATTGGCACTTATGTTGGGACTTAGGATGGCACTTGTGTTGGGACCTAATTTGGCACGTGAGTCGGAACTTAAGGTAACACTTGATTTGGCACTCAAGTCAACATCTGAGTTGGCACTTAAGTTGACACTTCAGTTAGCACTTAAGCTGGCACTTTAATAATTGGCACTTAGTTGGGACTTGAATTGGGATTTGAGTTAGGACTTCAGTTGATATTTAAGTTGGGACTTGGCACTTGAGTTGGCACTTAAGTTGACCGTTTATTTGGCACTTGATTTGTCACTTAAGTTCGCATTTGAGTTGTCACTTAAGTTGGCATTTGAGTTTTTGCTCAAGTTCGCATTTGAGTTGGCACATATATTTGCAATAGAATTGGCTGCTATGTTTGAACTTCAGTTATCATTTACGTTGGCACGATTTGGCACTTAAGTTGGCACTTGATTTGGCACTTAAGTTGGCACTTAAGTCGGCACTTAAGTTGGCACTTAAGTCGGCACTTAAGTTGGCACTTAAGTCGGCACTTAAGTTGGCACTTAAGTCGGCACTTAAGTCGGCACTTAAGTTAGCACCTGAGCTTGGACGTAAGTTGCCGCTTGAGTTCGGACTTCAGCTGGTGCTTATATTGGAGTTTAAGTTGGTGCTTGACCTAGGACCTAAGCTTGAGATGGTGCTTGAGTTGCTTCTTAAGTTTGTGCTTGAGTTGAGACTTTTATAGGCGCTTGAGTCAGGACTTAAGATGGCACATGAGTTCGGACCTAACTTGTCACTTAAGTTTTCACTTGAGTTGGGACTTATGTTGGCGCTTGAGTTGCAACATAATTTGGCTCTTCAGTTAGCACTTAAGTTAGCTCTTGTGTAGGCACATACGTTGGCACTTGAGTTTGAGCTTAAGTTGGCACTTGAGATGGGACATACATTGGCACTTGAATTGGAACTTGAGCTGATGCTTGACACTGGACTTAAGTTCGTGTTTGAGTTGGAACTTAAGTTGGTGTTTGAGTTGGGACCTAAGCTCGCCCTTTAGTTGGGATTAAGCTGGCGCTTGAGTTAGGACCTAAGCTGGCACTTGAGTTGGGCCTTAATTTTTTACTAGAGTTGTGACTTATTTTGGTGCCTGAGTTGGGGCTTAAGTTGGCACTTGAGTTGGCATGGTGTCGCTTGAGTTGGGAGTTTAGTTGGGACTTGAGATGACACTTAAGTTTGCGCTTGAGTCCGGTCTTAAGTTGACACATGAGTTCGACCTTAAGTTTGTACTTGAGTTGGCATTTAAGTTTGTGCTTGAGTAGGGATTGAGGTTGGTGCTTCAGTTGGGACTATGGTTGACGCTTGAGTTGGGACTTAAGCTTGTGCTTGAGCTAAGACTTAAGTTTGTGCTTGAGTTTGGACTTAAGCTGACATTTGAGTTTGGACTTTAGTTGACGCTTGAGTTGGAATTTAAGTTGCCGCTTGAGTTGGGACTTAAGTTGGTGTTTGAGCTGAGACTGAATTTTGCACTTGAGTTGAGACTTAAGTTTGCTCTTGAGTAGGGACTTACGTACATAGGTTGGTCCTTGAGTTGGGACTTAGTTTCGTGCTTAAGTTAACACTCAAGTTGGCGTTTCAGTTGAGACTCAAGTCGGCGCTAGAGTTGAAACTTAAGTTAGCGCTTGAGTTAGGACCAGAGTTCGTACTTGTGTTAGGACTTAAGTTGGTACCTGTTTTGGGACTTAAGTTTGCGCTTGATTTTGAACTTCAGTTAGTACTTGCATTGGAAATTTACTTGCCACTTGTGTTGGGACTTAGGTTGGCACTTGTGTTGGGACCTAATTTGGCACGTGAGTCGGAACTTAAGGTAATACTTGATTTGGCACTCAAGTCAACATTTGAGTTGGCACTTAAGTCGGCACTTGAGTTAGCACTGTAATAATTGGCAATTCGTTGGGACTTGAATTGGGATTTGAGTTAGGACTTGAGTTGATACTTAAGTTGGGACTTGGCACTTGAGTTGGCACTTAAGTTGACCGTTTATCTGGCACTTGATTTGTCACTTGTGTTCGCATTTGAGTTGTCACTTGAGATGGCATTTGAGTTTCTGCTCAAGTTCGCATTTGAGTTGGCACTTAAGTTAGCACTTACATTTGCACTAGAACTGGCTGCTATGTTTGCACTTCAGTTATCATTTACGTTGGCACTTGATTTGGCACTTAAGTTGGCACTTGATTTCGCATTTAAGTTGGCAATTACGTTGGCACTTAAGTTGGCACTTGAGTTTGGACGTAAGTTGCCGCTTGAGTTCGGACTTAAGCTGGTGCTTAAATTGGAGTTTAAGTTGGTGCTTGAGTTGGGACCTAAGCTTGAGATGGTGATTGAGTTGCTTGTTAAGTTTGGGCATGAGTTGAGACATTTATAGGCGCTTCAGTCACGACTTAAGATGGCACATGAGTTCGGACCTAACCTGTCACTTAAGTTTTCACTTGAGTTGGGAATTATGTTGGCGCTTGAGTTGCAACATAATTTGGCTCTTCAGTTAGCACTTGTTACTTCTTGTGTATGCACTTACGTTGGCACTTGAGATGGGACATACATTAGCACTTGAATTGGGACTTAAGCGGATGCTTGAGATTAGACTTAAGTTGGTGCTTGAGTTCGGACCTAAGCTCGCCCTTGAGTTGGAATCAAGCTGGCGCTTGAGTTGGGACCTAAGCTGGCACTTGAGTTGGGTCTTAAATTTTTACTTGAGTTGTGACTTATTTTGGTGCCTGAGTTGGCACTTGAGTTGGCATGGTGTCGCTTCAGTTGGGACTTTAGTTGGCACTTGAGATGGGACTTAAGTTTGCGCTTGAGTCCGGTCTTAAGTTGACACATGAGTTCGGACTTAAGTTTGCACTTGAGTTGGCATTTAAGTTTGTGCTTGAGTAGGGATTGAGGTTGGTGCTTCTGTTGGGACTAAGGTTGACGCTTGAGTTGACTTAAGCTGGTGCTTGAGCTGAGACTTAAGTTTGTGCTTGAGTTTGGACTTAAGTTGACATTTGAGTTTGGACTTTAGTTGACGCTTGAGATGGAATTTAAGTTGGCGCTTGAGTTGGGACTTAAGTTGGCGTTTGAGCTGGGACTGAATTTTGCACCTGAGTTGAGACTTAAGTTTGCTCTTGAGGAGGGACGTACGTACTTAGGTTGGCCCTTGAGTTGGGACTTAGTTTGGTGCTTGAGTTAAGACTTAAGTTGGCGTTTGAGTTGAGACTCAAGTTGGTGCTAGAGTTGGAACTTAAGTTAGCGCTTGAGTAAGGACAAGTGTTCGTACTTATGTTAGGACTTAAGTTGGTACCTGATTTGGGACATAAGTTTGCACTTGATTTTGAACTTCAGTTAGTACTTGCATTGGAATTTTACTTGGCACTTGTGTTGGGACTTAGGATGGCACTTGTGTTGGGACCTAATTTGGCACGTGAGTCGGAACTTAAGGAAACACTTGATTTGGCACTCAAGTCAACATTTGAGTTGGCACTTCAGTCGAAACTTGAGTTAGCACTTAACTTGCCACTTTAATTATTGGCACTTTGTTGGGACTTCAATTGGAATTTGAGTTAGGACTTGAGTTGGGACTTGGCAATTGAGTTGGCACTTAAGTAGACCATTTATTTGGCACTTGATGTGTCACTAGAGATCGCATTTGAGTTGTCACTTACGTTGGCATTTGAGTTTTCCTTCAAGTTGGCATTTGAGTTGGCACTTAAGTTGGTACTTATATTTGCACTTGAATTGGCTGTTATGTTTGTACTTGAGTTATCATTTACGTTGCACTGGATTTGGTACTTAAGTTGGCACTTGACTTAGTACTTGATTTGGCACCTAAGTCAGCACTTCATTTGACACTTAAGCTGGCACTTGAGTTTGGACGAGAGTTGCCGCTTGAGTTCGGACTTAAGCTGGTGCTTAACCTGGAGTTTAAGTTCGTGCTTGAGTTGGGACCTAAGCTTAAGATGGTGCTTGAGTTGCTTCTTAAGTTTGGGCTTGAGTTGAAACTTGTATTGGCGTTTGAGTCACGACTAAAGATGGCACATGAGTTAGGACCTAAGTTGGCACTTAAGTTTTCACTTGAGTTGGGACTTATGTTGGCGCTTGAGTTGCAACATAATCTGGCTCTTGAGTTGGCAATTAAGTTAGCTCTTGTGTAGGCACTTACGTCGGAACTGGAGACATACATTAGCACTCGAATTAGGACTTCAGCTGATGCTTGAGATTGGACTAAGTTGGTGCTAGAGTAGGAACCTAAGTTGGTGGTTGAGTTGGGACCTAAGCTCGCCCTTGAGTTGGGATCAAGCTGGCGCTTGAGTTGGGACTTAAGCTGGCACTTGTGTTGGGTCTTAAATTTTTGCTTAAGTTGTGACTTATTTTGGTTCCTGAGTTGGGGCCTAAGTTGGCACCTGAGTTGGCATGGTGTCGTTTGAGTTGGGACTCAAGTTGGCACTTGAGATGGGACTTAAGCTTGCGCTTGAGTCCAGTCTTAAGTTGACACTAGAGTTGGGATTTAAGTTTGCACTTGAGTTGGCATTTAAGTTTGTGCTTGAGTAGGGATTGAGGCTGGTGCTTCGGTTGGGACTAAGGTTGACGCTTGAGTTGACTTAAGCTGGTGCTTGACCTGAGACTTAAGTTTGTGCTTGAGTTTGGACCTAAGTTGATATTTGAGTTTGAACTTTAGTTGATGCTTGAGATGGAATTTAAGTTGGCGCTTGAGTTGGGACTTAAGTTGGCGTTTGAGCTGGGACTGAATTTTGCACTTGAGCTGAGACTTAAGTTTGCTCTTGAGTAGGGACGTACGTACGTAGGTTGGCCCTTGAGTTGGGATTAAGTTTGGTGCTTGAGTTAAGACTTAAGTTGGCGTTTGAGTTGAGACTCAAGTTGGTGCTAGAGTTGGAACTTAAGTTAGCGCTTGAGTTAGGAGCAGTGTTCGTACTTGTGTTAGGACTAAGTTGGTACCTGATTTAGGACATAAGTTTGCACTTGATTTTGAACTTCAGTTAGTACTTGCATTGGAATTTTACTTGGCACTTGTGTTGGGACTTAGGATGGCACTTGTGTTGGGACCTAATTTGGCACGTGAGTCGGAACGTAAGGAAACACTTGATTTGGCACTCAAGTCAACATTTGAGTTGGCACTTCAGTCGACACTTGAGTTAGCACTTAACTTGCCACTTTAATTATTGGCACTTAGTTGGTACTTCAATTGGAATTTGAGTTAGGACTTGAGTTGAGACTTGGCAATTGAGTTGGCACTTAAGTTGACCGTTTATTTGGCACTTGATTTGTCACTAGAGATCGCATTTGAGTTGTCACTTAAGTTGGCATTTGAGTTTTCCTTCAAGTTGGCATTTGAGTTGGGACTTAAGTTGGCACTTATATTTGCACTTAAATTGGCTGGTATGTTTGCACTTGAGTTATCATTTACGTTGCACTGGATTTGGCACTTAAGTTGGCACTTGACTTGGTACTTGATTTGCATTTAAGTCGGCACTTGATTTGGCACTTAAGTTGGCACTTGAGTTTGGACGTAAGTTGCCGCTTGAGTTTGGACTTAAGCTGGTGCTTAAACTGGAGTTTAAGTTGGTGCTTGAGTTGGGACCTAAGCTTGAGATGGTGATTGAGTTGCTTCTTAAGTTTGGGCTTGAGTTGAGACTTGTATTGGCGCTTGAGTCACGACTTAAGATGGTATATGAGTTCGGACCTAAGTTGGCACTTAAGTTTCCACTTGAGTTGGGACTTATGTTGGCGCTTGAGTTGCAACATAATTTGGCTCTTCAGTTGGCACTTAAGTTAGCTCTTGTGTAGGCACTTACGTTGGCACTTGTGTTTGAGCTTAAGTTGGCACTTGAGATGGGACATACATTGGCACTTGAACTGGGACTTAAGCTGATGCTTGAGATTGGACTTAAGTTGGTGCTTGAGTTGGAACTTCAGTTGGTGCTTCAGTTGGGACCTAAGCTCGGCCTTGAGATGGGATGAAGCTGGCGCTTGAGTTGGGACTTAAGCTGGCACTTGAGTTGGGTCTTAAATTTATGCTTGAGTTGTGTCTTATTTTCGTGCCTGAGTTGGGGCCTAAGTTGGCACTTGAGTTGGCATGGTGTCGCTTAAGTTGGGACTTAAGTTGGCACTTGAATTCGAATTTAAGTTTGCGTTTGAGTCCAGTCTTAAGTTGACACTTGAGTTGGGACTTAAGTTTGCACCTGAGTTGGCATTTAAGTTTGTGCTTGAGTAGGGATAGAGGCTGGTGCTTCAGTTGGGACTAAGGTTGGCGCTTGAGTTGAGACTTCAGTTGGTGCTTGAGTTCAGACTTAGGTTTGTGCTTGAGTTTCAACTTAAGTTGACATTTGAGTTTGGACTTAAGTTGGTGCTTGAGTTTGACCTTAAGTTGACGCTTGAGTCTGGACTTAAGTTGACGCTTGAGTTGGAATTTAAGTCGGCGCTTAAGTTGGGATTTAAGTTGGCGTTTGAGTTGGGACTTAATTTTGCACTTGAGTTGGGACTTAAGTTTGCTCCTGAGTAGGAAATTACGTACGTAGGTTGGCCCTTGAGTTGGGACTTAGTTTGGTCCATGAGTTGGCGCTTGGGTTGGACCATAAGTTGACGCTTGAGCTTAAACTAAACTTAACGTTTGAGTTGAGACTCAAGTTGGCCCTAGAGTTGGAACTTAAGTTAGCGCTTGAGTTAGGACCGGAGTTCGTACTTGTGTTACGACTTAAGTTGGTACCTGTGTTCGGACTTAAGTTTGCACTTGATTTTGAACTTCAGTTAGTACTTGCATTAGAATTTTAATTGGGACTTGTGTTGGGACCTAGGTTGGCACTTGTGTTCGGACCTAATTTAGCACGTGAGTCGGAACTCAAGGTAATACTTGATTTGGCACTCAAGTCCACATTTGAGTTGGCACTTAAGTCGACACTTGAGTTACCACATAAGCTGGCACTTTAATAATTGGCACTTAGTTGGGACTTGAATTGGGATTTAAAATAGGACTTGAGTTGATACTTAAGTTGGGACTTGGCACTTCATTTGGCACTTAAGTTGACCGTTTATTTGGCACTTGATTTGTCACTTAAGTTCCCGTTTGAGCTGTCACTTAAGTTGGCATCTGAGCTTTTGCTCAAGTTCGCATTTGAGTTGCCACTTAAGTTGGGACTTATATTTGCACTAGAATTGGCTGCAATGTTTGCACTTCAGTTATCATTTACGTTGGCACTTGATTTGGCACTTAAGTTGGCACGATTTCGCACTTAAGTTAGCACATGATTTGGCACCTAAGTTGGCACTTAAGTCGGAACTTAAGTTGGCACTTCATTTGGCGCTTAAGTTGGCACTTGAGTTTGGACGTATGTTGCCGCTTGAGTTCGGACATGAGCTGGTGCTTAAATCGGAGTTTAAGTTGGTGCTTGAGCTGGGACCTAAGCTTAAGATGGTGCTTGAGTTGCTTCTTAAGTTTGGGCTTGAGTTGAGACTTGTATTGGCGCTTGAGTCAGGACCTAAGATGGCACATGAGTTCGGACCTAAGTTGGCACTTAAGTTTTCACTTGAGTTGGGACTTATGTTGGCGCTTGAGTTGCAACATAATTTGGCTCTTGAGTTAGCACTTAAGTTAGCTCTTGTGTATGCACTTACGTTGGCACTTGAGTTTGAGCTTAAGCTGGCACTTGAGATGGGACATACATTGGCACTTCAACTGGGACTTAAGCTGATGCTTGAGATTGGACTTAAGTTGGTGCTTGAGTTGGAACTTAAGTTGGTGCTTCAGTTGGGACCTAAGCTCGTCCTTGAGTTGGGATCAAGCTGGCGCTTGAGTTGGGACCTAAGCTGGCACTTGAGTTGGGCCTTAAATTTTTACTTGAGTTGTGACTTATTTTGGTGCCTGAGTTGGGGCCTAAGTTGGCACTTGAGTTGGCATGGTGTCGCTTGAGTTGGGACTTAAGTTGGCACTTGAGATGGGACTTAAGTTTGCGCTTGAGTCCGGTCTTAAGTTGACACTTGAGTTCGGCCTTAAGTTTGCACTTGAGTTGGCATTTAAGTTTGTGCTTGAGTAGGGATTGAGGTTGGTGCTTCAGATGGGACTAAGGTTGACGCTTGAGTTGGGACTTAAGCTGGTGCTTGAGCTGAGACTTAAGTTTATGCTTGAGTTTGGACTTAAGTTGACATTTGAGTTTGGACTATAGTTGACGCTTGAGTTGGAAATTAAGTTGGCGCTTGAGTTGGGACTTAAGTTGGCGTTTGAGCTGGGACTGAATTTTGCACCTGAGTTGAGACTTATGTTTGCTCATGAGTAGGGACTTATGTAAGTAGGTTGGCCCTTGAGTTGGGACTTACTTTGGTGCTTGAGTTTAAACTTACGTTGGCGTTTGAGTTGAGACTCAAGTTGGTGCTAGAGTTGGAACTTAAGTTAGCGCTTGAGTTAGGACAGGAGTTCGTACTTGTGTTAGGACTTAAGTTGGTACCTGTTTTGGGACTTAAGTTTGCACTTGATTTTGAACTTCAGTTAGTACTTGCATTGGAATTTTACTTGGCACTTATGTTGGGACTTAGGTTGGCACTTGTGTTGGGACCTAATTTGGCACGTGAGTCGGAACTTAAGATAACACTTGATTTGGCACTCAAGTCAACATTTGAGTTGGCACTTCAGTAGACACTTGAGTTAGCACTTAACTTGGCACTTTAATTATTGGCACTTTAGTTGCGACTTCAATTGGAATTTGAGTTGGGACTTGAGTTGATACTTACGCTGGGACTTGACAATTGAGTTGGCACTTAAGTTGACCGTTTATTTGACACTTGATTTGTCACTAAAGTTCGCATTTCAGTTGTCACCTAAGTTGGCGTTTGAGTTTTCGCTCAAGTTGGCATTTGAGTTGGCACTTAAGTTGGCACTTATATTTGCACTTGAATTAGCCGTTATGTTTGCACTGGATTTGGCACTTAAGTTGGCACTTGATTTGGTATTTGATTGGGCACTTAAGTCAGCACTTAATTTGGCACTTAAGTTGGCACTTATATTTGCACTTGAATTAGCCGTTATGTTTGCACTGGATTTGGCATTTAAGTTGGCACTTGACTTGGTACTTGATTTGGCACTTAAGTTGGCACTTGAGTTTGGACGTAAATTGCCGCTTGAGTTTGGACTTAAGCTGGTACTTAAATCGGAGTTTAAGTTGGTGCTTGAGTTGGGACCTAAGCTTGAGATGGTGATTGAGTTGCTTGTTAAGTTTGGGCTTGAGTTGAGACTTGTATTGGCGCTTGAGTCACGACTTATGATGGCATATGAGTTCGGACCTAAGTTGGCACTTAAGTTTTCACTTGAGTTGGGACTTATATTGGCGCTTGAGTTGCAACATAATTTGGCTCTTCAGTTAGCACTTAAGTTAGCTCTTGTGTAGGCACTTACGTTGGCACTTGAGTTTGAGTTTAAGTTGGCACTTGAGATGGGACATACATTGGCACTTGAACTGGGACTCAAGCTGATGCTTGAGATTGGACTTAAGTTGGTGCTTGAGTTGGAACTTCAGTTGGTGCTTCAGTTGGGACCTAAGCTCGGCCTTGAGATGGGATCAAGCTGGCGCTTGAGTTGGGACCTAAGCTGGCACTTGAGTTGGGTCTTAAATTTTTACTTGAGTTGTGTCTTATTTTCGTGCCTGAGTTGGGGCCTAAGTTGGCGCTTGACTTGGCATGGTGTCGCTTGAGTTGGGAGTTTAGTTGGCACTTGAGTTCGAATTTAAGATTGCGCTTGAGTCCAGTCTTAAGTTGACACTTGAGTTGGGACTTAAGTTTGCACTGGAGTTGGCATTTAAGTTTGTGCTTGAGTAGGGATAGAGGTTGGTGCTTCTGTTGGGACTAAGGTTGACGCTTGAGTTGAGACTTAAGCTGGTGCTTGAGCTGAGACTTAAGTTTGTGCTTGAGATACGACTTAATGTTGACACTTGAGTTTGGACTTAAGTTGGTGCTTGAGTTTGGCCTTAAGTTGACGCTTGAGTCTGGACTTAAGTTGACGCTTGAGTTGGGATTTAAGTTGACGCTTGAGTTGGGATTTAAGTTGGCGTTTGAGTTGGGACTTAGTTTTGCACTTGAGTAGGGACTTAAGTTTGCTCTTGAGAAGGAACTTACGTTTGGCCGTTGAGTTGGGACTTAGTTTGGTGCTTGAGTTGGCACTTGGGTTGGGTAATAAGTTGACGCTTGAGTTTAGACTTAAGTTGGCGTTTGAGTTGAGACTCAAACTGGCACTAGAGTTGGAACTTAAGTTAGCGCTTGAGTTAGGACAGGAGTTCGTACTTGTGTTAGGACTTAAGTTGGTACCTGTTTTGGGACTTAAGTTTGCACTTGATTTTGAACTTCAGTTAGTACTTGCATTGGAAATTTACTTGGCACTTGTGTTGGGACTTAGGTTGGCACTTGTGTTGGGACCTAATTTGGCACGTGAGTCGGAACTTAAGGTAGCACTTGATTTGGCACTCAAGTCAACATTTGAGTTGGCACTTAAGTCGACACTTGAGTTAGCACTTAACTTGGCACTTTAATTATTGCCACTTAGTTGGGACTTGAATTGGGATTTAGGACTTGAGTTGATACTTATGTTGGGACTTGGCACTTAAGATGGCACTTAAGTTGACCGTTTATTTGGCACTTGATTTGTCCCTTAAGTTCCCATTTGAGTTGTCACTTAAGTTGACGTTTGAGTTTTCGCTCAAGTTGGCATTTGAGTTGGCACTTAAGTTGACACTTAAATTTGCACTTGAATTGGCTGTTATGTTGGCACTGGATTTGGCACTTAAGTTGGCACTTGATTTGGTATTTGATTGGGCACTTAAGTCAGCACTTAATTTGGCACTTAGGTTGGCACTTATATTTGCACTTGAATTGGCTGTTATGTTGGCACTGGATTTGGCACTTAAGTTGGCACTTGACTTGGTACTTAAGTCAGCACTTAATTTGGCACTTAAGTTGGCACTTGAGTTTGGACGTAAGTTGCCGCTTGAGTTCGGGCTTAAGCTGGTGCTTAAATTGGAGTTTAAGTTGGTGCTTGAGTTGCGACCTAAGCTTGAGATGGTGCTTGAGAAGCTTCTTAAGTTTGGGCTTGAGTTGAGACTTGTATTGGCGCTTGAGTCACGACTTAAGATGGCACATGAGTTCGGACCGAAGTTGGCACTTAAGTTTTCACTTGAGTTGGGACTTATGTTGGCGCTCGAGTTGCAACATAATTTGGCTCTTGAATTGGCACTTTAGTTAGCTCTTGTGTAGGCACTAACGTTGGCACTTGAGTTTGAACTTAAGTTGACACTTGAGATGGGACATACATTGGCACTTGAACTGGAACTTAAGCTGATGCTTGAGATTGGACTTAAGTTGGTGCTTGAGTTGGAACTTAAGTTGGTGCTTGAGTTGGAACTTAAGTTGGTGCTTGAGTTGGAACTTAAGTTGGTGCTTGAGTTGGGACCAAAGCTCGGCCTTGAGTTGGGATCAGACTGGCGCTTGAGTTGGGACTTAAGCTGGCACTTGAGTTGGGTCTTAAATTTTTGCTTGAGTTGTGACTTATTTTGGTGCCTTAGCTGGGGCCTAAGTTGGCACTTGAGTTGGCATGTTGTCGCTTGAGTTGGGACTTAAGTTGGCACTTGAATTCGAACTTAAATTTGCGCTTGAGTCCGGTCTTAAGTTGACACTTGAGTTGGGACTTAAATTTGCACTTGAGTTGGCCACGGGAAGGAGAGGAGGGGAGGGGTGGGGAGGGGAGGGGGGAATAGGGGGGAATTCAGGGTCTGGTCGTGGGTCCAGCAGAATCGGGTTGGTTCCGGATATGAAACCCACTCCACCGCTTTAACCTCTTGCGTCCACTGCCGTATTATTCTTTCACACGATTTTCATTCACGCCTACGAAGGAACCCTAGCAGTGGATGGGGAAAATTTATATAGCCATCCATTTCAGCTCAGCGAGTGTCCTGAAAATCTATATAACGATTGTCCGGAGGTAGCAATAAAAATACGTCATCGGATTGAAGAGATGAGGTAAACTATGTGTGTGTGTGTGTGTGTGTGTGTGTGTGTGCAGGAAATTTCACTATTCAAAAACTCCTCTATTAATGTCAAATGTTACACAAACATAATATACAAGATACAATGACATGTGGTCTAAAACAAAGTGCAGCTTAACTCCACACACACACACACACACACACACACACACACACACACACACACACACACACACACACACGGTAGGGCTGGGGGGTGGAATATACCCTGTGAAAATGGGCACTGTAGGCTAAGTGGTTTGAGTGCAGAGAGAAGAGATTCCTGAGTTTTCTGCACCAATAACAACAAAATAAGCTCGCGTTGCTCACCTACGTCTGGCGTTTTGTGTCATAATAATAATAATAATAATAATAATAATCATAGTAATCATCATCGTCATCATCTAGACCTTCTTTCCCACCCCATCACAGGCAAAGAGAGAGAGAGAGAGAGAGAGAGGTGGGAGGGGGGGGGTCACGCCACGGTCGGCTTACTAATTACACCACCATTAAATTTCCCCACTCACTAGTCCAACTCCATGCCCCGCCGTGCTGGGTAAAGGCAAGGGGTTCAGCCGGGAATCACGTGATGGATTATGCCAGGGATTTATGCGAGTAGATTCCACAAGGGTCAATAACACTCAGGATCCCATGATTCATTCTCAGCTAAATACAGTCATCTACGTCCGTATTCTCTTCGGTTAAGGAAGCTCCCTAACACTCTTCCTAAGCGATTTATTTTGTTACCTGGCCGTCCTCTTCTATGTTACTTAGGTCACTCAAATATCACCATACTCTGCTAGGATAACGTACAAAACAATGTCAGCCAGCCTTATCCAAAAATAAATTGGTAAGGAAGAGGTGTTTGGGAGCTTCCTTAACCGACGAGAATGCAAGCCCTATTGTATTCTGGGACTAAAATACGAGACCTGTCCAGACCATGAGAGGGGTGTGCTGAGTGACGCCAAGCAAAAAGAAATGAGAAAGTCGATAACGCAGACAATAGGTCTTCTTCGATTAGTCTCAATTTTCTCCCTGAACACAACTTTCAACAGTCACTATATAACCCAGGTCCCTACTGAACTGCTGGATAAAATGGGAGAAAAGGGAAGCAAACTGTGGCCAACTGTTTGACGGGTCCAAGAATCGAACCCGGGTTTTTACAGCTTTGAGCAAGAGATGGTACAGTGTTTATAATGCCCCATCTTTGAAAGGTACGAAGATTTTGGGTTTTGAAATGCCGCCAATGGGAGTACACTGGCCATCTGTCTATTATCACTGCGTTCCAGTAGCATAGCCTAGGTGTGGTATGGTGTGATATCAAACAGTATGGTATGGTGCTCGTACGCTATGGTATGGTATGGCATAGAAAGGTGTGATATGGTATGGTGTGGTATGTTATGGTATGGTATGGTACAATAAGGTGTGGTATGGCATAGCATGGTATGGTATGATGTGGTGTGGTGTGGTGCAGCTAGGCGTGTGTGGCGCGAGGTAAGGTATGGGCGTTGCGTGTATGTGTTATGTATCAGGAGATCTGCGCAGTACATAAGGCCCTGTATTCATGCGTAATGCATGGTGTTACGTAGCTCAGCCACCTGTAATTAACACTAAACTTCCTCCAAATCATCACGTACCATGCGCTTCCACACTAAGAAATTTTTATACCAGTACTTTTCCAGGCTCGATGGCTAATAACGAGTACAATTTCCATGGTAAAATGCCTCATGAAAATACGGAATACATAAACAAGCTCCGTTCTGTGTTAAAACCGTGTGCCAGGAATACATAATGACATACAATTAAAAATATATATAATTATTCAGTATGAAAATTTAAATACCTTTGTTTTGTTTCAGCAGTGTATTTAAAGGTGTTGTGTCCCATTATCACTGCCATCAAAAATTACGAGAACAATTATTTTTTTTTAATAAACGAATACTTTGCAAATTAGGAAGTACTGGACAAAATATCGTAGAAAAAATATAATAAACTGCTCCGTCGACACAGAGAGAGAGAGAGAGAGAGAGAGAGAGAGAGAGAGAGAGAGAGAGAGAGAGAGAGAGAGAGACCCCTTTCCCTATCTCTGCCAAGGAGGAAGTAACACCACCAAACATCAACAGAGAAAGATAGTTAAAGAACAAATTAGCGTCTATATTTCACTTGCCCGCTCGATGCCTCTTATCAGTCCTTCAGAGAGTGCTTCAAAGGGTGGCCTCTCTCCTTCCTCGCCTGTTACGTCATCAGTTACGTCAGGAGGAGGCGTGGGGGAGGGGGGGGAGAGGGGAGAGTATAAAAGAGGTCGCGCTAGGCAAGTGAGTCAAAGCGGGAAGGGAGGAGGATGCTGGTGGGTGGTAATGGGGGTAATGATGGTGGTGGTGGTAATAATGGGTGTGTGGTGGTGATGGTAGTAGTGGTTGTGTGGTTGTGATGGCGGTAATAATGAGTGTGTGGGGGCATGGTAGTGATGGTAGTTGTGGTTGTGTGGTTGCGGTGGTGGTTGTGTGGTGGTGGTGATGGTAATTGTTGTGTGGGCGTATGGTGTTGATGGTAATAATGGCTGTGTGGGTGGATGATGGTGGTGGTAATATTGGCTGTATGTACGTGCATGGTAGTGATGGCAGTGGTGGCTGTGTGGGTGTATGGTGCTGATGGCTCAAATAATGGCTATGTGGGTAGATAATGGTAATGGGAGAACGGCTCTAATGGTAGAGGAAGACTGAGATGTGCTGGTGAATGGTAGAAGTCGTTGTGCAAGGAAATGGTAGTGATAATAGAATGGTGGAGACCGCGGAGGAAGACTGATATGAAGCTGTGGGTGGTGACGACAGTGATGACAAAGGAATATTGAAATGTGATGGTGGTGGTGGTGGTGGTGGTGGTGGTGGTGTGGGCGGAGGGTGGTAAGAGGAATTGTGGAAATGCCTGAAATGTGGTGATGAGTAACGGTGATGGATGTGTGGTGATAGGAGAATGGTGATGGCACGGGAAAGCAGAGATGTCGTTGTGGGGTATGTGGTGGTGGTGGTGTGGTTGCTTTGGTAATGGTAGGTCGGTGGTTTATTCGGACGGCAGAGGAAGGCAGTGATGGTGGTGGGGAGAATGGTAGTGGTAGTGTCTTGGGGGGGAAGTGGTGATATTAGCAGCAGTAGTGATGTGGATAAACAATGATGATGATGGTGGCGACAGTAGTGGTTGTAGTGTAGGAAGACAGTGGTGATGCTAGTCGTTGTGATGATAGTGGTGGTTGTAGTGTAGGAAAACAGTGGTGATGCTAGTCGTTGTTGTGATAGTAGTGGATGTAGTGCAGGAAGACACTGGTGATGTTGGCTGTGGTGTGGAGATGTGAATGATGTTAACACGAATGGTGGCTGTTAAACGAGTGTTGACGGTGAGAGTACCGGCATTGGTAAAGGTAAAATATGCTGGCAAAGAAAGAAAAAGCTCTCTGTAGATGAGGTAGTAGAGACTGTGGTATTAAAATGGTTCAAAAGGAAACAGATGATAAAGCAATGGTGGTTCGTACTGATGTTGGTGAAGATAAAAGAAACAAGGAGAAAGTTATGGTGCTGGGTACTATAAAACGATACTGATAGAAATGGTGATATCAAATCGTACTGTTGTGATACCCAGGAAAGGAACTGTGGGAAGTATATAATGATAACAGAAGTAGGTACTAATGGATTCTAATAGCAAACAAAGTAGGAAATAGTGGCAATCTAAGCCGTAGATAGTGGTAGTAATGGCTGCCGTAATAAATGGTCGTGAGAAATGATGCTGACAGCTGTGGAGGTGGTGGGAATGGTGGTGGAGGTGGGGGGAATGGTGGTGGTTGTGGTGGAAAGGCAGGATGTTGTGGAGAGGCTGGTGGCTAACGAGGCGTGAAAATGAGGTTGAATTGGGGAACTGTGAGGAAATATGTTTTGGCAGGGAATTCTGTCGTCTGGAATTGACCTTATTTTCTTTATGGTGAATTGTGGTGTTCTGGATATGAGTTGGCTATTGTGTGTGTGTGTGTGTGTGTGTGTGTGTGTGTGTGTGTGTGTGTGTGTGTGTGTGTGTGTGTGTGTCAACAGGCCGTATGGAGGCTGGATGGCGCTGGGGTATGTCACGGTATGGATGGGTCGTTTTGAGAATGGGCAGTGGTGTCGATGGGTGGCAATAGCAATGAGTGAATCGTGCTAGACGTGGGCCATGCTGGACGTGGATGGAATGTGGGGATGGGCAGTGCTGAGAATGGATGGAGGTGGGATGTCTCTGGTGCTATTCCCTTTCACGTATGCTAAGGACTGATTGTATTATACGTTACGTTAACTCTACGACCTGGAATTTCGTTCGTTAAGTTCGCTTTCTAACACCTATTCCTTACCAATTTAGTAATGGATATGGCACGTTAATATTTTGTTATGGTATTACGTAAATGAACACGGAAAGGTAAAATTAATATGTACAGTACTTGCGTTTGTTTGTATAGGTATAATGTGCAATATTTATAACGGAGGAACAGGTGCACAAAGCCTCCTAAGCTGAAGAAAATCCAGGTTTATAATGACCTCTCTCTCTCTCTCTCTCTCTCTCTCTCTCTCTCTCTCTATTTATCTCTCATACACGACTTCCCAACATAAAACCCACAAATAATGACCAGTCTATCAGTCATGCGAGCAGTCCGATATACACTTTCCACACCAACATGATGGCTGTGAGAGAATGGTCGGAGGGTTAGGCGAATCCACACAACAGGATATCCACACAAGAGATTATCCACAAGAAGAATATCCACACAAATCCACACAAGAAAATATCCACATAACTCACAGAAGAGGATACTGGGGAGGATGAGGAAGTGGTGGGCTTACAGGACGAATGAGACACCCGAGGATGGAGTGAAGGATGGCGTGGAATGTCGGCCGTGGTAAGGTAAGAACCAGCGTGGATGTAGAATGTAGCATTAACTGCTCCTCGCCCTCCCCCTCTCCTTCCCTTAATCCCACCCAATCAATGACACACAACTATATAAATTAAATATTTCTATCTAATTTAGCTGTGCCTTTTGGAGGGTCCGGCAAATACAGTTAACACCGTTCTTGATTAAGATACTGAGAGGAAATCGCGGTGGTAATTAACAATGTTGGTAGTTAGTAGTGGTGGTACAGTAATGGTAAAACGTGCTGGTGGTGGTTGTGGTAGGGGAAGATGTTAATGAGAGGTGATACGAACAGTAGCAGTAGTGTAGTGGTGGTGATGGTGTAAGATGGTGGCAGTGGTTGTGTGGTTAAGGCTGAGGTAGTAGGGAAAGTGGTATTCGTAGTTTGGCGGTGGTAAGGGAAAGTGGTAGGAACCAGTGTGTTATCTGAAGTATATTAGAAGTAGGAGAAGACAGGACGCCACTGAGTGTTGTGGCAGTGGCGGTGGTGATGGTGGTAGTGAGGTGGTGGTGGTGGTGGTAGGAAAATTGGTGGTAAAAGTGGTGATGGCAGACGAGCGTGATAATGATGCAGTAGTTTTGTGGTGGTGGTGGTGGTGGTAGAAAGAGTGGTGAGGGGGGTAGTGGTGCCCCATGTGATTAATCGTACCGTAAAGGAGAATGGATGGTAATGAGTCGTGGTGGTTGTACAGGAAGCAATGATGAGAGTGGTAGTGTGGTGATGGAAGTGGTAGTTTTGGTGGTGATGGTGGTGGTAAGGGATGGTGGTAGTGGTAAAGTGCGGCGCTGGTAGTGGTAGTAGTGTGGAGGCGGTGGTAGGAAAAGTCGTGGGGGTGGAGGGAGAGGGGGAGGTCAGTGGTGTCTGAAATGCATAATCAGCCACGCTTGACAATGTGGTGGTGGTGGTGTGGGTGTATTAGTGGCAGTGGTGGTAAGGGATGGTGGTAATAGTGATTAGTGTGGTAGTGGTGGTAGGAATATTGGTTGGGGTTGGTAAGGGCTGTCAGTGTAGTAAGTAATGGATGGCTGGGAAAAGTGAATGTGGTGGCAGTAGTGAAGTGTGGTGGTGGTGGTTACGGGACAGGCAGTCCTGGCAGGAAAAGTGGTAATGTTGGGGGGCAAGGGGGGTCTGAAGTTAAGCAATGGTGGGTTGGGGAGAGTATGTGTGGTGGTGGTGATAGTATAAGTGTGGTGGTGGTGATAGTGGCGGTAAGGGATGGTGGTAGTAGTGATAAGTGTGGTGGTGGCGGCAGTGGAGGCAGGAAAAGTGGTAGTGGTGGAGGGCAAGGAGGGGGGCAGTGGTGTCTCAAGTAAGTAATGGTAGGTTAGGGAGACAGGATGGCGCCAACCACTCTCTGTCTCCCTCTCTCCCTCCACTCCTTTATCTTCTCTCACCCCACCCCCCTCTTTCCTCTCTATTTTCTCCCTCCTTGACTTTCTGCTCTCTTCCTCCTCTCCTTCATTTTCCCTCCACTCCTATGTTTTGTCTCTCTCTTTTTCCCTCTCTCTTTCCTCTTTCTTCCCTCCTCTCATTTCTTTTCTTTCCCTCCTTTACCCTTCTCTCCTTTCTCTCTCTCTCTCCTTTCTCTCCACTCCTTACCTTCTTTCCCTCCCATTCCTCCTCTCCTTACCCTCCTTCCCCTTTTTTCCTGCTCTTCTCTCTCTCTCTCTCTCTTTCCTTTCGCTACCGTTCCCTCCTCGCCTTCCTTTGTTTTTCTTCTTCTTTCCTTCCAACTTTCCCCTCGCCTCTTTCATATATCTCCTCTCCCTCTCTCACTTCTCTTTTCTCCCTCCTCTCCTTGCTCTACTATCCCTCCTTTTTTTCTTCTCTCATGTCTCGTTTATCTTTCCTCTCCTTGCTGCTCCTTTCTTCCTCTCGGCCTTCCTCCTTTCTCCTGTCCTCCTCTCTCATTCCTCTAATTTCGTTTGTCTCTCCCGACATTTTCTCTTTCCTCCTTCTTTCCTTCCTCTCTTGTCTCCCTGTCTCTCATTTCTCCTCTTGTCTTTCTCACATTCCATCCTCTCCTCTCTCTTCTGTCACACTCTCCTCCTACTCCTGATTGTCCTGTCACCTCTCCCACCCTATTTTTTATCTTATCTTCGCTATTCACTTCTATCCTTCTTCAGTTTCCCTTCCTCTCCTCTTCTTCTTTTCTCCTCCGTCTGCCTTTCTCTTCTCTCTTTTTCCCATCCCCTTCCTGCCTATCTCCCCCACCCCTCTACTCACCACCTCCTCCGTTCTCTGTCCTCCACTCGTCTCTTCAGCCTTCTTCCTTACTCCAAATTTTCTCTTCTCTTCCTCTTTATTTCTCTTTCCTCTTCCCATTTATCCTCATATTTTTCACTTCCTTCTTTCCCTTCCCATGTAGTCTCTTTCTCCTCTCTTTCCTTTCCTTTTTATTGTCTCTTTTCCTTCCCGTTTCTTTCCCTTACTCTCCTCTCCTTCCTTCCTACTCCTCTCTTCCTTCTCTCTTCTCTACCCTCTCTCCTTTCCTCTTACCCTCTTTCTCTACCTTCAGTTTTCCATTCCCCTTCCTTCCTTCCTTCCTCTCTCGTCTCTCCTTTCCCCTTCCCTCCCCTCTTCCTCCTCTTTCCTTCCACTCTCTTATATCCTTTTTCCCTCCCTCCCTGCCTCCCTCCATCTCCCCCTTCCTTTCCTCCTGTTCTTTCCCTGTCTTTTATCTTCACTTCCTCCCTCCCTGCCTCCCTTCCCTCCAGTCCCTCCCACGAGTCAATATAGCCACGGGAGGGAGGGGGGGAAGAGGGGAGGGAAAGGGGAGGGGGGGAAGAGGGGAACTCAGGGTCTGGTCGTGGGTCCAGCAAAAATCGGGTTGGTTCCGGATATAAAACACACTCCACCGCTTTAACCTCTTGCGTCCACCGCCGTATTATTCTTCCTTTAGACTTCCCTTGGCCACACGATTTTTATTCACGCCTACGAAGGAACCCTAGCAGTGAAGGGGGTAAATTTATACATCCATCCATTTCAGCTCAAAAACTCTCCCCAAAATCTAAGTAATAATCGTCTTGGGGTAGCAAAAAATATACGTCATCAGACTGAAGAAGTGAGGTCAAATATGAGTGTGTGTGTGTGTGTGTGTGTGTGTGTGTGTGTGTGTGTGTGTGTGTGTGTGTGTGTGTGTGTGTGTGTGTGTGTGTGTGTGTGTGCAGGTAAATTCACTATTCAAAAACTCCTCTATTAAAATAGCGTCGAATATTACACAAACATAATATACAAAATACAATATCATGTAGCCTAAAACAAAGTGTAGCTTCACTCCACACACACACACACACACACACACACACACACACACACACACGGTGGGGCTGGGGGAGGGGGAAATATACCCTGTGAAGATGGGCACTGCCGGCTAAGTGGTTTGAGTGCAGCGAGAAGTGATTCCTGGGTTTTCTGCACCAATAACAACAATATAAGTTCGCGTTGCTCTCCCACATTTGGTGTTTTGTGTCATAATAATAATAATCATCATCAACGAGAGAGAGAGAGAGAGAGAGAGAGAGAGAGAGAGAGAGAGAGAGAGAGAGAGAGACAGACAGACAGACAGACAGACAGACAGAGACAGAGACAGAGACAGAGAAATTCACTATATTCCATCTTCAGCAGCGGGATGGATCTCGTATCAGCGAGACACAAGATGCGGCAGTAAGTTATGCCATCGCACCGCTCCTGAAGACTTTATAACGAGGGCGGCAAAGTCCTGTCACTTTATATCAGAACATATCATCACACACCCGGATGTCGGGGGGTTGGGGGAGAGGGTGGTTGGAAGGGTCGGGGGTTGGGGGAAACAGAGGTTAGTAGGGGAAACTGGGGAGGAGGGGGGATATGGGAGAGGTGAGGGCATCGGGAGAGATGGAGCGATTAGGGGAGAGGGACGTTGGAGGATCAATGGAAGTGGAAGCGTTGAGAGGGGGCTGGGGGAAGCAGGGGGGCTGAGCTGGACGGAGGAGAGTCCTGAAAGGGGGAGAGGAGGAGTTAACGGAGAGAGTGGGGAGAGTAAAAATGGAGTTACTGAGCAGACTGTGTACAAGTGGAGTGGGAAGAAAGGAAAAGAGACTGGAACAGAACGAAGTGGAGGGTCGATGGAAAGTTAGACCGATAGAGTGGGAGGGGATGTGGGGGAAGAGGGAGAGTTAAAGGAAAGGGGATGTAAGGGGAAAAGGAGGTGGAAGAGTGGAATGATGAATGCAGCAGAGGCTGGTGGATGAAGCAGGTGGGAAATATGGAAGGTGGGAATATGGCTGAAAGCCCGTAAGACTGACAAGGAAAGAGAAATATGGAGGCAGGGGAAAGAAATGGATGGGGAGGTAAGTGGGAGGGGTGGGCGTTGGATGGGGAGGTAAGTGGAAGGTGGCAGCGTAGGAGAGGAAGGTAAATGGGGAACGGACAATGGCTGGGGGGACAGCTCTGTGGGAAGGGACAGCGTTGAGGTAAGTGAGAGGAGAGGTAAATAGGGAAGAAGTAAGTGGGAGGGGTGAGAGTTGGAGAGAAAGGCAAATAGTTGAGGGACAGCGGTTAGAGGGAGGGATAAGTGGGAGGGGACAACTGTAGAAGGGGAGAGAAGAGGGAGGGAAAAAGTTGGAGAGGGAAGTAAGAGGAGAAGATGAGGGGGAAGAGTCTGTGAGAAGAATGGAATTAATGCCTATGGACTGCAAAAGCGGCACACGCGCAGACAACCAGCATTTATTCTTGTCTCAAACGTCCCTTACAACACGACCCTCTACAGCCGATATTTCATCCAGGTCCCCAGTTGTCGTACCATTGGAGAGAAGATCAATGGAGAAACCTGTCAGCGAAGGTGACATACGGACGGGAGGGAGGGTAGTGGGGGAATTGGGAGAGAGGGAAGACTGGAGGGGGAGGGAAGAGAGTGGACGACTAAAGGGGAGTGAACACTGATGGGGGAAAGAACAGAGAGGGGATGAGGCTGAGGGGGGACATGAGGAGAAAGAAGGAAGGGGGAAATGGCTGGAAGGGAGCTACGGAGAGAGGAGGAAGGAAAAAGAGACTGGAGTGAATGGAAGGGGAGGGGAGAATAGAGGTGGGAGTGACTGGAGGGAATGAAGGGGGAGGAAAAATGTGGGAAGGGCTGGAGGATATGGAGGAAGAGGAAAGAGGCGGGAGGGGCAGCAGAGGCAGTAACCTGGGTGGATCCCCTGCTAACGAAGCGGTAAACTGGAGGATGGAGTGTCTTGGGGGGAACATGAAAAATATCATAACACGACCGCAGCACGGAACACCATGACGGCCAAATACACACAGAAATATTACTGCAAGGAAACAGTGAGAGGTAAACACAATACTACGCTACTGGAAGGAAATAATGGAAAGCAAACACATTATAAAACACAAAAAACACAGACGTCACCGAATGAATACGCTTGAATCCAAACACATAAAATATACACAAATACTGGGGCATAGCATTAAACGGTTATATAAAGAATACACTAAGGTCACGAGAATCATCTAATAAACACAAACATATTACTGAATGAAAAATCATGATAGCTAAACACATATGGTACAAAAAAACACACAAAACACAAGTTAAAGATGGATTATACAATAACACAAACACATAAGCAAAACAAATTATATGAAAGCCACACAACACACGGAGGAAGGAACATGCTAAACACACATACACGAAAACACACAAGTAAATATTACTCAAGCAATACACTGAAAAACATACCATTTCTCTCAACCATTAAAGAGGAATAATACTGAAATGCTTGTAGGCAGTTAGAATATTACGCAAGACACCTAAGAGAATATGTGGTGTGCAGGATGTGACAAAGATAAGTGTTACGAAAGGGTGCCGGGGGAGAAGCCGCAGGACACAGGCTGTGGAGTGGGGCTGTGATAGGCAGGGGGTGTGTGGCTGGCAAAGTAAGGGGAGAGAGAGAGAGAGAGAGAGAGAGAGAGAGAGAGAGAGGGGGGGGGAGTTGAGGGGCGGAATACTGATAAGAGTTACGGCTAGGTGTAGGAAGAAGGGTAGAAAAATGATGTAGGGGTAGAAAAGATATGGCGTTAGGGCAGGGAAAGTAGAGAGAATGAGATTATGTGGGTGGGATAACGATGAGAGAGGGTGTAAGCGGGTTAGAAATGGGGAGAGAGAATGATGGGGATGGGACACGGGTATGGAAAAGATGTGAGGACAGGAGGAAACACAGAACACAGGCTGGGGGGTGAGGAGGGTGATGTGAGTGGGCGGGATCTAGGTATGGGGGAGGGGCTGGGTGTGTGTGAGCTGGAAAGTGATTGACTAGGGAGATGGGATATTGGCAGAGAGAGGGTGTGGGGTGGGATGACAGAGACAGGGTGTGAGGTGGGACAGTGATGGAGAAAGTGTGTGCGAATATGGAAAGAGAGAGAGAGAGAGAGAGAGAGAGAGAGAGGTGGGAGGGGAGGGGGAGGACGGGGAGAGTGTTAGTGGGTGTGGGAGTGTGGCAAGACGAGGGTGCGTGGGCTAAATTCTGGTCCGGAGGGAGGCCAAATGTGTGGAATATAAAGTTGTGGGGATAAAACCAAGAGGGTGGAAAGAGAGCCAAAGTTATGCGATTGGAGGCAATTCCTGAGGAGAGAAAATGGGAGAAATGGGGGTGTGGAGGGCAGAGTGGGTGGGTTGATGGAATGGTTCATTATGGAAGGATGGGATGAGTACCGAGGAGAGTGTGTGGTAGGGAGGAGGGAAACGGAAAAGGTAGGGGGAAGAAGGAATAAGAGGGGATGAGAGAAGAAGGGGGGAGCGAAGAAGTGGGAGAAAAGGAAGGGGGAGTTGAAGGTGAAGGGAAGAGGGAAAGGGAGGAGAGTGAAAAGTGAGAAAATGTTGTGCAGTGAGAGGGAAGTCAAGGAGAGAAAATTGGTGAAAAGGGCAGGGTGTGTGGAGGGCAGTGGGTAGGTAGGAGGGACGGTTCGTGTTATAGATTGAGGGGGAGAATATCGAAGCGAGTGGGTGGAGGGGAGGGGAGGGGAAGAAGGGAAAGGAGAAATTGAGGATGGATGAGAGAGAAAAGGAGAGAAAGGAAGGGGTTTGGGGAAAGAGAGGGGAGGGGGGTTAAAAGGAGGGGGAGGGGAAAAGGGGAGAGTGAAGAAGGGTAGATGAGTGAGAGGATGAGAGACGGAGAGAGAGAAAGAGCGAAAGAGGGAGAGGAGGGAGGGAAGTGAGAGAAGGGAGATTGAGCGAGAGAGACGGCAGGATGAAAAAGTAAGATACAGGAGGGAGGAAAGAGAGAAGGAAGGAAATGAGAGAGCATGAGAGGGAGGGGAGAGGAAATGGGAGAGGCAGGGGAAGGGAGCAATGAAGGAAACGTCGAGAGGAGACAGACGGGGAGTGACACCGGGTGGATGTGTGTGTGTGTGTGTGTGTGTGTGTGTGTGTGTGTGTGTGTGTGTGTGTGTGTGTGTGTGTGTGTGTGTGTGTGTGTGTGTGTGTGTGTGTGTGTGTGTGTGTGTGTGTGTGTGTGTGTGTGTGTGTGTGTGAGGGGAGGAGGGACGTGAGGAGAGGGAGTGAAACTGAGGCAATAAGGGTGAGGGAGGCTGCGTGGTTGACATACTAACAACATTTCGTACCATAATACGGTTCAGAGCGACCAGGAGTTACACAGACGTACAGACAACACACAACACCCGTCCCAAGTCACCTGGTCTATATTACAGAATGCATTACGAATATGAATGAGGTAGTGAGAGTGAGAAAATAAGTATGTGAAAGATAGTGAGTACGCGAGAAGTGAAAGTGAGTGAATACGTGACGGAAAGAGTGAAAGTGAGCGAGCATGTTGGAAAGAGATGAAGTAAGCAAATACATAAGGAAAAGGAATGAAAGTGAGTGAATATAAGAAGGAGTGACAAAATGAGAGAGGAGGTCAGAGTCAGTGGGAGAGAAAGTGAGTGAGTGAGAGTGGGTCCGTGACGGGGAGAATGAGGTTGATAGACTAACTGCAGTTCGTACCATAATGAGGTTGGGAGGGCCCTCGCACCGCTACACACACACACACACACACACACACACACACACGCCAGCATCAAGAACCCTCATAATGAATATAAACATTTAGGTCTTGATGCTGTGCCAGTGTTTAATGACTATCACGCTACACACACATACACACACACACACACACACACACACACACACACACACACACACACACACACACACACACACACACACACACACAGAAACTTCGAATCCACATATATCTAAACCAACAAATTCGAAAGAGCCAACTTCTCTCATCCAATAACACGCTCACCTATTCCCCGTGCCTACTAAAGCTCTTTCCCTGTTAGTCGGCTTAAGCAGGGGCAGCCACTGACCTACTTCCTCCACTGCCCGCACTGACCTCGATACTTCTCTCTATACGAAAAAATATACAGTAAATCTCTTCATCCTTTCAACAAGATGGCGTTATGTTCATTTTACTCTTGCTGTATCCGGACGATCTTTTTTCAGCTTTGGATATCAGACCGTATCCAGCCAAGAACAACAATGCAGTACTTCTCTCCACAAAATTATACCGTACATAATCTTTCAACACGATGACGTATTTTCATTTTATTCATGCTAACTCCAAACGATTCTATTCAATTTAAGGATACACTTTTCCAACTGGAGGGGTTTGAGACAGAGCCCATTGACCCGTTTCGCTACCAGTGGGCTTTGCTATGTATAGTGAAAATAATCGTCTGGTTACGGAAGAAATAAACAAGCTACGCCACAGAATGAAAAGGTTAATCTGTTCAGTATGGAGTCATTTTCCAATCTGTTCTTGTTATTTCCAGATGATTTCGTAAAGTAAAAAATAGATATATCCCGTAATGAAAAAGTTACCAATGGCTATACACATGACTCCTCCAGTTCGACATATCTCTCCTGAGCTGAATAAAATCAGCCAGAAGCGAAGAAAATATGCAAATCTAAAAAAGACACTGGAGGCACTCCTTGGATCTCAACCAGTTAGGAAAAAGCAGAGTGTCTAAATTTTACGTATTCTACCGAAGCTGAAAAAATAAAAAGCCAAACGGTAGCCATAATATAAGAAAAAAAAAATGTCGTCAGTGGAGTTAAAATATAATCTAGTTCACGAGAGCCATTATGCACTCCGGGTATCTGATACTAATCTCACAAAATCCCGAAATTATAAAAACGTACACACATTTGTCTCCGAAACAGCCAATCATGCACCAGTTTTCTCACACATCCCAAGTTACAGCGCGAATTTATCTGACTATATACTTTAAATACATCCAATCTCCGGAAATTACAGTATTCAACAAGCGCAGAGTAACTCCCAATCCGGCAATAAATCTCCGCACTTTCCCCGAAGTCCCCTTAAAACTCACTCTATTTACTATCCCTACTGACTCACTCCAAATGCCTAAAATATCTCGAAACTTTTTAACGGTACACAAAGAGGCCATGACTCAGATTTTCCTGTGCGCACGCACGCACGCACACACACACACACACACACACACACACACACACACACACACACACACACACACACACACACACACACACACACACACATTTTCTCTCAAACTCGGGTAAGTTAGGAGGGGAGGTATGTGTAGTGGCCCCGTAGCTCTCACCCCTCTCTCCCCCCTTCCACCACCTTCCTCCTCCTCCTCCTCCTCCTCCTCCTCCTCCTCTCCTCATCTCTCTCCAACCTCCTTCCCCCTTCTCCCCCCTCCTGCTGGAACTTCACCCATCCCGGTGCTTTACGTCCACCACCAGTTTTAAATGAAGACTCGCCCACCCTCTTTTGCATACACCCTCACCTCAAGGAATCTTTAATATAACCCATTTTTGACGTTTAGTAGACAAAAAGCTGCACCCATGACTTTCTATTTCTTAGCCCAGCTCGAGTCATTACATAAAGACCACAGGCATTTTAATTTTCACACTACCGTCTCTCATATTCATCCACCTTCTTCAGCAATTTAATAAAGTTCTCTGTCATTAGAATATCTAAAACTGTCACACTTTTCTTCATCCTGGTTCGCTAACAAGGACATTGATTTAAATCTTCGGAACCATCCCCTTTTAGCCCACGCTTTACTATTACTAATACCATATAAAGGTACACTGCATGAACTTTTATGAAGGTAATATTACACAGACCTTGGTATTCTTCCCTTCATCATCACTTTGCAAATGCTCTTCAAAACTGACCCCTTGTAAGTAGACACCTTAAAGAAGTTGCCATAAGAATGTGTACAAACAACGTACAAGGTATAATCAACTTTCATATCTCGGCTCCTTTCTTTCAATATACAACCACATCCTGCAAAATTTATACAGGATATCATAATTCTTTTTCACTATCTTAAATTTTCCTATGCAATAAAGTTGTCTAAAAATTCACTTGTACCATGAATCAGACAGACTACAATATTTACAACTCTTTTTAATGAGCAAGTATGGCGTGCTACACAAGATACGAAGATGTATGGCTTCATGTGTCCATCGATCTGTGTGTGTGTGTGTGTGTGTGTGTGTGTGTGTGTGTGTGTGTGTGTGTGTGTGTGTGTGTGTGTGTGTGTGTGTGTGTGTGTGTGTGAGAGAGAGAGAGAGAGAGAGAGGATCCTCCTTGCAGACCGGGAATACAAAAAAGCACGTAATTACTCTCTCTCTCTCTCTCTCTCTCTCTCTCTCTCTCTCTCTCTCTCAAGCAGCCAGACAACTACACAGGGTCATAAAGTCTGTTTCCGAGACACACATAAACATGTAACCAAAACCCCCTCCCCCCCGCTCCCTTCCACACCTGTACTTCAGATACACATACACAGGCAAGCGCGCGCAAACGCACACACACACACACACACACACACACACACACACACACACACACACACACATATGCGAGCCGGAGGCGGGTGCGTCACAGATGGTGTTCGGGAAACACGAGCACCTGCATACACAAACACCTGGGCCACAAACACACACGAGAATACAATAGACACATACACGAGCACCTGCATACACAAAAACTTATGCCTTATACACAAACAAGCACTTGCAGACACAAACATCTAAGTTACACACACACACACACACACACACACACGAGAACACTGTACATTGATATACAAGCACCTGCATATACAAACACACAGGTGAAATAAACACAAGAGCCTAGCATACACACATACACAGATATTATACAGCCATTCCCACACAGAAGTGAAAAACACAAAATAAATATAAAAACACGACCGCTACTTAACTTTAAACCCACATACCACATACACACCCAAGTCTCTCCACACAAACACAACAACAGATATACACAGCTGTAAACACATATACAGCGAAAAAAAAAAACAGAAAACATAGCCTGAAATAGACACAGAGCGACACAACCGGGTCAGAACATGCATACGGAAGCTGCAGGAGGGAGGTGTAGGGGAGGGGGGTGAGTCACAGATGGCGTCCGGGCAACAAGGGGAATTAAGAGCAGGGACAATGTGATTTAGGCTCGTCCCGGCGCCCGCTGCATCGCCTACCCGTCCACCTGAATATTCATCCACCAGGGAAAGACGCTCACCAACGCGACATCTGCTGCCTCTAAGACCTGTATTTTAGTGCTATGCTTTGTTTATGCACGAGCTTTACGGTGTTCTTCTACAACTGGAGAATCTTACGGAGCTCTACCACAACGCCTATAATCGATAAGAAATTTCTAGGCCTCACGTGACTCCAAGAGAATAAGAATACGGTACATTACGCCTACCTGACTGTTAGCGGTAATCACTTCTCACGTATTACAGAACATGCCTCACGTTCTGATGACAAATTCTAAAACATGTGATGATTGCTTGACTGATGACACTGGAAGTAACGTCAAAGGTCACTATCACCGTATACCAAGAGTTTATGAAAAAAGAGGATAAAACAAAAGATTCTCACTCATTAAGCTTCATACACAATCCTAAAATAATAATATATAACATGTGATGATTATAAAACACGCCTGGCCTTCTGTATCGTTCCTTACTTCACTACGTACTGTGGTAAGCAGGCTGGTCACAGCTTTGGTTATGAGGAAGGAACGAGTCTCCGTTGTCAGAAGTCAAATCGCCCAAAAAATCTGACTAAACTGGTCATCGAATTCGGTAAAAGATGTTATGGATCTCTGTCAGGTTCAAATAAACGAGGTAGTTATGGTGTTAGGACATCTCGGCCCCGCTGCCCATCACTCACAGTGCAAAGGGTTTCTATGATACAGGAAGAACCTCAAGCTGACTAGTATTCATTTCTCGCTCATTAGTCCTTGCGTCTTCTCTAACATTTTATTCTCGCTACTGTCAGAAGATTGTATTCAGATGAGAATGAGACACAGGAACCTGATTATGTGTCAATTTTCTCCCCGATTCATAAAACGAAATAAACCAAAGAATACTGTTAACCTGTAGATATTCTAACGACAAAAGCTGGGACAGGATGATGATGACGGTTAGTGTACTCAACTCGTGATGTGTGTGTTATATATCTAGGGTTCGAGTCCAAGTCGTGGCGGACAGTTAAGGAGGACGCAGGTAATGTCCCTTCACATGCTTGCATATCTATGGACCCTGTCGTTTATATCGATCATATTTAAACACAATGTGACACACATAAAAACAGCCAGTATAACAAATATAACACCTATTTCACATGCCTTAATGTTACTACTGACACCCATTTACCATTAACCTTCAACAGAATGGGTAAGGCTCTCCCAAAGAGAAGTTCCGGTCCTGCGGTGGACGTAATATGGACAGATACTGATACAGATCAGTCTTATAATTCTTGATGTTATTATAGTGTTAAATGTAGTCATTATTTATTGTGATACACTATTTGCCAAGAGATACCATTTCGTGGTAACCTATAATGTAGGTCCATGTTGAACTGCATAAAGGGATACTTGGATCTACCATTAAAATTACAAATATTGATGTTCGTTTTGACAAACACCGGTGTCTTCTTCCACCAGCAAACAAGTTTACGAGGCAGGCCAGAGTTATTCCAGTGGAACCAATATTTTAGGAGCGAGGACATCTACATAATTTGATTCTGATGCGATACCGCCGCCTCACGTCCAGCTCACACTCCCCAACAAGGCCTGCCATCCGCCTGCCAACTGGACATGGCAGCTCAGGCCAAGTATTTATGAACGATCTTAATTAACTTATATGATAAAACAAAAATCTGTAACAAATCAGTATTACCAAACATCGCTTAGTATGCCGCTATATTTTTTTACAATATGAACTCGAATTAAACTGTGCAGTGTTTGGTAACTGTATGAATGAAGGCAAACATGTATATATGCAATCTTATATACAACTCTAGCTGAAGATAGTCTATAAATACGACCCTGGGCAGGCAGGCAGGCAGACGGACACAGTCATCATCACCAGCGCTGAACAGTTTCCGTGGCAGCCTTCCAGCATCTGGTGTTCATACCAAATACGTTTTAATATACTCCTTTGATTAAACCTTTCTAAAATTAGAGAAAGAGCCCACATGAGTCTTGTAACTTTCAAAGCACAATTAACTAAATAGCTCTCCAATTTCAACCCTTTCTCGATAGAATCGTTATTCGCCAGCCACAAAAAAATATATACGTGCAATAATTACAGTAAACGCAATACGTTCCAGTCACGTAAGTTTGTAACATATCAACTGCGTGTTCATGTCATGATGTGACATCTTGAAGTACACACGCATAACAAGATCAATGACTGACAGCTATAATCCCACGCTAACCAAAGACGCGTTTTCATTTTTTTTTTTTTTTTATACTTTTTTTAAGGCCACTTTAGATTAGTCGAAGCCTTCTGGATCTTCTAGAATCCCACCCGAACCAATATCGCGTTTTTTTTTGTTTTTTTTTTGTTTTCCAGCTCACTGGTCGAAGCCATCTGAACCTCCAGGATGCTGCTTGTGATAATGGACACGAGACCGGCACCATCGTGAATGCTGCTGCTACTGACTGGCGGATCGTGTGGGAGGGGCCATGGTATCAACTGGGCTATGTGATGAAAAAGAAAGGGATAATAATAACCCAGTTTAACTAATAATATCTGTGTCATTAGCCCACACGTTGTATAAAAGAAAATAAGTGACAGCTCGGCAGCCTGTTCGCTGCACGCTCAAGACAAAGGGGGTTTTATTGCGCCAGAGTGAAATAAATATGCAGCATACCCTGCTGGTGAAAACAGAGCTATAAGTATCGTAAACAATGACTGCAGTGGTAGTTCTCAACGAATTGTTACTGGGAAATATATGTAAGTGTCGTTTTTAACTTACCATAATCCACAGGTTCACAAATTCTGCACTTATTATCTCACTAATTAAGGTATAAATGAGTAACATTTTAAAATATCTAAGTATTCATTTTCCTGAAAATCTACATTATATCACAATCCTATGTCAATGTTGGCGGTCCAGTCAGTTGATATATTCATTGTGTGTGTGTGTGTGTGTGTGTGTGTGTGTGTGTGTGTGTGTGTGTGTGTGTGTGTGTGTGTGTGTGTGTGTGTGTGTGTGTGTGTGTGTAAAACGCGCATCATTGTGCGCAGGACAGGTTCAAAGCAGTCCTTTCCCTGCATTACATCCATCTTGCCCGGTCTGTCTTCCCGTAAGAGCCACGCGACCGGTCTGAACCGGCCTACAGTGCCCTTATTGGAAAAAAAAAAAAAAAAAAAAAAAATCGCGGCTCAAGGAAACTGCTAGGTGAAGGAGGAGGTTTGTCGTCTGTCGGCAAACTTGCCCTCTACTCCTTAACTGGGAGGGATGAGAGAGTGGAATAACACGGTCAATGAATCTATACTGTCAAATGCCTCTAGCCTGAAATATCCTTATCTGATTAAAAACATGGCCCAGTTATAACCCACAGTTTGTGGCCACTGCAAAAAAACGAGAATTACGCTTATCATTTACGTACCGCACAATAAAGTGTACATTTCTAAATCCCTCAATTAATCCTGGCCTTTACCAAACTATCAGGAACAAATACCTAGGACCAAATATCACAGACGTACAATGAATCCACAAATACAATACACCCACAGTAAATTTTCTGAGACTATACTGAACCCCATATCGTTACCATACCAAACCAAACGGCAACCCAGTAACTAAATACAGCGGCGTAAACAGCGGGAAATATTAATCGTTGGCAGGACGTGAGCAAGAATATATTTGGAACTGTTTGGCCTTTTTCGCTACCAGATGGAAAGCCTCGTCAATCATAAGCGTGGGTATTATTGTTCCTCCTGGTGGGTGGTGTGGAAATGGTGTATTTTTGGCAGCCTCTCTCTCTCTCTCTTTCTGTGTGTGTGTGTGTGTGTGTGTGTGTGTGTGTTCAGATCCCATTCGTGACTGCCTGATATTTCCCGTTGCTAAATTTACTTATAATTGCCGTAACCTCGCCCATTCAGAGCTTTAATTATGCCTTCACTTACTTCCTTCTTTAGTGATTATCTCCAGCTGGCATTATTTCTTGCTTCCTTTATTCATCCCACTACATAGCTCTTCCTTTAGTTATTACCTTGAGTTGGCATTATCTCTTGCTTTACTACCTTCTCTGGCAATTATATCGAGTCGTATTGATCTTCTCATCAGTGCTGCTTCCCCCCTGTCTTTATTTTATTATCCTCCTCCCCTTAGTTCCTTCATTAGCAATTATTTCCAACTATGTTAATCTTTTATTCAAGGCTGAATTGTTTACTTTTATTAGTTCCTTCTTTTCTTCCTTTTTTTTTTTTTTTTTAAATTCAAGAACCCTAATTCCTATATATTGTTTTTTTTTTTAATTCAAGAACCCTAATTCCTATATATTAATGAATTAGGATTCTTCAATGTTCCAAATCTCATTATGTTGAAAAATCTTACCTGATCTAAATATATTCGTGTAGAGACTAAGAATATATCGGACGCCACAGTAGTGAAAGGGTTAACGTGTCCTAAGCAGAAATAATCTGGTAACGTGAAGGTGCCGCGAAGCCTTTGATGCCGACGACAATATACCACCCATAGACTAACTCACCTTATCTTTTAACACGTCACTACAACGCCCCTTAAGCTTCACTCTTAATCCTCGAGGATTGACTTAACTCTGGCTGACACCTGACGATTTTACTCGCCACTGGGAAGCCTCCTGAAGTCTGAGGATTATTAACATCGTTCGGTGGTATCAAAAAATAATCTTTAAAAATGTCACCGTGCTTTCAGCGTCCATGGGCTACTTCAAGTCCCTTCACTAACAGACTACCTATAAGCTGTAAACAATCGTTTGCTGGCAGCAAGAGTAATAATCAGACTATTTCAAAATTTTCGTTGACTTTTGAGAATACATGTATTTCGGGTTTACCTTACGACCATATCTGGCCGATAACAGAGTATTCCCAAATCATCTTCGGTTTACTGTATTCACACTTCATCCCAGACTATTACAGCCTTATCTTGGCCTGCATACTGGTAACGATTTAGGCAATTTTATTCCAATTTAACTCTAGTTCGTCGTTTGTTCAGCATCTCTTTCGACTATTCTTTCGTGTTTCGCATAATGACGCTTTTCTTGTTTTATTTTTGCAATCGTCAAAGAGGTCTTCTTTTGCACACTCATGCCTTGCTACCGAATGACAACTACTGTCAGCTTAAGGCAAACCACTTCACAGCGAATAGGTTACGAGAGAAAGATGGCATAATCATTCCTTGGACGAAGGTAAGTTCCTGTGGCGTGTAAAATAATCTCCGACGTCTGCCACAGTAAATTACCTAACCCGTCAGCCTCGTAAGGAGGATTAATCGAGACACCTTTTCGACCCCTGTGGCTAACGAAATTGTCTGGCCAAAATACCCAAGTCATCAACCGTCCTTTGAAGGTTCACTTCTTCACTACAAGGACGTATTTTAATTCTCCTCCTGCTACAATTTTCATGTAACCTTGGGAACATCTCCCGCAGTGAAGGAGATGGAAACAATCATCATTAAATTAATTAAACGGTCTCTCCAACGCTGAATAAAATCGTCATATAGGAGCAAAACTAAAAAAAAAAAAAAAGTTCTCGGCCTGATGGAACAGCGCTTCTTACCCCTTCGCTATAGGGGTCTCTATTAAGCCGAGTAAGTGGGGAGCATGATTAATTCTTCGAGATCAAAGAGTTAACTTGGTGGGCGAGGTAGAGTACTCCTTATATCATGCTGGTATTAGACAGTACTGCCCTTACTAATGCTGCACTCTGCAATTACTTCAGGCTTTGTGGTGACCAGGCACGCCAGTATCACCAATGGCTGTAATACTTGGTCTGTAAATTCACAAGGCAGAACTACTCTTCTTTACTATAATCGACGTAGTCTTTCATGTTTTTGTAATATCGCCTTGCTTACTGACGGAATGTTTTTGTATGAGAAAAAAAAAACCACACACTTATTCCAACACTGGAATTCCTATCAGCCTAATACATCGCCTGGTATTAACAATAATTAATTTCTTTCGTCTGGCTACAACTAGGTAATTTTACTCAGCAAAAGGAAACGCCTATCAGATAATAGGATACAATGAAGCAGACTGTGACTTAATACATTCTCCAAAATGGTCAGCACCAGAGAAAGCTGTGGAATTTATCATATTAATTTTATTCACTCAGACACCTACTCAGCAAGCCTTCACAATATTTTAATTTGGTGTAATAGTTTCAGTAAGTTACAAGTACTACTAAACAAAAGACGAGGTGGTCTGCTCAGCCCGCCTCAGCTTCAAGCGTGACTCATGCAGCAAGCTCTCCTCCCCACCTTCCTTGCCAGCTGTCCCATCACCACGCACTCCTGCCACAACCAACATTCACTCCACAAATATCCTGGTGCTCAAAACCTCACAAACATTGCCCTACATACTAAAGGTTGAAAAATTTATCCTATTTGTATGTATAATTCAGGCACTTACAACACAAACTTCCATCGATTTAATTTTGATGTAATGATTTCTGTACTAATAATTCCTGTAACCGTGTGGTATTTCTAACAATAAATGAGGTCCAGTACTCAGTCCCCCTCAGCTTCATGCGTGACTCATGCACCAAGTTCTCCTCCCTCATCTTCCTTACCCGCTGCCAATCCTCAACAAAACTAACATTCTTTCACCAAATATCCCAGCACTCAAAACCACACAAATATTCCTCTACTTACACATATATCCCTTTATTCAAGTACTGATGAGAACGTTGTGTTTCACATCTTACCATTTGTTTCCTCTCGCCACGCACTCTTACCAAAACCAACACTTTCATCAATACTCTAGATCCATAACTATATAAATATCACCCTAAAGACATTGACTGCTCTCCGTTATTTCATTAAAGAGAAATCTATTTTTCGCCTCACCAGCTGCTCCCCTCACCACGGACTTCTGTCAAAACCAACCACTTTTTATACAATCTTAAATACACAAACATCTCTCCGTTAGGCTACGGTACTGATGAGAAGGGTCCGCTTTTCACCTCACCAGCTGCTCCCCTCACCACGCACTCCAACCTTAACCCAAACTCATTAACCGGTTCCCCAGCACCTTAAATCACACAAATATCACCCTACACAAACAAACCACTCTCTATATCCAGTATTTACGACGAGAATGTTCTATTTTTCCTTCCAATGGCAACCATCTGGAAGGGCCAGCTGGGCGGAAACTGCGTCATACCACGTAGGTGTACGGAAGGTTAGAGGTCGAGGTGCAAAGTTTTTCGGTTAAGGACAGCGAATAACGATAATGAGGAATAATTCTGGAAGATAATGCAAGGGGAGAGGTTGGATGGAGGGAAGAGGGTTGGAGGCAGGGAGGGAGGGGGAGGTGGGGCGCGGCTGTTGGTCTACTCACGCTCAGGCAAGATGGCTTCCAGACACCAGAGGACTGATTGATCGGTGGATGGAGGAGGCGGACGAGGGAAGAGCTGTTGAGTGGAGCTGGGAGTCAGTCCAGGGGCCCCGGGGAACTACCAAGGCTGCCTGATCGCTACATGCCTGCCCGCCGCCACCATCTTCACCCTACAAAACACAAAAATCCCGGAGTAGGAGGAGTGAGGGCGCGAGAGGCAGCACCACCCGCCAGAAACACAGTGCGCCGGGAAGGCTCCAGGCGGCCGCTCACGTCACTGCACACGCCTGCGTCCTGCAACCCGCCCACTCCACTTCCAGAGCCGCCACCCACCACTACACACACACTCCTTACATATTGATAATTAACACACCAGTTTCAATTCACTTTTATAAATACTCCCCACCGACTGCAGTATGAATCACCCGGAAGGCACTGGAGGTCATACACAAAGCAAAAGCCTCCTCACATACACTCCAATTAAACCCAGCGGTCAGCAAATGACGTAAAATGACGTCACCTTAGGTCGAATCCGGGCGACAGACACCTGACACGCGATGAAACAAACACTTACAAACTCACTTCTCTTCTCTCTTTCTCGCCCCTGGCCTATGGAAGAGACGATAAAATAAAAACAAACTCCACGCAATTCCGAGGTGCAAAAAGGAGGAGTCGGGATTGTCATTCAGGTGGAAAGTTGAAACCCCCGTGGGCGAAACCTGGCAACCTCGGCCTCGCCACGACATCGATTGCGGGTCAAAATGGAACAGAAAAAAAGGACAAAAAAGGGCAAAATAAAAATAAAAAATGAATATTAAAGTGTGTTGCACAATTAGAGGGGGGGTGAGGGCAAGCGACATAGGGGCGACACCAGATGCTGGTAGTAAGTTATGGTGGTAGTTGTGGTGGTGTGGTGATGAATGTTTGCGTTGCTGCTGTGGTTAAAGATGTGGTAATGGTGGTGGTAATTTAGACGGCGGTGATGGCAGCTGTGTTTAAGGTATACATGGTGGCAGAGTTACTGGTTCGTCTAACTTGGTGGTGGTAGTAGGTTGTGGTTGTAATCGTGGTGGTGATGGCTGTTTGAGTGCCATATGTATTTAAAGGGGTGATGGTGGTGATGGTTGAGTCACAGCTAGCCTAGTTTAGCACAGATGCTAACGATGGCAGTTGTATTTGTGGTACGTGTGGTGTCGTGATGGGGACAGGTGTTTGAGAGGGAGCTGTGGCTAATCTGGTGGTGGCAATTGTGACTGAGGTGGTGGTGCCAGTTGTCTGTGTAGTTGTAGTTGTGGTAATTAATGCTTGAAGTTGGTGGTAATGGCAGTTGTGTTGACGGTAGACGTGGAGGTTATGGGAGTATGTTTGAGTGGCAGCTGTTGTTAAAGGGGTGATGGTGGTGAGGGTCGAGTTATAGGGGGTTTAGCTAGAATGATTGTTATAAACTTTTGGTCTGGTTTAGTTGTGGTGTAGTTACTGGTTCAATTAACCTGGTGGTGGCAGTAGTTGTGTTGGTGATAACTGTGATGGATGGATGTTTGAGTGGCAATATATTAAAACTATGGTGTGCCCAAGGGTGCTGTTAGTTTAGCTATGTTGGTGGTGATGGCAGTTGGCTGGTGAAAGCTGTGAATGAGGTGGTGGTGAGGGACGCTTGTTTGAGTGGCAGCTGTAGTTTAAAGAGGCAGTGGTGGTGGCACCGTTGCTGGTTCAGCTTAGTAGTGACGGCAACTATGTTGGTGCTAGCTGTGGTTAAGGTGGCATGTTTGATAGTGACAGTGTGGCACATGTGGCGTTGGTTTGAGTGGCAGTCATTATATATTATTCTCGTTGCCTTCACACGATTTTGTTCAGCTATGGGGAGATCTCCTGTAGGAAGGGGGTAAATGGATGTCAGACTTCTCCAGTTTGACGTGTCTCTCCATGTCTAACTAAAACTGCCTGGAGATATCATGAACAAAATGTAAACTGGGTCATCGGAGAGGTGTGAAAGTGATGGTGCTAAGACTTGCTTTCGTTGTTTAGTAAAACGTCGGTGATGGCAGTTGTAGTGGTGGTAGGCGTGGTGAGACGGTGGCATGTTTGGTGGTAGTTGTGTGGTGGCAGATTTATTATTAGCCTGAGTGGACAATGAAATTAAAGTGGTAGACATAGTGGTTGCCATTGATTTCGCGGGTGGCTGAGCTAATCTGGTGGTGATGACAGCTAAGCTCTTGCTATGGCTGAAATGGTGGCAGGTTTGGCAGTACCCGTGATTAGGGTGTCAGTGACGGATTTAAAGCTGAGTGGTACGTATGATGGTAGCTGTGTGGTGGAAGACATGGAGTTGCCTTGACTGGCAATTAACCGCTTCCCTCGCAGCACCTACTTTTTCTTTTATTCTTGTAAACATTTGAGGATTTTGTTCAACGAATGTTGATGGAAGTTATTATGGCTATAGCTAACACGTTCGAAAAAAAAAAATCTACGTAGAATAAACCTTGTGGCGGTAGCAACAAAACCAACGGATAGCGTCACCAGACTAAGCTGACTGAGTTAATGCGGCGGTGGTGAGTAATAATAGTTGCATTTGTAGCTGGCTTAGATCAGCTGGTTGTGGTGACGATGGTGCTGGTGAAGTAGTTGTGCCGATGTGATGGTGACGGATTTTTGCTTGAGTGGCCGACACTAAAAAAAAAAAAAAAAAAAAGTGGTGGTAGAATTACAGTATTGGTGCTATCGGGTGGTGATGGCTGCTGTGCTGGTGGTTCTGGCGATGGTGACGGCCATGTGGTGGAGTAGCAGCTGTGGTTAAATCAGCAGTACTGGAGGCAGAGTTAGTGGTGTTGTTGGCTTTATTCATTTTCCTACCTCCAAACAACTTTATTCAGCTTCTTGGAGACCTTTTGTAGTGAAGGGGTAAATGAAGACTGTATCTAACCTCCCCCACCACGAGAAAATTCTCCATAGCTGAATAAGTAGTCTAGAGGTATCAAGAAAAAGCCTAAGCAGTGGCTGGAGTTAACCCCTTCAGCACAAGGAAGTATATATAAAATCTGTTCTTCCTATATACAGATGATTTCATTCAGCTTAAGAGCCATGTTTGGAAATGGAAGAATTATATATTGCTTCCATTTATCCCCTGAACAAAAGATATATTTCCTAAGCTGAATTAAATCATCTGGCAGTAGCAAGAAAAAACTACCGAATGACGTTCTCGAAATGAACGAGTGAAATAGGTGGTGATGACTGCAGGATCTGCTTTCGTACTTGGCTTAGTTACGGTGGTGGGTAAGGAAGCTGTGTTGGTGGCAGGTGTGGTGAAGTGGTGGCATGTTTGGCTGCCGTTGTAGTTAGGCAGGCATGCCAGGTTTAGTTAAAGTGGGGGCGTAGGACTTGTTTTTGCAGTTCTGTTCACCTATCTCTATCTACCTACAATATTTATCTATCTATTCATCAACTGCCTCTCGCCACATCCTGTGCGGGTACAAGGACCTCAAGGTGTTTCCATCCCTATTCAGTGACAATCCCTCTTCCCATAACACACCAACCCTTTTTACATACATGTACACCAACACCATATCTCTCTACTTCGTTTTCGGCCTCTCTCACTTTCAACTCCCAGCTATCTCCCTCTTATACACCCAGGCCAATCTCTCACTCTTTATTCACTCCACGTAATCGAACCATCTCTGAGACTGTCGTAACAAAGTTGGTGGTAATGACCTAGTTTCGGAGATATGGTAGTCGAGTGATGCTGTTTTCGCAGGGATAGTAGTCATACTTGTGGCGTTGACGATGACACTGTAGTTGGTGGCAGATGCTTTGTTGGTAACTGTGATCCTAATAGTGCCTGGTAACTCAATGATTCCGTAGTTAATCCCATCACTAAGCCACGTCTTCCTTAAGCGAAATATAAAAGTATGGTATCAAAAAGAATAACAGACAAGAAAAGTACAACAAAAAGACGTATTAAAGAGAGTACTTTTTTTGTTTCCTCCTGAAATTTATAATTAGCTGAGGGAAACCCCGGACGTTTCAACCCTTCAGTACAATGACACCTATTTTTACTTTTAACTTCTTGCTTTCTTCTGACGATTTTTTCAGTATAAGAGGTATTTTTTGATGTGAACAACTTTGATATAGTCCCTACTTGTCTCTCCACTACATGAGGCCTACTTTGGTTACAGCTGATTGCTTCTAACACTTTGAATGAGGGATCCCCAACACCACATATAAATGATGTCTCCCTAAAACTGAGCATAAATGACGTCTCCCAAAACTAAGTAAAATCGTCAAGCATCAGTATGAATCTAAAAAAAAAAAATCATCCTCGTACAAAAAGGGGTGAATTTCCTGATATATGAAGATGTCAGTGGAGTGAGAAGAGATCAGTACAGTTTAGTTAATGGTGGTGGTGGTGGTGGTGGTGGTGGTGGTGGTGGTGGCAGATTTAGTGACTGTCGTGGTGATGAGGCAATGGTTGTGGTGTCGTGGCGATGGTTGGAATAATGGTGGCTATGGTTAAGGCACTGGTGGTGGCAGTTGTGATGTGGTGTGGTAGCTGTGGTGTGGTGTGGTGATGGCTATGGTTATGATAGAGGCTGTCGTTGTGGGAAGAGTGATGATAGTTGGTTTGATGTTGGTTGTGGCTATGATGCTGGTGGTGGCAGCCGTGGTGTGATGATAGCTATGGTTATGTTGGCTATTGCGGTTGTGGTTTGGTGGCACTGACAGGTTTGAGGTTGGTTGTGGGTGTGATGACGGTGGTGGTGTGGTGATAGCTGTGGTTATGGTGAAAGCAAAGTTGTAATTTTGGGGTGGGGATGGAAGCTTTAGTGGTGGCTGTAGTTATGGTGTCAGTGGTATCAAATGTGATGTGATGTGGCAATTTTGGTCACGGCGGTGGCAATTCTCGTGATGGTTATTGTGATGATGGTTGTTTTGATGGTGATTTATGAGCAGTGTGTGTGTGTATGTGTGTGTAAGGTCTGAGTTATGGTAACAGGAATAGTATGGCAATAATAGTAATAATGGTAAAGCCGTGTGTGGTGTTTGGAGAGCTGAGCTTCCCCTTCTGACCACACCTCTCAGGTTACAGTGTTGAGGCCAGCCACCCTCACTTCACACCTCTTCCTTCCCTTCCTTTCCATTTTCCTCCCTCCCCTCATTTTTCCCTCAACTTTCCCTCTCTTACTCTCCAGTCCCACTTTCCCTCCCATCCTTCCTCTCCACTTCACCCTCCTCTTCTCGCCTTCCATTTCTCTCCACCTTTCTCCTCTCTCCCTTCCCTCTCCTTCATATGTCTTCGTTTCGAACTTCTTATTATCTCTCTTCTCTCCCCTCCACAACAATAATACGGGTGATTGTAAGACAGACACTATGAACAGTAGGTGAGATATGGTAATGTGACTGCTACGGTAATAATGATAACGCCTTATGAGTGTTGTGTTTGGAGAGCTGAGATTTCCCCACTGACAAGATCTCTCAAGTTGCAGTGTTCGTCCAACCAACCTCACCTCACCTCACCACCTCATACCTCTTCTTTCCCTTTTCCTTACCTTCTTCCCCACAAACCCTCATTTCTCTCCTCTCCACTCTCCTATTCTCTCCCTTCTTCTCTTCACCTTTCTATTCCCTCCCTTCGTCTCGTTACTCTTCTCTTTCCCTCCTCTTCACCCTTCTCTTTCCATCCTCCACTATTCTCTCCCTTCTCTCTTCACCTTTCTCTTCCTTCCTTTTCCACGTTTCATTTCTTCCTCTCCTTTTCACCTTTCTCTTTGCTCGCTTCCCCTGCCACACCTCCATTTCACCTTTCTTTCTTTATCTTCCTTCCGTCCCTTCTTCTCCCTCCCTTTCTTTCCATCACACTGACACTAGTACTAACACAGGCCTTTCCGAATGTAAGTAATATCGTCTGACGGCAGCAATAACCTAAAAGGCGTCAAGGAATTGAAGCTATTAATTTTAAGTTTATAAGGTATGGTAATAATTGTTATAAAGGTAAAGCCGTGTGTGGTGTTTGCAGCGCTGAGCTTCCCCCCGACCACATCTCAAGTTACAGTGTCTCGGCCCAACCAAGCTCACTTCACACGATACCCATCTTCCCTTTCCTTCACTTCTCCTTTCCTTTCCCTCCCCTTCCCTTCCCCTTCCCTTCTCTTCATCTTCACTTAAAATATCTCCTGTCCCTTCACCTTCGCCTTACCCTTCTCTTCTTTTGGGCCTTATCTTCCTTTCTCTTCCCCTACACCCTTCTTTTCCCTTCACTTCATCAATCTCTTCTTTCCCTTCCTCACCACTTCACCCTCCCTGGTGTCCCTTTCCCCTCGCTTCACTCTTGACCCTTCTCTTCCCTTGCCCTCCACTTCCTGCTTCTCTTCCCTCCACTTCACCCTGCCCTTCGTTTCCCTCCACTTCATCAATACTCTGGTCCCACCCTTTCCTTCCATCCCAACTTTCTCTCATCCTTCCTCACTCTCCCTTACTTCCGCAATGCTCTCTTCTCCCACCTTTTCTTCTAGTCCACGTTTTATCTCATTCCTTCTTTTCCTTCCTTTCTCTTCCACTTCATCCTTCCTCTCGTCCCTTCCTTCCTTTCCGCTGCCCTCTACTTCACCTTGTCCTCTTCTCCAGCAGCCCTAACCTCATTCTCCACTTTGCCCCATCCCACCTATCTTCTTTTTCCTACATCGTTTCTGAATCCCTTACTTCCATTCTCTTCCCTCCCCTACACTCCTGCAAACATATTTATTCCTTCCTTCCATTCTCCATCACTATCTTTTTCCATTCTCATTACCTTCCTAACTCTCTTCTTTTTCTATCCTGGCTTTCTTTTACATTTATCTTCCATTTTATGCATTATTATCATTCCTGACTATTTTACTTTCATTCTCTCACCTCATCATTCACTCCTGCCAACTAACTTATTCCTTCCTTCCATCTGCCCACCTTACGCTTTTTCAATCTCACTTTTTCCCCTCCTTATCACTTTTTCTCACATCCTTTCTACTTACCTCTCTATCTTTTTCATTCTCGTTTCCCTTCTTCTCTCCATCACCCTTCTTCATTCTCACTTCCTTACAGTCTGTCCCCTATCTCTCTATCTTTCTCATTTCCACTTCCTATCTTCCATCGCCTCATTACTTTTGCTTACACACTTCCTTCCTCCCTCCCATCACATCGAATCTCATACTTTTACTTCCTTTCTTCTTCCTATTCCTCTCTCTCATTCCACTCCCTTCTTTTATACCTCCTTCCTTTCATCTGTTCCTCCCTTTATCTCGTCTCACTTCCTTCTTCCTCCAGTTCCTCTCCTCATTTTCCCTTCCTTCTCGTCCTTTATTCTTCCTCTCACTTCACCCTCCCTTCCTTCCACAATACAGCTCCGCCTTTAATACAAGACTAATAAAAATCGTACAGACGTAACAATATAAACAAAAATATTTATGTCATCGTACTGGAAGAATTAACCGTAACTGCTTTGGCCTTTATGATGAGTTTCTGAACCTGAACAAAATCGTGTGGAGGCAGAAAGAATGAAAATGTCCTTACGATTCTTGGCGACCCCAGACGACACAAGCACAGGCTGCCAGTGTCCTGATATTGAGCTCTTCAGTCCGATGGCGTACTTTTAAATGTAATACTTCTACTACCGGATGATATTACAGTACTTAAGGGCGTTAATGAGGGCTATACCTAATCAAACCATGCCAAATGTCCCTCTGAAGCTATATAAAGTTGTAAGAAGGATTAATATACTGTACAAATAAGTCTACGGAGTAAAAAGGCCAGCATACGTGCCAGGCAGCTTTAGTCTAGACATGAGAGAAAAACCTCCAGCCACCTCCAGGACTTGAATACCTGCAAATTAGTACACAACCTTGTCTGAGTTAAGATGCAAACCACTGCACTACCCAGATGCCAAAAATATACTGAAAAAAAAAAGGGGGTATCAACTGAAATTAATACACTAAACATTTCTTAAGGTTCGAATGTGTCACGAACTATAAACGCCTTTGAAAAAAAAAAAAAAAAAAAAAAAAAAAAAAAAAAAAAACCCCGGGATATCCACAGGTCCACACACGATAGTATCTTTAGCAAAAAACAGATATACATACATACATACATACACAGACAGATTATAAAGAGGATAGCCACGAAATCGCCCTTTCCATTTCCGTTCTATAATACCATATGTGTTCGGCGAGGAAAAAAAAAAAATTGGCAGCGTCACACACACACACACACACACACACACACACACACACACACACACACACACACACACCTCTTTATAGTTGTTCTTGCTAGCTCCAGACGATAGTACGGTATTATAAGAAGCCTGTCAATATATGCTGCATCTACCTAACTCCTCCATTTTAAACAAACTCTATTATATAAGCCGCATAACGTCACCTGGACATAACAAGAATATAATAAAGACGTTACTGTAGAAAATGGGTTGAAATAAAATCAAAAAAATGGGCGAGATGGTCCGGCAATCGCACACTCCACTTAAATTCTATACCTTTAATCGTTTCAATCCGATGTATTTTAAGAGGAGGGAGCATCTCTAGGAATCAGTTTGTTCGTCAGGCACTACCGGTTATCGAAACAAGGCACTCAACTTCCGCAGAATATGAAGCTCCTGCACACACAACTTTTGGCTTTGTGATTTTTATTCTTATTTTATTCTAGCGAACCTCCAGACATTTATACTCGGCCTACGACACACTTAGAAGAGGAGGGATTTGATACAGACGTCATTAACCCTTCCACTGACACACACACTGCCTATAAACTGAATGGGATCGTCTGAAGATTGCCAAAAAATCATAATAAAAAAAAGTCATCGGTGTGAAGTTCTCAATGGGTGTGAGAGAGAAAGAGAGATAGAGAGAGAGAGAGGGGGGGGGACAAAGATAAGAACTGGCCAGCGTTTCCACAATATTAACCCAATGAGCCTGGGGATGTCTTTGTCGCTATATTCTTGTCGTCTGACCATTATATTCAGCTTAGGATATGCTCTTCTTACTGGAGGAGTTAATACAGCCTTAATACAAACCCCTTCAACACGAGGACCTTCCTAAGTTAAAAAAGAAAAAAAAAATCATCTGGCTGGAAGAATACATTAAAAAGGGCGTCACCAGCATTGAGTACTTTATCCGGTACTCTAATGTGACAAACAATCGCTCAATCGTTTCCTGGGTATCTGTTTACCGCTACCGACTTTGCAATCATTATCTTATCTATAAACCACCTTTATCTTATCTTCTTGAACACTCCCTGACCTTCATTCATAAACCCCTCGATAAACTCCCACGCCTAGCAATCAACATTCAGCTATACAAGCTTAAAAAAAGAATACGTAGTTACCACACTTTATATTAACTGCCAACAACGAAATTAATCTTTTTAAAAATTACCTGAAACCACATCATATTACAAAAGACTGAAAAAATACGAAGAAAAATCTGCACCATTATCTCATTACAAAAAGACGAAAATTCTGTTCGTTTATCTTATTACTCTGTTTATTTTATTAAAGCAACACAAAAAAATCTGCGCATTCTTATTACATGGCTGGAACATATAAAAGAAAAATATGTTTCAATATTTTACAGCACACGGCAGAAAAATGTACACAAAATTTAGTCGCATATCTTATTAGGAGAGGGTGAAAGAAAAAAAAAAGACAAACTACGTACAATTTGACGACAACAAATGTAAATTCATTTTTCTGTCAATACGCATACCATCGAGTCTATTAAAAAAATTTAATGAAATATACCGGTATTAATCATGTGACTGACACACACACACACACACACACACACACACACACACACACACACTGCTATTCAATCCCTGGAAGTGTTTATTGCACCTAATCCTTAATGAACAGTTGCAGCAAAAAAAAAAAAAAAAAAAAAAATACCGATCCACTCCATATTGATTCATAACCAGACAGTGACCAATTGCCTGAAGGTGGCAAGAACAAAATAAAATATGACGGAAGGGGTTGAGAGATATCATGTCCGTCCATCTCTCACGTATGGCTCGTCTCATCTTTCATTATTTTCCATACTTACCTGCTCTATATGAACGCACCTGTGGTTATTGCTTTGCCTTTTACTTCTCATTTCTTATCCAAACACAAGACCCTTCTTTACCCCTTCAGCTCGAGGACGTGTTTTTATTACATTGTTGTATTGGCAGACGATTTTTATTAAGTAAGGAGAGATTTTTCGCACAGGGCACTTATATTCTTCACTAACCCTTCCACTATCCCAAAGGTGTGGAGAGAGACGACTTCATGCGGTGACGACTACAGCCTGCAGTTCACCGGGTTCACACTTTCGTTGAACCTAGGACTACTACTACTACTACTATAATAATAATAATAATAATAATTTTAAATCCCTCCTAAACTACATCAAATCGTCACTTCGGCAGTCAGAATACAAGAACAGCCGTCACCGTATTGAAAGGCTCTGCTCATCCCACAGCCTCATCATCTTTCATTTACACTTCACATTTCGCCGCCCAGGTTGGAAGGCTCTGTGGTTATGGACCTCGGCTTTACTGCTCATATCTTATTCAAACACAAGACCCACGATAATACTCCCGATGATATTATACACCAGATTAGATTTTTCAACTCCTTCACCTCCAGTCTCCCCAAGATGACGCACCTGACGATAACCAAAATAAAGAACACGTTATCATACTAGTGGGATCAGCGGAGACACCAAGTTTTAATTACTTCACTGCATGCAAGCTCACCTCAGCTCAATAAAATCGTCTGGAGGTTTAAAAAAAAAAAAAAATCATACAGAGAGCTATTTGACAGTCATAATCCCTACCCAGGTGGAACTTCGCTTGAACTAAATATAATCGTCTGGCTGTAACCAAAACAAACAACAGCGCTCGTCGGCCGTGAACTTGGGCCGAGTGGACATAACCGTCAGCTGGCAAGAACATCAGCTGGTATAACAGTTCGAATAATAGCCGAAGTGACATATTATTTTCCTGATTCAAGAAATTTGTAACAAATACATCCTGTGTTCAAAGCAGTCCCCTTCAGGTCATTATTTTTAGGTTATTCCCAACAGGTTTAGATTCGGTCAGAGCAATTCAGATTCAGGTCTATCAGTTCAGGACCAGCCACGACAATTTTGGTCCATTAAAGCCAGTTCATGATCACCTAATGTGCATTCACGTCCAGTCAGATCATTTCAGGTATAACCCCAGGCAAAAGTTGCATTTCATCTCTTGGCTTTCAGTAACCCATGACATCATAAAGCTGCATCTACTCACTGTAATCGGTTAGCTTAGTTTCAGTTACTTTTAACTTACGGTTACTTTTCATTACCAAAACTAATAGTATTGTGAGCTGCTGTGAGGAAGAGAAACGGATATTTTGAAAAGGTTGTGAACCCAGATCCAGTTGGGTTCAATTAGGTCCATCAGGTCCATTCAGGTCCTACCCATCCCTTCATGTTCCACTGGGCCTGTTCAGACTGGTTTAAGGCTATTCGTTTTTAGCCACATCCATTCATGTCCAGTTAGCTCCATTCACGACCTTCACATTCAACAGATCAATGCAGGTTTATTCACAGCCATTCAGAGCAGATATTCTAGTCACTCTAGTTAATTTCTGCCATATTCACAACCAAGCCGATCAGTACAACCGTTTTCAGTCATCAGTTCTGGTGCACCCAATCGACTCAGCTAAAAGCAGATTGACTCATGCCTGTGAAGGTGTGCAAAAAAAATCAAACTTCCCGGTGCAGTGGCTTTACAAATACGAGATTTCAGGACTTCCAGGTCTTTTCAGGCCCCTTTAGGGCGATCATATCGATTTCGGTCAATACAAATCCCTGCATTTCTAGCTAATGAAACATAGGCGTGTGCCAAAAATTATTCCAATCAGTATGAAAGCTTTTGAGATGTGTCACCTCAGGCTTTATTAGACCTGGGCGGGATGAGTTCGGATGGCAATGGGTGATGGAGCACGACGGGGAAGTACACCCTGTGACCATGGGTGGACAGAAAAAGAGTGGATGGGATGGTGCTGAGGCCTGGCGGCGGAAGTATACCGTGAGAAGCACAACGTCGTAAACTGGCCGGTTAAGATAAAATCAAAGATTGGGGCATGGAATGTGTGGGGTGAGGGTGGAGAGAGTAGGGGGGGGAGATGGTGTAAGATGGTGGTGGGACAGGGCAGGTGCAGTAAATCCTGTCAAGATGGGCGCTGTGTGAAGAACGGCTTAGGCGAGGAGTGGGAAGAGTTAAGTTCCACATATCTCATAAAAGTTAAATGTGGAATGGAAGAAACGGGAGGGGTGGGTGGCGAGGAGTGACCAGGACGGGCGGCGATGACGGTGGGTGGTAGGGCAGGGTGGGGGCAATACACTCTAAAAACAAACGTCGTAGATTGGCCGTTATGATCGTGATGACAGGTTAAGCAAAGTTTCCTCCAAGGATATGTTATCACGCAACCACTTCACAAACCCTATATCTTACAGCATGGACAAAAACAAAACAATGTGCTGTACGGGTTAGGTTATCCAAGAATAGGCCGTCCCTTCATCACGGTTAATCCTTCCCATCTCTGTGTTGATCTATATCCAACACCTTAACCTCATAATCCCTCCTCGCCTCCCACCAGTTTAATTTCTCATCACCTTCCCTACCTTCTTCCTCCTCCCTCTCCCTCCTACCCATCTTCCTCCCCACCTCCCTTTCTCCTACTTCCTCCACGCGTCCCTCCCTCCCTGATCTCCCTCCCTTCCACGTTTCTTCTTCCCTATTCCCCTTCTTATCTCAATTCCTAGGCAATTCTCTTCGTACATGCGTCTTCCTCCTCGTCCTCTCCTTCCTCCTTCCTCATATTTCTCTTCTCTTCGCTGTTTTCATTCGCCTTAGTCATCCCACGCACTCCCCCTCTCCTCCCCTTCCACACAGATGAACGAGGAAAGAGGAAGGAAAGGGTAAGGAGGGGAAGGGTCAGGAGGGGTGAGAGGAAGAGGGGAGAAATGAGGGAAAGTGGGGAGAAGTGAGGAGACGAGAGAGGAGTGAAGAGGGGAGGGGAGGGGAGGGGAGGGATGAAGAGAGAACAGTAAAGGGGGAGAGGGGGCCGGCGAGACGAGACAGAATGAGAGGACAGGAGGGATGGAGGGGGAGCATGGAGGGTCTGGGAAATACACACACACACACACACACACACACTAAGAGAGGGAGGAACGAGGGTCAGGCGGGGTACCATCATGCGCCATTTTAGAAAACAGAAAGCGAACGCCATGCGGATGTCTCCAAGATGTGTTTGCGTGTGTGTGTGTCTGTGAAAGCGTGTGCCTGTGTGCGTGTGCTTGTGTATGTGTGTGACTGTATGAGTGTGCGCGTGTGTAGGGATGAGTCAGTGTGTATGCTGGTGCGTGTGTACCTCTGTGCGTGTGGAGTGTATTGATCGTGTCATGCAATATGAAGGTAGTGAGACCAAGACATCACTGGCGCCATTTTTATTGATTAGGCTGTGTATGGTCAGCAGTCTTAAGCCTCTTCAGCACGAGGACGCCACTTATTAATTTCATCCTCACTACCACCAGTCGATTTTATTCCACTCAGGACAAACCTCTCGCAGTGAAGGGGTTAAAGAAGACTAAAAATAACTCCTAGGCTTCCAGATCTCTTTAAAGTTAATAATATCGACATGTGGCAGAAATAATACAAATGAATCGGGTCCTCTGGGTGAAGGGGCTATTGTTACGGCTAATTTCTGGGCAGCAATAATTCACGGCTGGTGGGAAGGCTTTTTTTCTTTTTTTGTTAATTATATACGGTCACGCTTTGAGAATAGTTGTGGTTTATATTACTTGAATGAAATTTTTGTCGGGTGTATTATTTGAGAGAGAGAGAGAGAGAGAGAGAGAGAGAGAGAGAGAGAGAGAGAGAGAGAGAGAGAGGATGAGGATGAGGAGGATAGAAGAGAGAAGGGGAGGAAAGACTGATTTGTGAGGCAAGGCTTGTCATGTAATTGGTGCAGTGCATTTGTAGGATGGCACGGGTTAAACTTGAGGGCAAACTCCTTCAAGTGACTCCCCCGCGTCCTCAGTTATCACATAATTTTTTACTTCACCCTCCGTCACTCAAATCTCTGGCGGGTTGGAGCAGACTGGCATCTTCTATCAACCTTTTATACGCGTATTTGTGCTTAGTGATTTATTGTACCAATGTTGTATATAGTTGGTCAATCCTAGTTTGCCGGTGATTTTCCTTTTGTGGCTTATTTCCCGTAGCTCAGTGGCAGAATACTTTGTACTAAGGTTTTACATCCCTTCCACTACACATTTTCTAATCAGTATACCCAAGTGTTAATCTTTTGTTACAGGCCATGGCAAAACAGAGCAATACAACCGCTCTACATTGTTTACATGGCACTTTTCGTGACTAGCGTGCCTGGCACAACATTTTATAGTGTAGATCTCTTGTCAGAGCTCAACATAACAATCTTCTTCCAGTTTAAATTGGACGAAGTATAGTATTTTCCAGCTGTGTTGTAGCTGTTGTTGTTGTTGTACTACCCCAATCTGTCTGATAGAGACGACCCATGAACCGCAGACAAGCGCCGCTTCTGAAAGACCCTCCCGTGCAATGGACCTGTCCCCATGCTGCCGATACCTCCTCCCCACAGCGAGGCACAGGGATTGGTATGCAAGTCTGGTTCCTCGGTGGACGCCGCATTTACGTCTCCGTCCAGTCAACAGAAGCAGCACCATAGTAGGCTCCACGACACCCCGTTATTCGGCTAGGATATGGTTACCACCCAGCACTGTAAATAGTTACTTGAGTTACAAGAAACCATTTGGCCTGTCACTCAGTGTTGAGCCACCCGATGGAAAGAAGAGAAATAAAGTGATATGAAGAATGGGAAAAGTATGAGAGGAGGGAAGGAGGGCTGTCACAGAAAAAGAATGATAGACATGAAGGATGAGGTAGTTACTGTAGAACTGCATCAAGTGAGTGGATGATGGGCGCCCGTACCTATCACAATAAAAGCTGCGTAATATGTCAGTTCTACTTCCTTTAATCCACAGTGTCTTTACCACAGTCCTACAGCTTTGAGAATTCGGACGTGTTTGGTTTATCTAATTCATGTTGATATCACCACCAAATCTATTATTTATTTATTTATTTATGTTATTATTATTATTATTATTATTATTATTATATTACACAGGATACATTTTCAGCTCTCTTGTGGTCAGAACGCCTCAATCGCTGTGACTTTCCAGAAGCTCGATCCCCAACATGTGACTGGAGGTTTTCCGATCACACAGTGCCACCGAAGAAGTAGCTGGTCATCTATCCTCAAATGATGTGGACTACAGCAGCTCAGCCTCGGGCCCCTTCACCTCGAAAGAACTAAAATGGGAATGGCTCTCCCCTGTCACCATTTTAGTTCCACCAAACATGAGGTGTGTGAAGACCAATATTATCCCAACTCAAATTATCAACACGTTCTTGAATCCGATGACGTATTTGTTTTATTATTTTTATTATTATTATTATTATCATTATTATTATTATTATTATTATTACTGCTACTACTACTTTTACTATTACTATTACTGCTACTACAAGAAGATTATATTCGAGGTTGGGGAGACCTTTGACAATGAGGGAATTTAAAAAGAGGCTGTTTCTTATTCCTCCAGTCCTATGTCTCCCCCAAGCTGAATAAAATCGTCTGGACATAAGAACCATGAAGTTTTAAAATATGACAGCGTATTGAAAGTTTTAAAAATGTCAGCGTAGTGAAGTGGTGCAGTAGGCCATCGCTGCGCCGCCAACCACACTGTAAAGATTCTTGGCGAAGGACTCCGCATCTGAAGATCAGGGGGATATACTCATAAACACTTTGGCTCTACTCGTGTATAAGATTGATGGTTTATTTATTCATTTATTTATTTATTTATTTATTTATATTTTTCATTCACATATCTTTCACTTCATTCATACAGCCATCAAGCCATTCCCGACAAAACTAGAGCAATTATCACCGCATTTTATACTTAATTCTTGCTACCACAAAACGATTTTAGGTCAGGGAGATCTCCTATGGTGAAGGCGTTAGTGAATGCTATACTTAATGCTTCCTGTTCGAAAAATCTCTCATAAAGAGAACAAAATCGCCCAAAGACAGCAAGAACGTAAAACATATCACTGGATGGAAGGAGTTAGGTTGTATACTAAGCTGCTTACTTTTATCCTCATTCAAAAAGCTACTCATCATAGCAAACACCTTATAACTTAAAAGAATGTTTACGTGAAAAATGACAAGATAAAACGAGTCTCAGTCATTATTATCTTTCAGTCCGATGACGTATTTTGTAGATTCCTGCTATTTTCAGACAATTTTATTTAAGGTTGGAAATAATTCGTATTTGAAGGTTTACAGATAGATATTTTGACTGTGTGATAAAGAAATATACAGATATATCCTTAATCCCTAAATACAAGAGGTCTTTCTTGAAATTAATAAAATCGTTTGGAAGAAAGACTAATAATATATACCATACTATGTGATCACAGTGTAGGAATTACAGTAGCTATGATGGTAGCCTGTTCATCGTAGAAACTGTCCTGCTTGTTTATACATTAGTTTTCACTAATACACCACCCAGGACTTGTTTGTTTTGCTTTGTTTTGTTAGGGCAAAGGCTGATTTTAAAGAGCAGATCCTTCTGATGGTGTACTGGTACATTTAAAAGGATTTATAGTTAAAGATGTTAGAATCATCGCATCGTTAACAAGGTATTCCTTAATGTGTGGGGCAAACTGATTTAAATGTTTTCGGTTCAGATACATATTCATTACTCAAAATCACTTATCACGTCAACAAGAGATTTTAAGCGTATAATTTACTTCCAAAATGGATTTTTATCTTTAATCATATATTCTTGTACTATGCATACTTAAAAGTAATGACCTGGAGATGAGGGCAACTTTGGGCATTTTCTAACCAAATGCCAGCCCGTAAGCTTATGAAAGTGACAAAGAACGAAAAACAAGACTATTTCTTGCATAATACGCTTTTGTTACATTCATACACCCACCAAACACTTCATAATCAAATCAGGGTGAATATTAAAACGACAAAATACGAAAACCAAATCGATTTCTGACGAAATTTCACTGCTAAGAGGACTTGCTTATCCCGTACATGGGTTGAGCCTTTATAAAAAGGGTTCTAAAAGTGTGACCGGCTCAGGCTCAGGTGTAGGCCATGGGAGGCTTGCATACACTTAACCACTGAAACCCAGCGGACGTCCTTGTTTTGTTGTTCTTGTTGCTACCGGACGATTTTGCGCATCTCTGGAAACGTCTCTCGTATTGGTGGGATTCATTATGGCGATATATAACACCATTACGAAACGTGTATCCTAATATAAATAAAATCGTCTGATGGCAAGAGTAAAACGACACGTACTCCAGTTATGTGGGTCCTCTTCATTCCGATCACGTTTTTTTCTTTTTTTTTAACCGTGTTATTTCCACACGATTTTATTCACTTAACGCGACCTTTCCAACCCTTTCTCAGCAACACAGCATTCCCAGGATAAATGAAATCATGTGGAGGCAGCAAGAATAAACTAAAATAATGCGTCCGTAGAATGGATGATACAATACAACAGTTGATTACCCCAAACGACATCACACTTCTCTCCTTATCTTTTCACCTACCTGCCAGAGGTCTTCTCTGCATTTTATTTCGGCTAATGACAGATGACCTTCCTATGTTCAAGAGAGACAAGCTAGTGTGTGTGTGTGTGTGTGTGTGTGTGTGTGTGTGTGTGTGTGTGTGTGTGTGTGTCCCTCCTCTTTATTCTTTGTTCCAATAATGCTCTCTTTCTCTCCCTCCTCTTCTCCACTTACTCCTCCTTAACCTCAGCATTATTTCCTCCTTCCCTCCCTCCTCCTAACATTTCCTTCCCCCCACCGTTCCTATTATCTCCCTCCCATCCTTCCTCCCTTTTTTTTTTTTTTTCATGGGTTCTTCCTCCTTCCTGTTTTCCTATCCTTCTCAATAGCTGATAGTTTCGTTAGTTCTTACTCTCCCTGTACCAAGCAGTCACGAACGGACCAACAGGTCTGTTAGTTTGCTTTTCTTTGTACTACTCCTTTTTAATACTCCTCCTCCTTATCGTGTCTCCCTCCCTCCTTCCTCCTCCTCCTTATCGTGTCTCCCTCCCTCCTTTCTCCTCCTCCTTATCGTATCTCCCTCCCTCCTTTCTCCTCCTCCTTATCGTGTCTCCCTCCCTCCATTCTCCTTCTCCTTATCGTGTCTCCCTCCCTCCTTTCTCCTCCAGAGTCATTCTCTTCAGCCTTTCCTTCCTCTTTCCATACCACCTTCTCCTCCTGTCACCCCTTCCTCCATCCTTCATTTTCCTTCTCCTCCTAATCCTGACTACTCTTCTCCCTCCTCCTGTTCTACCTCCCATCCCCTTCTCCAGTCATCTCCCTCCCTCTCCTCACAAGCCCGATTCTCTCTCTCTCTCTCTCTCTCTCTCTTCTCCCTCCTCCTGTTCTGCCTTCCATCCCCTTCTCCAGTCATCTCCCTCCCTCTCCTCAAAATCCCGACTCTCTCTCTCTCTCACTCATCCTCAGTCCTTCTCTTCCACCTTCTCTGTCTCACTCCTCCCACACTTTCCCATCATGCTCAGCCTCACATCCTCCCTTCCTCCTCCTGTCTCTCTCCATCCTTCCTCCTCTCCGGCTACCTCCGCCCTACCTCCTTCCTACTTATCCTGAGTGTACAACATTTCCATATAGATTTACCTCAAAGAAGGTCAAGCCGGAAAGGAATTGCTGTATCCTCATGATAAACATAAAACCTGTATGCGAGTATTATTCATCCACACGAACAATTCACGAAACTGTGAAACCAGCTAAACATTGTATTTTATTTTTTCAGTCTCTCTTTCTCATAAACATAACTTTTACACCCATTATCCTCTAAGAACTCTAACTGGAGTGAATAACAGCAATACTGTGCAGTTAACTGTGCAGTTAAGAGAAGGGATTCTGGGATGATATAGGCAATGATGAGTTGCATTTTGGCACACACGAATTCACCAGTAAGTTGCGCAATGCTTTGTTCGTTACAGAAAGGTTTTGCTTTTTTATATACATTTACCGAATGGCTGGTCAGACGTCTGCATATCTGCTTCACAATAGTTTATATCTAAGTCTTCTTGGAAAGGTGTGTCGTCTGACATTAGTTTTGATGGTGTCTTCATGGTCATAAATTCAGGTACAAATGTTGCCGTCTGGGGTCTGACACTTCAAATGATATACAGTCCTGATGATAAGAGGCTGCCCTGAGGCACACCACTCCACACAGGAAACTCACCACGCCTAAAACTTGACACAGAGTGAAAGTACGCTTGTCATTCCTCCTCCCCTTCCCCCAGTCCTCTCTCCACTTCTCTGCCTTTCTTGCCACCTCTTATCCAATCACCTTTTTTTACGTCTCTCTCTCTCTCTCCATTTTCTACCTTTCACCCTACCACTCATTTTCCCTTATCCCGCATCTTTTGCTTTATCTATCAATCCAGTCCTTCCTCCCTTATTACCTCTCAAATTCTATCTTGCTTCTTTTTCTCTAATCCCTAATTATCATCGGTCTTTCTCCGCTCTAGTGTTTGCTTCCATCTGCAACATACTTCTTAAGTCAGGTCACATTAGGTAATGTTACGTTCATTCAGTCAATTTTGTTTCACGCTGCAGGCTATGTCCAGTTTATGTTGATCAAATCTAGTTTTGTTGGGTCAATTCAGGTCAGTCCAGGGCCTGTGATGTCAATTAGATCCATTAAGATATGTTCAGGGCAAACTTAGGTTCACTGTGGTCTCACATCTAGTCCAATTCATTCATACCAGCTGCACTCTATTTAAGATAATATGAGCCATTTAACAATCCTTCGGGCCACCTGAGGTCTGCTGAGGCTTTTAACATACTCTCCAACCTGATTAGGTCAATTCAGGTTAGCCCTGAGCCATTCAGGGACGGTCAGGTTCATTCATGTTCATCAGTGGCATTACAGACTCATTCCAAGCACTGCACATCCATTTCGGTCCAATCACGTCAATGCAAGTCAGTTTTATGCCATCAGGTCCAATTAGGCTCATTCAGACTATTCAGATTCATGATCAAGTTGGATCAGTACCAGATACTATAACCTAGGTCCATTCATGTGGTGGCACCCATAAAAATGGGCAGCTCACCTGTCATTTTGTACAAACGTCCCTCAACTAAACTACTTCCCTATCCCGCGAAAGGATGATGGTGCAATGTAGAAGAAGGGCACCTTCTGCCTGCAAGCCACCAGGTTCATATTTCAGATGAACTTAGGGCACAACTACTAACATATCCAACTGGGTCCAGTCACTTGTCAGTTCAGATAGCAATGCCCCCCCCCCAAAAAAAAAAAAAACTCTACAGGCTGCATAAGGTCAAAATCTTAAATAAAAAATACTTGCTAGCTGTAGCAATGAATTTCCAAAAAGGCACTATAGCCTATATGAAATAAATTGATATTTTGTTATTTATACCATACTACAGAAAGATGCAAATGAGGAAAAAAATTGCATGGTATCATTACAAGCTGGGTAATGCCAAAATGAGAATTATGGAGAGAAAAAAAAAAAAATCCTCTCATCAACCACTTACTCTATATGGCCGAACTGTTTTTTTTTTTTTTTTCCTCCACTACAGTACACCATCTTCCTTCTCACATTCTTCACAACTTCTACCCATGTGTCCATTCACACCCTTGTCAGTATGAGCATTTCTGTGGTAACATGTTATACAGTATACCCTCATTCTAAAAATTTCTTCAAAATACTGGTATTATGAACCTCTCACAAACTTCATTACTGAAAATCAGTGTAGGAACAAGTACAGTATACAGTAATATTATATATATATAATTATATTTTCATAAAAACATCCAGTCTTCTTTCTTGTATTAGCTACTGTATGTATCAATAATACAGCAGCCTGCCCTACTATACATGCACAAGCTGTATTTCACAAGTCCATAAAGCGGGTTGATTTATCAAACCAGAGGAAACAACCATATGTCACTGAAAGAGTGACTTGCCTAAATGATGCTTCATGCAGTGGTAATTACAGACAAGGGAGGTTTTTGAGTTAGAGAAAGAAGCACATTTGGAAAAAGTGTTCTGTTGAAAAAGCAGTGTCTGCACATGAGAGAGACTATATTTCATAAAGAGAACTTTGACTGGGTTTGAACAAATAGAAATATATCCAGTACTGTTATTTGCTTGTCTACTTGACTGTTGTCAGACACCTTAGTCCCAGAAGGGGTGGCCATAATGAAAAATTACCACCACATCACAATTTACACCATCAAGCTGCCTGCCCTCACCTCATTTCTCCACCTCATCCTCAATTTCTCTATTCTCCTCTACTTCTCCACTTCATTCACATAACACTCTCCTTTTCAATCACTCTTTCTCCAGTCTCTCAACATCCTCGAGGACTTCTACCAACACCAATAGCTACACACTTTATTATGTTTACTCCTGGATGGTCCAGATGAGTACAATACTACCAAACAAGATGCTGTTCATCTAACCATCAAGAGATGGTCTATCTATCTGTCTATCTATTGCCAGACGCCACAATCCGATAGGGGGTGGCCATTTGACTTTGAGTTATTTGTTTTATGGGGAGGGGCACTAATCCTCCACCAACCCACTTGTTGACACATAGGGAGCACGTATGGTTTGGTTATATGGTTACCACCCAGCGTAGTAAATGGTTTCTTGGCTTGCAGGAAACCATTTGGCTTGTCACTCAATGTAAATCCACCTGTAAAGGAGAGAAAAGCAATAAGAAATGACAGGAAAGATGGGAGAAATATGAGGAGAGGAGGGCAGACAGAAAAAAAATGATAAAGGCTAAGGAAGAAGTAGGCAGCTCTACATCGGTACCGTACTCTAATATCTACTGTAGTTCCTGTTCTACGTAGATGAAGGCTACTGAATTTAATGGCTCTTTAACCAAATATCAATATACTGATTTTTGCAATGGTTTCATTTTTTATGCTGACTCAAGTGCTGATAAATTATTTCTTATGAAGGTGTTTCTCGTATAAATTACAGCCCTTCCCTGCCTGATCAGTAATGACTTTAAAAATGCTTATATGCACTGAACAATTATAATTACAAATATCATATAATTATATATATATATATATATACAGTATATATATACTGTATATTGCCAGGGAAGTGTGGCATCAGACTACTGATTCTCTCATCATGTTCTCTGGCATGAAATTCTCAAAATATATATACTGTATTAATGATCAACTCCATCTTCTTCCTCAGATTATGAATTGCAAGAACAAGAGTCATGTGAAGCTTCTATACCCTCCTTTCTCTCTCCTTCTTACAAAACCAGAAAAGACCTCACCATAATTTCCCTCTCATAACCGCAATTCGATACTATAGAAAGAATAACACAGAAAGATTCTGAAGTGTCTCTGTCCTTCCTTCATAGGGGAAAAATGATTGTAAGCTAGTTTGCACAGTTGATCTTTGGTATGGTATCTATCAATCTCCCTTATGTTCTGTCTTACACGCTTTAGAACAATTTGTCTACTGAGTAACAGTGACATGACTATCAAAATGGAGCAATCTATCAAGTGTAATTAGACAAATAAATTAAATACAGTAACAAATGATGAACCAAGAATTAGTACTCACTACAGATGAGAATATGGATCTTTGTTGTCTTCTTAACACTCAATTCTTTAAATACACCTGAAGAGAACGAACCCAATCGCAGCAGCCCCGCGACACACCCAACCCCAGAGAGTTGGGTCGATGGCTTGAGCTCAGCTGACGTCCAACCTGCTAGACCATCTCACTCTGTTTACAATAAAGATATTTTACTAACACTTCGTAAAGTCGCACACCCCAACTTCAGAGCATGTTGTTTCTTGTTGCTGTTTATTGTAATTTAAGTGACTGGCAATTTTCTCTGCTATTTGGCTTTTTCTCCAAACCTTTACAAAATGAAGATTATACATCATTTGTTTACCCTCTGAGTTTACATCTGCGCCGTGGCTTCCATACTGCACAATGAACAACAAACAAGAGAACGAACATTTTGACATAGCCATCTCTAAAATTTACAGTATCTGTTAGTATCCGATAGTATCTATCGTTACCTCATTTTTTTTCTACTGAATTTCCTTTTCGCATGTAGCCTTGCATAAAAAAAAGTCTGAAGATGTGACGCTTGAAGTCAAATTTGGGGAATATAATTAAAAATGTGATTAATATGAGGATACACCTTGGTCCTACTAGTAAAGTGTCCAAATAGGACCAAAACAATTACCCTCATACAAAGCACGATTTCATTATGTAGGTTACCATGTATGGGACTCGGATCCACAGATTACATCCATATATAGTCCTAACAGCACAGCTATATATAATGATCATTTGTTACTTGACGGAATTACTTTGAAATTATTTCCCTTTGATGTTTACATAATGATCATCACCATCATCCAGTTCATACGAGACTATTAACAAAAAAAAAAAATCTGACCGAGGTGAGGTATTCCCACTTGAAGGTGGGGTAAAATATCCGAAATCAAGGAAAACGAAAGCATTTCTTGGGAAACCTGTGAACAGATTTTGCAGTAAACTGGGCCAATCTTTTACACATTGAGACCCTTATAATCCTGGCTCCACCGTAAAAACATCAAATGTGCATATTTTTCCTTTATAAAAAGTGTCCCGGGAAAAGTGCCAGGCTTCAGGAGGTTATGCTCAGGTTAATTTTGGGTATGAAATTATATCTCGGCACCACTATATTTCTCAAGCGCTCTTGATACCCATGCTTCTATGGACGAGAATGGCCTAGGCACGTACCTCAGTTCACTTTAGTAAACAGAAGCTACCACGGACCCCTGTTGATATGGCCTATGGTACTCAGAATTATCCCCAAAATAACCTTTTGAAGTTTGACAGATATCACGGGACACAGATAGTCATTCCGTCGACAACAAAATTGAAATATGGGTGTCACATGGTCATCATGTGCTTCTCATTCATACTTCACCCAACTATTTCAGTCTTTAGCAGAGTTGACAGATCGGATAATATTACCACCTGTTTAAGGCTCACTGCCACCTGGTGCAAGCTCACTAGACCATGCATTTGATTCTCCGTCCTCTACAAGTTTTCTTGTCTTTTTGTTTTCTTGCTTTCATCAACCGTCTTAATTTACTTTCTAAAGACCTCTGAAATGACAGCAGCATCGTAGTGCCATGAAGGAGTTTGGTCGGGTATACTGACTAGCTTTTCTCATTTTTATTTTAGTTTTCATCCGCTAGAAAGCTAAGGTGACTATACACTAAAGCTTCAGACTGGTGATTACAGTCTGGAACCATGCAAAGAACCATTTTTATTGCGTATTAACTTCCTTTACTTTGCTGCTGTTGTAGAAGCTGCATCGTCTTGTATGCAGAGCCAACACACGGTTGTCATGGTTACCTGACGTCACCTTTGTTTATAGTTGTGGAGAATTTTTATCAAGATAAGTTATTAAAATTTCCATTATTACTAAACAGAAACTAAAATTTGAAATTTTGTTATTGTTTTCAATAAAAAAAATATTACTTGGCAAAATAAATATTTTATGCTAGTCTCCGCTACCAAAACAATGGGGGGTGAGAGTGTGACGCTGGGCTGACACTGATCTCTCCCCGGCCCCGCCTCCTTCGTCGGTCTTAGAATACTCATGTAAGTTCCATTTGGTTTTGTAGGTTCAGTGTGAGTGATAAGTGAGTAGCACGATATACAGTATGTGGCAGCTGTAAGTGAATCTGATGATGGGTGGTGGTAGGTCACAGGATGGCAATGGCAAGGTTGAGCTTTCACCACCAATGGAATGCCCATATTCATATTTTTTATGTAGTATTTCCAGTGCTATGATGGGGGTGAGAAATCAGATATACCAAGTAAGTTAGAACTGCTAGTATCCCGTACCAAGTTCAGCGGTGCCTATCTCTTACTGTGTAGTATAATTAGGTCATTATAAACAAGTGTGGGAATTAGGCCATAAGTGTACAGGCAGTCACCTCCCTAGTTAATCAGATTGATGAACATGAAGTTGATGGCCGCTTCCCCAAAGTGATGGGGAGTGGGGTAGCTCAGTGGTAATGCTTGTGAATAGATCGCGAGGTCGAGAGTTCGCACCACTCTCAGGTAGCTGCCTTTGTTGGGAGGGATAATACTCTCCTGTAACCCTAGCAGGATTTTATGATCTCTCAAAGTCTAGCTCAGGAGAATAATCCATCCATTATTCCCCTAAGTGCTTTGATTTCATACTGATTTTTTACTTGTGCACCAAGTTTGAGCTTGTTTGTGGTACACACAGTATATATATATATATATATATATATATATATATATATATATATATACTGTATATATATATATATATATATATATATATATATATATATATATATATATATACTATATATATATATATATATATATATATATATATATATATATATACTGTATATATATATATATATATATATATATATATATATATATATATATATATATATATATATATATATATATATATATATATATATATATATATATATATATACTATATATATATATATATATATATATATATATATATATATATATATATATATATATATATATATATATATATATATATATATATATATACTGTATATATATATATATATATATACTATATATATATATATACTATATATATATATATATATACTATATATATATATATATATATATATATATATATATATATATATATATATATATATATATATATATATATACACACACCTGGTATATATATTTTTTTCAAAGTTTATACATCACATACAGTAATCATCTTGTTAGGTTGTTATGTGAAAGAAAACATCATTACTGGCTGGTATACAGATTTGTAGACCTTAACTCATTTTGGTTTTTGTGCTGTGGATTTTGTAAACTGAACGAGTGTGGTGCAGTGGTGAGGTGGTGGAATGCAGAGGAAGATGGAGGAATGCAGTGGGGTGAGGGAGGTCATTGTCATTTCTTTACTTTTGAGCCTATGAATATCCAATTCCTTTACTACCCAGGTCTCACTACCATACAGCATTACACTTCTAACAGTTACTGCATACAGTGATCCCGTGGCATGGATGGAGAACCTTCTCCACTAGCACATTACGTGTCCCCCAGATAACAAAAATTCTCCACACAATCAAGAGGTTCTCTTGGAAGTTCAGTCCTTTCATGCCTTTAAGTCACAACATGCTTTCCCCAACACACCGCACACGTGGAATTAGCGTTATTTTCACTGCCTGCCTCTAATGCCACTACATCTCTTATGCATGTACTGGTACTTACCGTATCACAGACACTGCAGAAGATAGAGTTACTTCCCACACCCTTGTGGCAAAGTGCACTTGGCCACACTTCCTGTGCTTTGAGAGTACTGCCACCAGCCTTGTACATCATCACTTTTATTTTATTTAATTATTGTCTGATGTTAAGTGGAGTCTATGGTGAATCTTGCATGATAGTGTTATATTGCACATCACTTACTACCTATTTTAAATACAGACACATAATGTCTGGATCATTCATCCTCAGTTTGAAGATTCAGGCTAGTACATTGGCTTATCCAAACCAGTATTTAGTCTTCTGTGTGTTCCTATTTTATTATTTCTGGTTTTCATAACATTCTTTGATCTGATATTGTGTCTTATGGTCCACCGAGAAGCTGCATATCAAACCTAGAGTTCCAAGGGAGCAAATAATGTAAATCCATTATTTATTACTTAAATTGTATGCATTCCTTTCCTATCTTATTGTAGTATTGATTTCCCATTCAGAGCAAGTACTGTACTATCGTACAAAGGTAATGTATTGAAACAGAAGACTTTGGATCAGAACTACAGATTGTGGATGTAGTGATAGAGAGATAAGATGATAACAGAGGGAGCACATATCAGGGTTAGACCAGGGTGGGGCCAAGTCTGCCTTTGTTGTCTCAGCTTCAGGCCTGAACAGTTTCCTTTGTAAAATATACAGCACCCAGAAAAGGAAAAAGTAAGTGAAGGAAAAGATGAAATAGTGGTATTTGTGGCAAGTAAATCTGCAGTAGCATGTGACTTGTAATATTTTCTCACTTTGTAAAAAACTAAAAGTCAGTGGATGCTATGCATTACTCAACCAGTGTCACCACAGTTATCATTGATCTTACTTTCTCTGCCACTCCCATTAAAAATTTAACCTGCAATTTCATGTGATTGCCTAGTCTCCTCCATTTATGTCGATTAGCATTGTTTGGCTTGTGTTACACATTTTGTGATGCATCACTATCTTTACAGGCTGTAGTTCAGTTAAGTAGTTAATTCCCATAACCATTTGTCTACTTAACAGTGTGCCTTGTTAATGGAGAGATGAACATAAAGTTATTTGCTAACAGACTTTGTGTATTATTCTGGTTGATGTCAATTTGATGACCATCTCTTAGCCATACCAAGTAATCTTTAGATTGTAAAGATTGGAATGTATCAGATTTCTGTCCAGTATATACCGGTACAGTGGTAAAAATATAATAGGAGGTGAATTATTACTGCTTCAAACTGCTTGACAGAGAAAATGTGAAATTGACACAGATTGGTAATATCCTTAGTATATACGGTACAGTATATAGATAGATAGATACGGTATATATACTGTATATATATATATATATATATATATATATATATATACCGGGTATATTCATTTCATTCATTGCCAGACGCCATGTATCCCAAACGGGGTGGCCAAGGGCTTAGAGTTAATTGTTTTACAGGGAGGGGCACTAATCTTCCACCAACCCCACTTGACATGTAGGGAGAACGTTACCGTATATATACTGTATACAGGTATATATTTACAATATATATATTATACATTGAATATTCTTTTTATTTAGTTTCTAATGAAAACCTCTGGTGTTTAGGTTCCTCCTGGTGTGTGTGATAGAGAGCGATGGCAAGATGATCAGTTTCCCTCACTCTTACTCCTGCCACTCACCTCCACCTCCTACCTTGCATTGTAAGCACAAGAATCCAGCCTCATCCTTCATCATACTTTGCACTTATAAACATCAAGACTCCTGGTTAACTGTAATAAGAGGTTAGTAGACTTTTTAGTGTAATGTTAAGTGGACCTTTTTTTTTTCTTTTTTTTTAGTAACTCATGTTGTAGCATGTATTTGAAGAACTTGATCATCCACAATGAGTGATTTTGCTAGAATATTAGATTTTTATTTTTCTTGTCAGATGATTATACTGTATAATAAGATATCATGGTAGTCAGGTGGTTAGAATGCCCCACTTGGATTAGGCTTTTCTTTGTTCCTGTTTTTGCCCCTCCCCCCCTTTTTTTTTCTTTATTAATACCACTTGGGGGGAGTAGGCTGACCACCTTCACTTACATGTACCTTGTTCCTGGTTTTGACCCCCCTCTTTTTTTTTATAGTAATATCACTTAGGGGAGAAGGCTGTCTATCTTCGCTTACATGTGCTGTACTTCTTTATGGTAGCCAGGCCTCAGGCAATACGAGAAATAGCAGCCATGTGACCATTTATATTTAATAAGTATATATTGGTGCATCACTTCTTACTGATGACCACATGGTGACCTAATAGAATTCAATATAGGCAAATGAGGGGTAATAGGCATATGTTTTCCTTAGAATATAGTAGACTGAGTACAGTATGGAGGTTGCAGGAGGACTACATATAGGTGTGCTAGTGCCCACATTAACATATGGTTGTGAGACTTGTTTAAATTTCAGAAGTCAAGAGTGAGAGCAGTGAAAATGGGAGTTAACTGTTAAGGGTTGCATAGAGTGTTAAGGATAAGTGTAGTGATCATGAAAGATGCGGAGTGCAGAATTCTATTCAGTGGTTGGTGCTGAGAAGTATATGCAGATGGTATTGGCATGTACAGAGATTGCATATAAATAGAATAATGAAAAAGGTATGTGAATGAATGATTTTAAAGGTGGGAGGAGGTATGGAAGGCCCAGAAGATGGTTGAATATGGTAAATGAATATGTAAGAAAATGAGGTATGGAAGTTCAGGAAGCAGAAGAATTTACAGTGGATGGATGAATTATTGTACCATATGTGCTGTATTCTAAGCCACGTGACAAAGGTTGCACCCTCATCTTAATATGGTGTTCAGTGGTATGACTATCCCACAGGCATAAAAAGAATAATGAAGTACAGCAGAAAACAGAAAAAAGTACACACACACACACACACACACACACACACACACACGTGAAGTATATAAAACAGCTTAAACGAGTAAATAAAAGGCTGTAGGAGGAAAGGAACAAGATGAAATGTAAACTTGACGAACATGAATCTAAAACAAAGGTGCACGAGGAACATATCAAGGAAGTCCAAGAATAAAACAAAGGGTGGAAGAAAACTCAACAGGAAGATAAAATAAGTCTTAAGGAGATTTTAGAACAACAAAGAAAGGAAAGCAAGGAAAAGGTGGAGAAGGAAGTGGTGAAGATGCTAAAAAGTAGGGAATCTTTGGTTAGGGATGAAGCAGATAAAAGTATGATAATTTCAGGATTAAAAGAAAATAACCTATGTCAGCAAAATCAGAAAGGGTAAGAGAACTGAGAAGGACTGAAGAGATAATATCATTAGTTATGGAGGGTGACAACAAAGCTCAAGAATAGATTGAGGAAGTGTCTGGATTGGGAAGATACGAGGAGGGAGGGGTGCAGCCACTAAAAGTTAAGTTTCGGTCACAAGTTACAGGAAATAAAATTATTAACAAGACATGGAAACTAGCAGACAAGGAGGGGTTCAAGAATATTTGGATAAGGAAAGATGTAAGTGAAGAAGAAAGAGCTAAAATAAAGGATCTAGTCAAGGAAGCTAAGGAATAAAACGACCAGAGAACGGAGGGAGAGAAGACAGAATTCTGTTGGAAAGTTGTGGATCAGATACTGAGAAAGTGATACCAATGAAGAAAGGAAGGGAGGACAGAATAAAAAATAATGTAAAAAAGATAGAATGTGGCATATGCTAACGTAGATGGCTTAACCTCAGCAAGGCTAGAAATCAAGAGAGAGATAGTTGGGTGGATTGTGTGTACTTAGATCTGGAGAAAGCCTTTGACAAGGTACCCAATAAGCGACTTATGTTGAAATTGGAGCACATAGGAGGACTAAAGGGAAATCTCTTGGAGAGGATGAGAGGCTTGATGAGAGAACGGCAGATGAAGACAGTAATTAAAGACAAGATGTCAGGGTGGAAGGAAGTAACAAGTGGAGGCCCACATGGCTCAGTGCTGGCGCCTGTAATGTTCCTGATTTACTTAAGCGATATGGTGGATGGAATGAACAGTTATGCAAATCTGTTTGCAGATGATGCATAGATCATGAGGAAAGTTGAAGCTGAAGAAGTTTGTAAAATGCTGCAGGAAGACCTGGACAGGATTAATGATTGGAGCCGGGTATGGGAAATGAATTTCAGTGCAAACAGATGCAAAATATTGGAAATGGGTAAAAGTACCAAGAGGCCATCACTGAATTACTTGATGGGAAAGGAACCAATCACAAAACCGAGTGAAGAGAAGGACCTGGGTATGTTGGTTCAGGATAACTTGTCACCTGAAAAACACATTAACAAGATTGTCAGAGAGACATATAAGCCCTTGACAAATATAAGGGTGGCATTTCATTACATGGATGAGGAGGTGATGAAAAAATTGATAGTGGCTATGGTCCACCCCAGGTTGGAATATGCAGCAGTGGTGTGGTCCCCACATAAAAAGAAAGATATAAACAAGATCGAGAGAATACAAAGAACAACAACCAAGATGGTCCATAGCCAAGCAGATCTGTTGTACAAGGAAAGACTAGAAAAGCTAGGTCTGCCTGCGTTAGAAGAAAGAAGAGAGAGGGGTGACATGATTGTTCGGAGCCATGATGGATGTAGAAAAACAGACAGAGAAGATATGATTGTATGGGATGAGGGACAACAAGAGGACATGGAAAGTAATTGAAGACAAGTTGCTTGAAGGATATCAAGAAATACAGTTTTCCATATAGATGCATTGGTGTGTGGCATAGCCTGGACAAAGAGATCATCCAGTCCAAAAGCTTAAATGAGTTTAAAGCTAATCTTGGCCGGTTGAGACATGGAGATGGGACCCCACAAGTGTAGCTCATTTCCTGTGTATCACAACTAGGTAAATACAGCCAGGTGAATACACGCAACATAAATTATGTTCTTTGCTTGTGACATGGAGCTAAGATTCTCAAAGGCTTCATTGATGAAATAACTGTTGTGGCCATTTCACTGGAGAGACTGTTGATGGTCCTCCCACTACTTGTATCGTGCTTTTTCTGTGTGGTTTTTGACTCAGACTTGCTTTTGTTTATGGTAAATATTGGGTTTAGATGAGATGATGATGATTTATCCATACTCTAATAACAGAGAATTAAGACTATTATTCTTGTCAGAAGCTTCAGTTCATCCTCTTCAGTATTGTTGGAGATTTTTTGTGTTTGCTGAAATCATATTCTTTTTAGGAGTAGAGATTTAGTTTAACTATTTCACTTGATGTTTGCAGGAAAGGTTGTAACCTAGGAACTTTAGGAGCAGAATGGGGCAGTGTACAAGTGGAGAGTTGCCACCTCAGCCCAATCCATCTGATACTGTTGATGCACACACAGGTGAGAAGTGCAGTACTGAGGCACACACAAGGTGGGAAGTGCAGTATTGTATGTGGGTAAAGGTCACCAATGAAAGTAATTGTGAGTTACAGACTCCACAAAAGATACCAACCGCTCAGGGCACAATATAAACAATAATCTCTCTCAGGGGATTATATTAATTATACAGACAAAACTATGCAGCATAGCTGCGTGCTAATGTTAAGTCATGTTGTTCTTGACCTATATTATATATACCAGGTGTATATATATATGTATGTATACAAGTATATATATATGTATACAGGTCCTCCTCCACTTACGAATGGGTTACATTCTGAGAAACTGCTTGTAAATTGATTTTTTTGTAAGTTGAAAATGCATTTAATACACTTTACCAACTGAACACCATAGCCTTGCCAGCCTACCAAGCCTTTTAAATGTGCTTAGAACATTTGCATTGGCCTACCATTGGGCAAAATCATTAACACAAAGCCTATTTTATAAGAAAGTGTTGAATATCTCGTGTAATTCCATGTAATTTATTGAATATTTTACTGAAATTACAAATTCGGATGTGCGAATATTTGTTAAGTGGACCATTTGTAAGTGGGGGAGGACTTGTATGTAAATCTATATACCTGGTATATATACAGTAGAGAGAGAGAGAGAGAGAGAGATTATGTTTATATATTTATATATATGATGTATATATTGTATATATAATATTATCATCATCATCATCATCATCATCATCCGCACCTCCTTTCCCACCCTAGGGCAGGGTAAGAAGTGGCATATCCAGACAACCTGAGTTTGCCCGATTCAGTGGGCCATGCTTCCATTCATTCATCATTCAAGCCCCAGAGTCCTGGCTCTATCTGATGAACATATATATATATATATATATATATATATACACACAGTAAAACAGCGATATAATGGACTTCAATAGACTGGAATTCGCTTTTATCAGAATTGAGGAGCTATCGGACTAAATTCCTATATGTTGGAAAAAGTCCAATAAAGCCTGAAGCAGTCCAGACTGCCTGACTACTTCAGCTATGTCCACCACAATAAGGTACATAAAAGGCATGTTTATTAGTGTACAGTACAGTATTGTTATACGGTACGGTATATATTATACCACATGATTAATGCAGTGAAGTTACAACACAGTACAGTACCGCAGTGGTAGTCAAAACAATTTAAAAACCATTCATGCGATCCAGACTAATGTCTGATATATTGGAAAAGTTCTGGATTAGCAGGGGGAAGTCCAGATGTCACTTTTATCGGAATTTTGCATTTTTCAGAATGGCTTTGGCCCCAGATAGTCCGTTATAGTAAGGTCTTACTGTACAGTATATATATATATATATATATATATATATATATTTTATATATATATATATATATATATATATATATATATATATATATATATATATATATATATATATATATATATATATATATATATATATATATATATATATATTTTTTGTTTTCATTATTTTTGTGCTGAAGCACAGGTTAGTGCAGGGGTATATTCAAAGCATAATATAGTTTATTATCTTTGATACATATCACATTCCTTAACATTGGTTTGGCTGTTATGTCCACACTATACAAGGTATTGTGTAAAATTGCATATTAAACTTCCAATGTCACCTGTAAATCTGATTTACCAGTTCCCTCAATTTACAGTAGCATATATGGGAAAAAAATCATATTTTGGAGAACACATTGACTTACAATGAAGACTATCCTTATTGCTAACATTTCCACCATGTCAGTGGAAAATGGAGTGTCACAGCCACCTCCACCACCAATCTCCACTGACACCACCAATGCTGCCTCCTCCTCAACCACCTCCACACCCAGCCATCCCAAGTCCACCCGCTTCAAGTCGAGCCGTCACCGCTCCACTACTGCCGCCTCTTGGGTCAACCGCATCAGTCGGCGGCACAAAGCCAAGGACCTCTCAGCCACATTTAATCTTATGGATTATGATGCTAAGGTAAATGTTATCATCATCATCACCTTAACATTTACCCTTTCAGTTGAAGGATGTCTGTTATTTTATTGAACTGCTAAGGTAAATATCATCATCATCATCTCGTCAACCTTAGCCCTTTGAGCCGAAGGGTGTCTGTTATTTTATTGAACTCAGGAGAGATTTTTTTAATGGAATGCATAAGATAAAGCTTTCTTTAATCCCTCCCATGCAGGGATAGGGAAGATTGATTATCCTGCCACATGCAGACTTGTCAGGTTTTTCAAAAACTATCTTTAGGGAGTGTAAAGTCATCTGTAGGCAGAAAGAAGAGGAAAGAATGAAGGAAAGAAAGAATGAAGAGGAAGGAAGGAAGAAAGAGAGGAAAGGGTAGACACCCAAAGCAACACTACATCAAGTGAGTGGATGGAGAGTGCCCCCCCACCTACCACCAAATGTTGTATACAGTATATATATATTAATATGTATGTATGTATGATGAGTGAGGCTGGTCACTTTCGTCTTAAATGTCAGGACCAACTTGCCTAGCCCCGGGCTCATGGGGCAACACAGGATTGGATGATGATGATGATGTATATATTAATTTTGCAGTCATTCAATTACAGTACTCCAGTCAAGCAGTTATTTACCTCCAGTTCGTGCCTTTAGAACCCTCATACCAGATAGAAGTAAGAATGTATTTCACTTGATTCCTTTAGAATTGATATTTGTGGATGCTAGTATCTGCAGTGTGTCATATTTGTTTCATTGTGGGCATAGGTTTTTAAGAGCTCCAGTAGAAATTTTTATTAAAATTATCAATTTTCTTCCTAGAATAACTACCTAGACATCAACACAGCAGCAGAAGAGGAGTTGATGACACTGGAAGGTGTGACAAGGACAGTGGCACACAGCATTGTAGAGTACCGAGCGGCCATCGGGGGTTTCCGGCGTGTTGAGGACCTAGCACTGGTTTCTGGAGTGGGAGCTGCGCGATTGCAGCAATTCAGGGCTGATGTTATAGTCAGTGGCCGCCGAAGGTCCTCAAGGTGAGTGCTAGGAAGATTTATATCAAAGAGAAAGATTTTTGAAGATTCTGGTGTAAACAAGAAGAAACTAAGATAAGGTGTGAGGTTGTTATAGGTGCAGTACTGATTTATTCTGTAGATATTGGTATCAGTTTGGTAAGAATATGAGAAGCCTGATGATTATGTTATCATAAAGTCTACTGCATAATGCTACTAGGGTTATATATAATAATCTAGGTGCATGTTTTGAATGTAGTTGGGAGGTACCCACCATCCACTCACTAGATGTAGTGCTGCCCTCATATGACTGCATTGGTTTCCAGTAATCTAGGAAGCCATTTACTGCATTGGTCAGTAATCATATTACCAGATGACATTTGGTAAACTAGCAGATTAAGGAACTCCAACTGGATTGGGACTGCCCCAGAAGGATTTGCATCTGATTGATGGATGGGCTCATATATTGTTACTTAGGGATGATCAAGGCTGGTAACTGATGCCTTATGTGTTGGGACTGAATTGCCTAGCCCTGGAACCCAATACTCATTTTGGGGCTAGAGAGAGAGAGAGAGAGAGCGAAAGGAGTTGAATGTGACGAATGTTATGAATGTGTTGGCTGCATGGAAAGAGCTGGGTATGTAGAGGTGTAATCAGAAAGCAGGTCATTGCATACAATTGTGTTGTATGGGACATAATGAGTAAAACATATAAAAAAGAAAATACCGTAGTGTCATGGTATAAAAATGCTTCAGACAGGATGGACAGGAGGAGAGTGCATAGTATAGGTGGTGTGTGTGAGTGAGTAAAAAGATGTGCAGTGTAATGTTTAACATTTGCACTTCTCCTCTCTCAGTTTTATTATTGTTTTTTAAGTTCACTACTGCCCAGTAAGTAAATACTGTAGGTAACAGAAGTATCAGAAGAAGCAAAAATTAAAGATAAAATGGTGAGTAGTCAGATACCTACATAATCTAGTATATCACTAAACATGTACTTTCATTCCACAGTCGGTCATCTTCACGGACTCAGAGTGTTGACTCCTTGCCTAGCTGTGAATCGGGTCGATCCCAACGATCTCAGCCTGCCAGTCGACCCTCCCCACCTCCCCGCACCCTTAATGTCAACACTGCCTCCATATTTGAGCTCATGACTGTACGAGGAATGACTCAAGAGATGGCTGCCAATATAGTTGAATACAGGTTTGTTCACTATCATGTGTGGGCACTGAACTGTTAAAAATTTTAGCCCCTTCTCTGGAACGACATATTTTCTATTTTATTCTTGCTGTCTTCATACAGTTTGTTTACCCACAAGGGTGTGGGAAGTATCTCCATCTCGTGCAGTATTTGTGATAAGTGGATGCATAAGATATGTAGTGGTATTAAAGGTAGACCGTGAGATAATGGTGACTTCATGTGTGCATTGTGTTGGGGAGAACATGTAGAGGTTGTCAGGTGTGAAAAGACTGATCTTGCAGGAGAGTCCCTTGAGTGTGTGGAATTTTATTATTGGGGGGATATTTTATGTGCCAGCATATATGAAAAGATTTGTTGAGGAAAGAGAGGTGAAGCTTTGTGCACTGATAATCTTTTAATTGTTTTTAGATATGGATAGTGTTTATAAAATGCTGAATGCTTTTTTTCCCCCCAACAATGATGATGGTGATATAGAATGTGTTTTTTACATCCAGAGAGAGAAAAGGTCCATTCCGTACAATGGAGGAGGTGGTAAAGGTGCGAGGTGTGTCGGCACGAGTGTTAAATCTCCTGAAGGTGTATCTTAGTGTTAGCCAAGGATCTTCCACATCTCCCCCACCTCACCAGCCAATTGCCAGTGATGTCATATCTGTGGCTTCTTATGGGCGCACTCAACGCACCCTTTACACTAGGACACCAGGTAAGTCTTTGCCAGTACTCACATATCATCAGACTTATAATACAGTGAATTCTTGATATATACACCTCCTTTTGTATGTTCTTTTTTGCTATTAAGGCAAAGTCATTTTCGGATTAATTATTGAAGTTCCATTGTCACCTGAATGGAAGATTTGCGGATTTCCCCCCAAATGCAGGACTGCTTGTTTCAGGTTTTTGTTAGTTTGAATTTCTAGGTTCAGACTGTCTTTTCTTATTTGACAGGCCATCGTCGAACGTACTCTGCCCCACTGAATAATGATAGGGAGTGTACAGCTGAACCACGTTTTGACTTCCAAGATGGAATATCACCTAGGGTTTCTGTTGACTTCAGTGCTGATATATTTGAGCTGCTTTCCCTCAGGTGAGTTGATGTGGCAGTTCCTAAATCTTAAGGATTAAAAACTACAAGTGTATTTTGTATTATTCTTGGTGTTGTATTGATCATTGAATTAACTAATATGTACTTTATTTTGAAAAATTTTATTTCTGTCAAGAACTTATTTGATAACATTATAAGCTGTAGAATCACAGTAATCTGTACAATTTGTAATATATATATATATATACACACGGTAAAACCTCGATATAACGGACTTCAATAGTCCGGAATTCGCTTTTATCGGACTCGAGGAGTTACTGGACTAAATTCCTATACTGTATATCGGAAAAAGTCTGATAAAGCCAGAAGCAGTCCTGACTGTCTGAAGCTATGTTCACCACAATAAGGTAAATAAAAGACATGTTTATCAGTGTACAGCACAGTATTATTATATATATTATACCATTTGATTAATGTAGTGAAGTTATAACACAGTACACTACCACAACGTTAGTCAAAACAGTTTAAAAACTGTTCATGCAATCTGGACTAATGTCTGATACGTCAGAAGAAGTCCAGATTAGCAGGGGGAAGTCCAGATGTCGCATTTATCTAAATTTCGCATATTTCAGAATGGTTTGGGCCTAAATTAGTCCGTTATAGTGAGGTCTTACTGTATGTGTATATATATACTGTATATGTAATTTAGATACCATATATCTAGCTCTTGACTTAGCTAGGGAGATGTCATTATTGGGAGGCATGGGATGTACTCAGTGCCTTGTGTGATTCGTAGGTTTTGGTAGTAAGAAGTGAAGTGAGTAACATAGTCAGTGGCCTCTCATTTGTAAGCTAGAAAAATTATTTTTGTCTTTTTACCGGCTGTGTTGGAACTATTGCCTGGGTCTGATGGAATGATACATTGTCATTAAAAACATGTATGGATTCAACTTTGGAAGGATTTCATCAAACTTTTCTGTGAGATCTATTGCAAATGTGTTTGCTGAGTCCAGTGGAGAGTGTCCCACAACTATCAGTTCGATCTTAGCAATGTGGTGTGGGCAAATCATGTGCCTCTTTGATTTTTTTTATGTCCAGCAGTGGTGAGTTTGAGGTCTAAAATAATGTACCAAATGCATTATCACATCTCTGGGGTGTTGATTGTTGGTGAATTGTAGTATTCTTTCCATCCTTGGCATCTTTGGCATTGTAGCATTCTCACAGTTACCGTACCTCTTTGGGTGGAACTGAAATATCTAATTCACACCTGCGATTTTCATCAGATGAACAAAACATTTGTGTGGACATTAACACACCTTGCAACCTTCATGCAATATTTGCATCCAGTCAAGAACTTCATAGAATGGGCCCCTTTTCATCCGTGACCTACTCATACTTTGCATTTCCCTTACATATTGTCCCTCATTTTTACTGTAATCTCAGCACCAACACACTTAAACTCATTCACCCTGATGGGATGAAAAAGATTGAGTAATAGATAGATGGATTGATAAATAGATAGACAGTTTAATACAGTATTCAATAAATATGGACCAGTTAGTGAGATGAGTTCAAAGGGAAGAATTATGGGAGGAATTAAGAGTGGGTGGGAGGTTTTGAGGAAAAAGTGGATATTTGTGGAGGGGGATAAGGCATTGGCAGGATAGTAGGAGAGCATGGAGTACAAGAGAGTTAAAAACTTTTAGTATGGTTGTGTCCTGGAAGAGGGCTGGTGACTAGAAACACCATTAATATCTCCTCAGTCGTGTTCCGGAAAAGGACCGGTGACTAGAAACACCGTTAGGCACACATGGACGAATGAAGTTGATAGACAGAGGTCACTGGTAGACCATATGTAGGTGGAAGAGCATGTGAAGGAAGATTCGTTTGACATAGATGTATTTAGAGAGGTTGTAGTTCGTTAGTTCGTTCATTTGTTTATAAAGGCTCCAACGTGCTTGCATACATCAGCCTTGGTCACCAAATGACAGCTCTCCATGCTGCTTGATCTCTGGCAGCCTCCCTATTCTGTCCCTTATCTTTGATGTCACACTCAATGTTGGGATTTATAACCATTAGTAGGTAAGGTAAAATTTTAGTACAATAAATTTTTAGCTAGCAGATCATGTTATTCAGCAACAACCATTACACACCATTGTTCTCATTCAGAAATTCACCATACCCATACTGTATGTAAACATACTTTTTTAACTGTGTGTACATCAGCCAGCGTAGATGACTGTATCCATCTCCTTTTCTCAACAATTTTTCTGTTGCATTTAACCTCACTACATTTAAGATATGGGAGCATATCTTGTAGCAGGTTTTATCATTTGCTGAATTTCATATATATATATATATATATATATATATATATATATATGCACATGTACAGTCATCCCTTAACGTCTGCGGGGGTTAGGTAACAGAGTTACCTAATGTTAAAAATCCGCGGATATCTGCTGCCCCCCATTAACCCATTCACAGCTGTACATCCTGTGTATGGCAGTTTTCAAATATTTAGAAAAAAAATATTAGAAAAAATAATATTGTCAAAAGATAGAGAAAAAAATCCCGAGTTCAATGGTATATAACACAATATAGCAAAGACAAAAATTACCTCAGAAACAGGTCCGTGAAGTAATAAATATTCCCGTGCAGTGGTGCCAGGCGAACGATGTGTTATGGTTGCACTGTGTCGTCAATGTCAGTCTTGCGATCAGATAAGGTGTCAATCAGCATCTGAACCATCACTGTCATCTTTTAAGAACGTATCACTATCATCACTACACTCATCCAGAGAATTTATCCAATACTGTATATATATATATATATATATATATATATATGTATGTATATAAATGACATGGCATTCTTCACTCCCATATACTTTAGTTGAGCCCCATAGTGTGGCCTTTATGTTCCCAGATCTGTGTAGTACTTTAGTACTTATTCCTTATTTTTTATGGCTTTGATGAAGGTAAATTGTTCTTAGAATTTTATCACATCAGTATTGTGCACTTACTGGCCCATGGTGCCACACTGTGACGTATGACATCAGTTTACGTGAGTGAAATGGATTGGATTCTTTATTGGACCCCATCAGGAGTCTCCTAAATTATACTGTATTTCACAGTTGGAAAAAGTTCAAGGAGCTGTTGCCTCTCCTGACACAAAAAGGGCTCTCCTTGTGTCCCAAAGGATCTTTGTATGTGACATGTGTTAGGAGTGTAATGCTGTGTGGTAGTGAAACTTGGGCAGTGAATGAAGAGGATATTCACAGGCTCAGATGTACAGAAATGACAATGATTTGGTGGATGTGCAGTGGGTCCTTGAGTGCGAGGCCTGGGGGAGCTAGGTTTATGATAGAAGAGTTAAGAGGTAGGATGGTACTGGAGTATATTGGTGATGTAATGAGGAGGGGTAGATTGAGGTGGTTGGGCATGTGGAGAGGATGAGAGATGACAATTGGGTGCAGAAAGTGAGAAGCGTTAACATCGGGGATAGGGTTGCGAGAGGTACTCCGAAAAAGACCTGGGATGAATTCATTGAGCGTGACCTCAGGGATGGGGGACTGAATAGGGAGACTGCTAGAGATCAAGCAGCATGGAGAGCTGCCATTAGGTGACCAAAGCCAGTGCTTGCAAGTACTGTATGTTGGAGCCTTTAAAAATGAAAATGAAACAAGCCCTTTTTGTTCACAGTGTTTTTGATTGTCATCAGTATACTGTGTATTACATTTTACTGCTGTATTCAATAATCTTTTGTTCCCTGTCATAGGTCTGAACGCCCCATTGTAAGATCCGTTTTCAATGGACGGTATCAGGGCCGCCCAGCTATTAGAATTGCAACTTGGAATCTCCAGCGCCTCACACTGGACAAGGTTAGTATTACTGTAATTATAAGGGCTAAAATATGGCAGGTTTGATATAATAAAGGTTAGGAGTGTGAATGCAAGAATATTGTTAATGCAGATCTTGGTAGGCAATCACTTGCAAGCAGTAGTATCAGCAAAGTCTGAGCTGCCCCAGCTGGACTGTAGGAGGAGATGAAGGATTAGTTTTGGGACGTAGTTTTGCCTGTTGTTGTCAGAGTTGGGTGAGAAAAGGTTACGTGGTACCGGGTGGAGACTTGAATAGACATACAGATAAACAAGCCTATAGATTCAAAGGGGTGCAAAATGGGCTGGAATATGGCACTAGGAATGTTGATTTTTAAAAATTCTTGAATATAGTGATGCAGTAAATATTGCTGTATGCATCACAGTGTTTGTTGTTGTTGTTGCAACCCTAGGCAATTTAAATGTGAACCCGATAGACTGTAGGAAAACACACTTCAGCCCATTTCTCCCAAAGGTCATCTGTTGAGGTTATGTTGAAGGAATGTCTGTGTTGTGATAGTGTGGTGCATGAGGTGAGCGTATTGTGGTGTCAGGGGCTGCACCACAGTGTTGGCATAGTGTATTGTTTGTGAGTTTTGTTTTGTGGCAATATTGTAGGATTGAAGGGTGGTGACTGCATCACAGAATGGATATGTGCACTAGCGACTCTTAGGGTTGGGTAGTTTCTGAGATGTGTATGTCTGGTGGTTGTTCATGAAAGATGTTTGGTTGAAGGTTTTGACTGTTTTTACAGTAGTAGTATCAGTATCGGTCCAATTTTGTTGTATTGATATCTGTATCGGTCAGAATTTTGGTATCGGTACATCTTTACCCAGTAGTCATCCTCCTTCCTCTCAACATGCCCATACCATCTCAGTCTACTCCTCCTCATCACAACACCAATACATCCAGTCACATTCTTCCTCTCAACTCTTCAACCGCAGTCCTTGCCCCCCCAGGTCTTGCATTCAAGGACGGCTACACATCCATCTAATCTTTGTCATTTCTGCGTGTTTGAACCTATGAATATCCTCTTCTTTTACTGCCCATGTCTCACTATCATACAGCATTACACTTCAAACCCATGTCACATAGAAAGATCCATTTACATAGAGAGCCTTCTCAGTGTCAAGAGAGGTAATGGCTCACAGAACTTCCTCCAACCACTCTTTTCCCTAGCCACAGAACTAGCTCTAGCCCTTCCTGTAGTACGTAGCATGTCCCCCATGTAAGGAAACTCTCCCATACACTCAAGAGGCTCCTCACCAGCAAGGTTAGTCCTTTCATGCCTAGCAATCTCTACATAATCTTCCTGACACACTTCACTCACAAAGTCAGCATTATCTCACAGTTTGTCTGTAATACCACTATATCTCTTTGCACTGAGTTATCACAAATACTGCACAAGATGGAGTTACTTCCCACACCCTTGTGGCAAAGCACAAATGGCCACTCTCCCTCTGCGTTGACAGTACCACTGCCAACCCTAGATACTATCACTTTTATTTTATCCTAGTTTACTCTCAAACACTTTTTCTCCATTCCATTTCCTAAATCTTTCCTCAGCCTCCTTTTCATTCTCTGGAGTCAGCACCAGGTCATTGGCATACATCACCCATGGGAGTCCATTTCTAAAGTTGCATGAGAGAGCTTGAAGCACAATGACAAACATAAAGGGGCTCATTACTGACCCCTGATGCACACCAACATTCACGGAAAACTCATCGTTAAATCTCCGCTCACCATCACCTGGATGCGAGCACCCACACAAATAGCTGTAACCACGCTAACCAGCCACTCTTCAGGCTCAACCTTTCTCATTGCACACTTGATCACCTCCCTAGGGACTCTGTCAGAGATCTTCTTCAAATCAAGACAAACAAAGTACGGTTCCTTTTTCGTACAACAAAATTATATACAGTATCACATAAAAAACATGCTGTAATAATACAACATAATTAATTAAAAAAAAAAAAAAAATTGTGAGGCTCATTGGCCAATCCTACAGTGCAGATGCTTCCTGCACTGGATCAAAGCCAGGAAGGGGGACATAGTAATAAGTCTAGCTAGAACCATACAACAATGAAATGAACTTCCTCGGCATTCTCTCGACAGAGGAGAATTGCGAGAAGACAGCAACATTTGTCATCAGGTTATATTTGTTTATGTCTATATATAAGTAATTTAGTTTTAGCTCCATATATGTGCGGTTTCACCATAGTAGACCTGTCATATTTAATATTATCCACTGATCTTTTGTTTCCTTCAAATATTCTATTTTTTTAGCCACCCTTTGGGAGGTACAAGTTCTAGTTTAATTTTCACTGATGTAAATACAGTGCTTGTCATAATGCCTGTCACAGCACCCTGTTATAAGTCTTTAATCAGCTATACAGATGGATCATATGTATCTCATGAAAGAACATACATATCTGAACTACTGTTTTCAGGTACACTAATGTTGTGTTAATAATTACACATTACAGGCATATGCATCCACTACTGAACAGTATGAATTGAGGAGTGGTGAATTGAAAATATACTCATAAATCTTTCATGGTTTGCAGATTAGCAATCTGGGTGTGTTAGAGGTGGTGTGTCGAACAGTGTTGGAGAATGGCTTCAGTCTAATGGCCTTGCAGGAGGTTGCCTCCAGAGATGTCCTTGAGAAGGTCAGTTCCATGGCACAGGATTTTAGTTACCTTTGTTTTCATGTGGTAGATGATTGTACTTGTAGCACATTTTGCACTTACTTGACACATCCTCATTTAGTGCCAGCTTTAACATACGGATGTAAGACTATGGTGTGGCACGAAAATGAAAAGTCAGGAGTAAGAGCAGTGGAGGTGGGACTGCTGAGGAATGTATGTGGAGTCCAGAGAGTTGATAGTGTACGGAATAATATGGTATATAAAAGATGCTGAGTGAGGAAGTTTGTGGACACCAGAATCAAAGAGAATGTACTGAGGTGGTTTGGTCATGTGGAGAGAGTGGATGACAATAGAGTGGTGAAAAAGGTATATCTGAGTGAATTTGAAGGAGGGAGGAGGCAAGGTAGGCCAAGAGCAAGGTGGAGGGATATGGTGGATGAGTGTGTGAGGAAGAGAAGTATGGAAGTCATTGGGGCTAAGGGACTGACAAGAGACTGAGCTGGATGAATGAATTTTGTGTGGAGAAGTGCATAATCAGGGGTTTGGCACCCTTTTTGAACATGACTGCATTCGGATTGGTAAGAGACTTTGCTGTGGTAGGAGTGCAAAGGGTCAGGAATAAGAGCAACGGAAATGGGACTGTTGGGGAATGTGTGTGATTTGGGTCAGCTGGATAAGAGGTGAACAGAAATTGAAGAAAGATAACTTGTAAGGACGTGTTTTGATGAAAGGATAGAAGAAAATGCGCTTAGGTGGTTTAGTCATATAGATAGAATGTGTATGAATAAGAATATGGTGGCATAAAGGGTGTATGTAAGTGAAATAGAAGCTGAGAAAAGACTTGGTAGATTAAGACTGATGAGTACAGGAAGCTGATGATGCTGAGGAATTGACAAGGGACTGAAACAGGTGGATGAAGTATGTGCATAGAACATGACAGTGGTTGCTTCCCCCTTTTTAGTCTTACTAGTTGGGGGGGGGGGGAAATATCCATCCCACAGGCCTATGTGAAAACATTAAAAGGAAAAATATTAAAACTGTGTGGATGATTTTTGCATGTGAGGTGCAGCCAAAATTTGTCCTGGATGATCCTTGAATGATTGTGTGGCCCATTACACTGGCCACATAATTTGATGGTTGTTATAATTTTGTGCTTTGGTGTGTCACTCAGTGTATATTCACCTGTAAATAGCACTACATTGAATGAGTGGACGGTGGGTTCCCCCATCGAGCACAGAGAGTACAAAGAAATGCATGAAATATGTGTGTATTGTTTTCATTTGTTAGGTAAAGCTATAGTTTCAGAGGGTTGGATGATGTTTGAATGCTTATGTGTCCCATTTCATTAGGGATGCAGTTTAACAGTTCTGCTGATGTTTCTCTGTCTCTCTCTTTTTGTCAAGGTCCTTCTTTACATCATCTCTTAGGTGGGAATTTGAGTTGGGATAATGACAATATTTCACTGAAGTATTTAATACTATTTCCTATGTTCATGCCTCAGATATGCAGTGAACTTAACCATGGTTGTCTGCGGCGGGTGCGAGAATGGAGTGGTCCTCGAGGGGAATGGCGATGGCAAGTATCTGAGGAGCCAGCAGGACGGATGGGACAGGTAAGACATGGACCAGTACAGGTTGTAATACAAGTTCTTTATTTCACAGATACATTAAGTCCTCAATTTACACAGGACCATTTTGGTGTAAATGCATTTTGCACAGAAGGATAAACACTGACCTGTCCCAGTAAGTGCAGGAAAAAAAAAAAAAAATTGTGCGAGACAGTCCAAGAAGTCAGCCCCTGTCTGCGATGACATTCAGAGGTCCCACGCAGTGACTTTAATGACGTGGTCGTCAAATATGCTGCCACATGTGTACTGTGCCTTGTGTTTACATCGCTGTGTCGGCAACGTCGATCATAAAAGTGCTGCACCAGGCAGCGGAGATGGCCCAGCAAGTTCCGGGAGAGGATTTTGCTGGCGTCACTCATGACAGCATCTTTTACATTATCAGCGTTGTTCCCAAAAGGACAGTTGACAGCCTCATCGAAGAGTTTGAGGAGAAGTGCCCGTCAGCTAAGGCCACACAGTAGCAGCCGAGGTACAGCATGTTGAGGGGCCCAGTCGTCAGCAACTGAACCAGTTGTAGGAAGTTGCCAGTCAGCTCAAAGGACATCCTAATGATGGTGGTGCACAACACAGATAAACTGTAGTTCCTCAAGAGTGAAATGATTGTATCTTAAAGAGGTAGAGAGAGCAGCTTGTGAAGGAAATTATTGAGTCATCCCAGACCCTCATTTCTGCATACAGTACTTTGCCTCTGCCCCAATGCCTGCCTCACGATATCAGTTTCCCCAGTTTAGCCCCTCCTCAGTGCCTGACTCCCCACGACCTGCTGGTGACAGTGACTGAAGGAGTGACGTTGAGGGGTTCCAGGCCAAGCCTTAATCCTAGAGGAGTTAGAGGCACTGCTCATTCCCTCTCCTCTAGCCCCTTATCCTCAGATGCCCCTTTCTCTGGCACCCAGATATCATTCCCTCCCCTGTCATGGTAAGTGATCACAACTTATTCGCCACTTTGTGCACTCTAATTAATCCTGTCTTATGCCCAGCGATGTTTCTAAAGGTAGTATGTGTACTACAATGAATGTTAGATATGATCAGGATGGGGTGAAATTTTTTCAAGTGGGCCAAAGGGGTTACATTGAGAAATTTTTGGAATATCACCATACCAGTTAGCTTTCTCACCCAGTATTTTTGTGCCCCACCAAAGTCATACAGTTAATGTGGGCACTGAAACTCCTTCATGCAATCATGCAGCTGCCACACTCAGATCTCTGTTTCATATCAAGGCAAAATAAATTTAGAAAAATAGTGGAATGGATATGGTGTTCCATTAAGAATGCTGCAGGTGCTTGTGGTGCCTCAAATATGTCAGCTAGCCAATAGAAAGGGAATGGGTGAGATAAGGTAGTAGAAATCGAAGTTAAAGGAAGGTATGCTGGAGATGAATGCAAGAAAGGAAGAAAGGTCATATGTGATAAAAAAGAAACATGCTTAAGAGTAAAGGAGGAGGTATGTGATGAGATTAGTAAGAATCTGAAAGGAAAATAAATGTGGACTCAGAAACCAGGAAGTACAGTATTTTGGAAAGTGGTGCTTTAATATAGAAATTAGAATGAATAGTGTAGAGTAAGAAGAGTGGAAATGGAATTATTGAGAAATGAGTATGGAGTATGGTGAGTGGATTTGATGCAAAATACTACCGTATGATTTGTGAGTGATGTGGAGGAAGGAAGTTGTTGATAGTTTGGTTAAGGAAATCTCTTAATTATTGGGTTGAAGACAGTGTGTATGGATGTCTGTAGTGTGGTCATATGAAGGGAATGGATGTAGATAGTTTAGTGACAAGGGTATATGTGAGTGAGCTTTAAGATGAGAGAAGATATAGTAGGCGAACAGGAAGGTGGGTGGATGTGATAATTGAGTGCTAAAGAAAGCCAAGTGTAGTAGACTCTTGCTGTAATGGCCTAATTGGTGGCAAGCTTGATCTGATAAAGCTGATACCCTGTTATATCTGACTGTCCCCATCCCCGGGTGGGTTTTCAATACATGCTTGGAAATATATGAGTACAAGAGCATATTCTAGTACAAAAATGAAAACTATACCCATTTTATTCTAACTTTGCCCATAATTTCACCCTTTTGAAGCTTATTTCACTTCCATATCATTTCTTCATGATGAGTACAGTATTACTATAGTCTGTTCTTACAACTCAGCAGTCATGATGGGGAGAGGACAATTTCTGGCCAGACTGGGGAGAGGTCCATAAGGGCTGTCTGAAGCACCCCCTGTAACAGATAGCCAAAAAACTGTCCGGTGGGCTGAGGCATCCAAAAGGGCCATGTGGTGTGTCCCATTTAATGAACATTTTTTGGTATAGCCAACAGATAGTCTGGTGGCCTTTGTAGTGTCCATTAAATCTGATATCCTGGGTGCCGTGATCTGTTAAAGCGAGGGTCTACTGTATGGAAGTTGATGAAACCAGGGAACTGAAAGGATATCAAGTTGGTTGGGTGAATTATGTACAGAGGAACACAAGACAAGGGTTTGGATCTAGCTTGTAAATTGATGGATTGACTAGCAGGTAATCTGTTAAAAAAAAATAATAATAATAATTATTAAGCCTTTGACACTGAGCCAGGATTACTGGAGCTTGAATGGTGAGTAATGAGTGTCTGGTCCATTTCACCGGCCCTCCTGTTGATAATTCACCCATTTTTGTAATTTCTCTTTCCTTGGTTTCTGGAGCCTGTCTCATCCCCATCCTTAGATGGGAAAAGATGTGATGCTGATGATGATTAGTGCTGTTGTTGGAATTTTGTCATTTTGAAAAACTGTATTAGTATTGATCATTACCATTAGGCTTCATAATTGTGAAAGGTTCTCGTAACATTTGTAGCTCATGTTTGTACCTCTTTGGCAGAGTTCTGAGTATGCAGCATATATCTATAATGTTGATCATGGGCTGCAGCTGACCTCTGCATCTCTCTTGACTGTCCACAACAACCACCATCGCCACCACCCTGCCCGCAAGCCATACCTTGGCTACTTCAAGGTCAGTTTGTGTATGAATGTAGAATTTTTTGTTCAGTTGAAGCATATGAAGTATAGAATCCTTTAACCTCTTTTGTTTGATGATGTGTTTCTGTTTTATTCTAGATAATTTTAGATGGTTGTTTTCATTGTAGGGAGAGTCTTCTGGTTACAAGAGTGCCAGTGGAGACTATTCTTATCCATAACAAGGTCTTCCCAAAGTTAATAAAAAAATGTTGTGTGGTAGCAGAAATAAAATAATAATGATCTTGCCACATTCAAGGAGTTAACACATTCTCAGGTAACGAACATAGGGATTTTATTCTAATTATGGCTAGATGATGGTATGCGGTATACAGAAACTCCAGAAACTCCAGTCTGGTACAAGGTGAAAGTGTTGGGGTTTCCCAGGACTGAATAAAATGTCTGTCATTTGCCAGAATTTAATTCCAAAATTAGATTCATGTCCTTAGAACTTTTGAATGAGACATTGACTTTAAAATACTGTAGATATGTTAAATTAGTATGGTATGTGTGAAAGTGATGGAGGTTGAAGAGTCTAGAGAACAGACTGTAGATAAAATTGGTTGGAAGGAGTTTGAATAGAGGAGCGCAATGCAAAGTTTTGGCACCCTGGGAAGGAGCTGGAGCAGGAAAACTGCCTTCTGTTTGTACGGTACACCTTCATTATGTGTCACCATATATGACATGTTTTTCTTTTAACTTCACTGTAAATTCTTAAAACCTATCAGACAAACTACAATTAGTACCTGTAAAGTAGCTTTGCCAATTTCCCATAATTTACAGGACCAGTTGAATGGAAAAAATTTATACTGTATTTTGGAACACTGCCTTGGCCTGTAATTAGGACTTATGTCCCCAAAGTTTGGTTTTCCCACCCCATGCGTGTATAGAAAATTTAGTTATGATGATGGGATGATGATGGTGAGAGGCCAGTACTGTATTTTTATATCCATCATTATTTAATGTTGTGTCAATGGGCACCTGGTGGTTTAGTGGGCAGTTAAGGTGCTCCAATCGGATTGAGCCAGTGCAGGATTATATCCAAGGGATGGTTAGAGTTTACTGGTAACATAATACCACTTAGGGACAAGTGAGGCTTATTACTCTAGTCTTAAATGTCAGGACCAACTTGCCTAACCCTGGGCTCCTATGCTTCTTATGGGGCAACACTGGATTAGATGATGAAATATAATTATATTCAATGTCATTTTGATAGCAGATGGTTGGCTACCACCAGCCATGGGAAGGACTGTATTACCATTAGAGTGAAACATGACTCCAGTCTTGGTAACTAACCATATAATCATCACTCGTAGGCAGGAGGCTCTCCCACAAACAGAGTCAGAGCCCAAGCTGAAACTTACAATGTTACAAATATTGTTATATATCGTAGACTTTTTTTTTTTATTAACAGTTTCCAGCGATTTAAGCTTTACTATGGCCAACCACATTATGGTCATTCCTGAAGAGGAAGCATGGCATCATTTTATTTTATTTTGTTTGTTTCAGTGCAGTGATTATGAATTTGTGGTGGTAAGTCTTCATATTGAAATCCCAGACCCTAGCAAGAAAAGGAGAAGAATGTCAAAAAGTAAAGAGAATAGAAGAGAAGATTTGGAAGAAGAGGAAGGGAATGGCAACCGAGAACCAAAATCAAAGTCATTACAGTTGGCACCACTCATAGCTGCACTGAAGGAGAAACTGAGCAGTGAGAAGAATATTATACTCTTGGGACACTTCAGTTTAACCCCTGACAATGTCGGTAAGAGGATTGTCCAACTCTGAAGTGTATATTTTCTTTTGCATCCGCAATTTTACTCATAATTATATTGTATTGTTATCACATTGCAGGAAAATTTCATTTTTCAGATTTTTAGTTTATGAAATACAGTAAAAGGATTTTACAGGTTGCACAGCTGCTGGGAATGGCACAAAATTATAGTTCTTTCACCTTAACTTTGTCCAGATTTTCATCCATCCGTACCTTATTTCGCAAGTCCTAAGCCAACAAAAATAAAATTCAAACCACCAAAAGCAGTACGTACCGCCAGTATAAGCCATTGTATAGTAGGTAAATATCAAGTTGGGAGCAAGGCAGTGAAATGGCATTGGACAGGGCGACATGGAGGTGATTTGTTTGTGGCCACCCTTGGGATTGAGGCATCTGGCAATGGATAGATAGATATAAAAAAGACACTAGGTGACTTCCTCCCAGCAGTGCCATTATTTGTCACACACATCACATATTTACATCCTCAGTTTCAGAGTAATGGGCAAATTCCACATATCAAGTTTGCTTACAGTAAGCACCATTTAACAAAAAACAGCCTCATGTAATATTCACAGTGACATTATTAAATACCTCCATTGGAAATTTCGTAGTGGTAGGTGGGGGTGCTCACCATCCACTCAATGTAGTACTGCTCTCAGGTGACTGCTTGTTCCTCTCTTCCTTCCACCTTTCCTTCCTTCCTTCTAGGTGACTGCTTGTTCCTATCTTCCTTCCACCTTTCCTTCCTTCCTTCCTTCCTTCCTTCCTCTTCTGTCTTTCTTTCAGTCATTTTTTCCCCCTTCTTCTGTTTGTGGGTGACTACACTGAGTGACAAGCCAAATGGTTTGCTGTACACCATGAAACCATTTACCACGCTTAATGGTTACCATACAACTGGATTGTGGCACCTGGTGGTTTAGTGGGCAATTAATGTGTTGCAGTTGGATTGAGCCTGCGTAGGTTTATATCCAAAGGGTGGTTAGGGTTTATTGCTAACGTAATGCCACTCAACGATGAGTGAGGCTGGTCACTCTCATCTTAAATGTCAAGACTATCTTGCCTAGCCCTAGCCTCCTATGCTCCTCATAGGGTGACATAGGATTGGATGATGGATGGATTATTATTGTTGTTATTATTATATAGTTTTTTATTTTTTACTTAGCTGAAAATTTATGAAGCACATATTTTGTACCCAGCTTACTGTGAAAGAAAAATTGAGGTATCTTTGATGAGAAACAGGTGTCACAAAGTTTGAATTGTTCAAGCAGAATATCATTAACTACAGAATAGTCCTGCTAGGGATGCCTATGCACTGTGCTATTAATGCTACTAACCTGGGAGAATAATGAAAGATAATAATATTAGCTATATGAATTCTGCAGAAGCAGACTTTAATAGTAGTCTACACTGTATCCCGTCATCGTGAATCTATTCGGCGGATGACATCCAATCAACGTCCTTTGCTTTATCTCTCGTCTTATGTTATCTTTTCAGCATTTGATGTATTGCGGGAAGCCTTGTACAGTAACATCGTTCCAGCTGAATCTGGGAAAGAGGTAGTTGGTGAGGAGACTGAGAAAGAAGCAGGCAAAAATGAGATAAATTTACAAGAGAACAAGGAGAGGAGTAACGGTGCATTTTCATGCTGCTATGACAACATCTGGTTAAACCCAAACACCAGGGCTGCTTACACTGGCAAGTGATGGAACTTTTGCCTACCATATCTTAGATAAATGGGTTCTTATTTTTTCTGTCCATGGATTTGTTCATTAGTTATGTGTAAACATGTTTACATGTTATATTTGTATTTTTAGTAAAGAATCTTAAACTTTTTCTGAGGTATTGGGTCATCCGTTGTTTGATTCTAACCTTGTGTACTCTTATTTTCAGGTCAGTGGGGTGTAATCACAGAAGGTCTCTGCCATATGGCCATTCCCAGTGGCTGGGGATGGGGTGGGGCAGCTAGTGATCATTTCCCTGTTTTTTGTGACCTTTGTCCTAGTCTAGCATCTGCTTCTGTCCTTGCCTCCCTCCCTCCCCTCTCTAGACCCCTTAATCCACACCAACAACCTAATGAAGGAGAGAAAAAGAAATGAGAGCAAATGAAGTGCTGGTAATAGAATTGCCCCTAAAGAGGTCAAGGAAATTGTGACGAAAATTAAAATATGTTTTTTTATGGAACAGAATCTTACTCAAAAGTAAGAATGGTAGTAAGAACAGGAAAAAAGGGGGGATTTATTTCCTTGCCTAATTTAGGTATCTGCATAAGAGTTACATAAGGTAAAGGGCATAACAAATAATATTGAATTTGACTCTGTGTTTTTTTGCCTTTTACTTTATGCAGAAAATCGTTACACTAAAATATTACAGAAAAAGACAAAGTGAGAGAATTTTGTTTATTGAAGAGTGACTTGTAGTGATTTTGTTTAGTTTGAGTTTCCCAAATATTTTTGTACAGTACTTGCAAGAATTAAGAAATTAGAATTTTGTTGCATGTGTTAATCATCTAAATCAGGGTAGGTGTTCCTAATGCCTTAAATAATATACTCTTGTACCCGGCGTTATATACTAACATGAGTCCTCCTTTGGCTGCCTATTGCAGAGAAGCTGATAACCCCGTAAGTCCAGTGATAAATATTTTTTTATTCTTGTTGCCTTGAGATGATTCTCTTAAGCTCAATAGACTTTTTGAATTAGAAGGATTAGACATAGCCTTCACTGACCCCTTTACAACAAGAAGTCTCTTTAAACTGAATCTTATTTGCATGAGGTAGCAAGAATTAAAAAAAAAATAACCATATTAAAGGGGTTCAGTTTGGTGCATAGATATTTTTGAATTAGCTGAAATAATAAAATATATGTAAGCTTGTATTCACAAATACAAGTTATGTATATACTGCAATATGTTTGTTTTAGGTAACAAATAATTATAACTCATCCCAGTAAGAAATAACATCAGGTTATGCCCCATTTTTGCAGCTTAGTAGTGAATAGCAAAGACAACCTAAATGTGACAGCCATTGGTAAGATTCAGTTCACTAGTCATGAGTCATTGAGTCCACATCTTTATCCACTGGGATAAAGTTCTGAATATCTGGTAAATGAAATATTTAATTTGTCTCTGTTTCATTGATGATAAATTGCTTTTTATCACCTGCCTTTAGCAAGATGAAGTGATATAGTTTGGTTGGCATGTGTCTGTGTGTATGTATCTGTTACCAATATATCTTGAAAAGTTGTGGATGAATTATCACCAAACCATCGTGAATTAGCAACTGTGTGGATATGCAGAAGTCTGTTACATTTGGTGAGAAATTGATCAAAGACAACGGAATGCCAGCCACCATATATATTTTTTTACATAGATTGGATTTTTGTGAAATGCATTGACTTAATTTTATTGAGATTTGCAAATTTTCTTCCAAATTGGTTGAAGGTAGCTTGTACCTCAGCCAGCAACACATTTTCGCAGACGATTAGCATTTGGCCCCCCGAGTGCTGTTGTTTCATTTGTCATTATTATTTTCTTTTCATGAGATCAGTACGTTATTTAGCTGAAGCTTTCTGGATTATTGTTAGATTACACTCACATAAGTTATTTACAAGAAAACTATGAATAGTTTGAATTATTTAAAGCATTTTTTTCCCTTCATTGCATGATTTTTTGGAGACGAATTCATTTTCTGTCATGTTTTATGATAGGAACATGTAGATAAGCTCTTTATGGTAGTCATGGTACTGTACCAAGAAAATGTAAATAGCCCAAGCAGGAGAGATATGTGGAGTATCAGTATAAAAACTTATGCCATTTGTACTCCCCTACCATCACCAGGGACCCCTCTCTCCTCAACCTTCTCTCAGTCCATCAGTGTTCATTGGCCAGAGGCTTTCTTGGGGGATAGGAGCAGCAAAAGTTGTTTAATTATAAAACCAGAAATTATTCCTGCTTGAGATCTTCGTGTTTTTTTCCTTGGTATGATGTTCATTGTAAAGAGACTATATACACATCTTTTCAGTAGATCATAATGATAAATATGTAATTCTCCTCAGAATCAGTGATGAAAGACAAAAATAAATAATTAATAATATAATTAAAATCAGAGCATTAATGTTCTGTATTTTTCCTTCTTTGTAAGATTACAAATAAGTTATAAATATGAGTGTAGTCTCATCACATTCCAAAAAGTTTGAGCAAAATACTGGATCTTTTAATATGGAATTCCAAAAAAATGAATGCCATATATCCTACTTATATACTTACATTGTATACATGTATATGCTGTACATTGATATAGCACTGTACTTTTTCTTAAAGAAAAGACTCATCATACTGAGGGTGGCCATTTTACAACTGATGCATTTTACAGTATGTACTGGAAACTGAATCAAATGCCAGAACTAGTGATTTACTTCTTAGTCCTTGCTGAAAGGTGTTTGGGAGAAACAAAATTTAAGCTGTATAGAAAGATTTGTAACAATGTGGAGTCTTAACTTGGAATCTGACTCTGTTTGCACATAGTTGACTTTCCTGCCTAAGAAGGCTTCAATATTTACAGGGTAACTGATGACATACAACTGACGACATCTTGCGGTTGACTTTCGCATTTGGGTTATCATAGCCAGTCACAGTCAAGCTTCAAAGAAGGGGACATGACCTGTGGTACAGTATTTTCTTATTGGATTGAGCATTAAGTGTTCATCAGTCACTATAAGAAACCTTAATTGTCTGGTTGACATTGACGAAGTATATTCATCTCAGGGTATGCAGCGTTGACCTGACATGCAATCCTGCCATTACCCCAACGTACAGTATGCTGTGATAACATTTGCTTTTCCATACATGCACATACATTGCTCAAAGTTTCTGCACAAACTTAGAGTAGAAAGGAACTATTGATGCAGCAAGATTAAATAATGATGAATTTTTATTTGGAAGTACTGTACTGCCCCCCAAATTGCTGTAGTTACTTTTTCTTTCTCTGCATATTGAAACACTGCATGAAGCATCAAAAGATGCTCTCCACTAATTTGCATTCTAAATTTATGCCAGCTCTTCTTTAGAGCCCAACATATGGAAGTGACTTACAGTGTATGCAAAATTGAACGTGCGGTAAGTCCCTGATTTTTTTTTTTTTTTTTTTTTTACAAAGTCCTTGGTAAATCAAAAATATTGCTTATTAATGTTCTGCAGATACCTGTAAAACTAATTTGCCAGGGCCCTTCATTTCGAGTACCAGCTACTGTATAGGGAAAAAATTGCGATTTTTCAAATGTTGTGGCATTTCAGACATATCCCAGACTTACAACAAGGACTATCTGTACTGTACTTTCAGAAGTACAGTACAGAAATACCTTTACAAAACTATGCTGCAGTAATGTCACAGACTGCTAATCCTTCAACTCCTAGTAACGATATTGTATTTGGGGACTGTACCTTCCTAAGTGGAATAATAAGTGCAGGCTATCAGAAAGAGTGAATGTGATATCATCATGAAACCTAGTGTTATTATGATGGGTTTTGTTACCCATACACTGATCCTGCATAGCAGCATTTTCAGAGTGTAAAGGAAAAGCAATGGGGTAGTTCACTTCCATTGTGTTGAATTATTCATACCACACCAACTTAGTAATTACCATTTATCTGGTGTTCATTGTACTGTTTTCAGTATATGAATGCAGTATTCTTGGAATATTTTGCTTTCAAAATAAGGATGAGTACAGGTTTGTTTTCAAGGCAGTTGAAGTAAGTTGAAAGTATTAATATTTCAGATCCAAATAAACAGTACAGTAAGCAGTTATTTGTCTTGCCGTATAAATCATCAGAATTTGTTCTTAATTTAAGATTTATGTATATGACCTCTTGTATTACTTTTGTAAACAGTATTCACAAGATAAACCAGTAATTAGATCAGCTTTATGTGGTTGAATAGCTTGTTAATTTTTGGAACTGTGTAGAACACTTGAATTACAACCTGAAAGCAATCTCTGTGCCTATGATACTGATGGTCAATATTTTATATGCTGGTGTACTCATTAATGTTCATGTTTACATACTTGAGAAAGTGTACCTGCTTTGTTCTGCTGTAGTGTTGTGTGTTTAACTACTTAATTTACTGTAATATTGTTATGTGGGATGTTGAAACTTTTGACATTCGGACATATTGCCCTTTTTGAGAGAACTTTCTCAAAACTGTGAACAAAGTAGCAGACATCAGTTTTTGCCATGTCCCAGGCCCTCACTTAGTGCTCTGGAGAAACCTTTCCTCTCATGCTTTATAATTATTGATGCCTAGCATCATCTTGATATTTCTCACGAATGTTCATAGTATACATAGTTTGTACATATTCTGTTACATTGTTATGTACAGATCACAATTTGTTTATAATGTACATGTTCATATGTGTAAATTATCTACAGAATTCTCATAACCTATAATGTTTGCATTAGTTTGTAGTTGAAAGCTGATAACTACGATAGTACAGTACATATATCCACTCTAGATAGAGTTGCTTCGGAAACATAGTACAGTATTCATGACCTTGTCTGAGGTATCATACAAGTTCACCTAATATTTTCATAAGAGCTAACATAATACACATTCTTTGGTATTACCTAGATTGAGCAAGAACTCATCGTTTGTGCTGGTTGTGCCTTCATTTGTGTAAGAGAAGAATGTTGTGTCAGGGTATTTAATCATTATCCTGTAAGTACAGTGGTATCACTGACTAGTTAATTTCTTTGATGTTTGCTAGAAAGAAAATGAATTGGTACCTGAAGAAAGAAATTATATACTGAATGGAATTGGGTAAGAGAAATACTGAATTGTAAGAGAAATACTGAATTGTAAGGCCAGATCCCTCTCAAGTTAGAAGTAGATGAGATATATGATCAGCATGTGACTGTATTTCTTGTTCAGAATAATTGTTTTTCATCATCATCATCATCCAATTCTGTGTTACCCCATGAGGAGTGGAGGAGACCGGGGCTAGGCAAATTGGTCTAGCCTCACTCATCCCTGAGTGGCATTGTATGTCAACAATAAACCCAAACCATCCTTTGGATATAAACCTGCCCAGGCTCAATCCAGTTGGAGTGCCATAATTACCCACTAAACCAGCAGGTGCCATAATTTGGTTATATGATTACCACTGAGTGTAGTAAATGGTTTACTGGTGTACAGGAAGCCATTTGGCTTGTCACTCAGTGTAGATTCACCCGTTTACATAAGGAAGAGGAAAGAATAAAGGAGGAAAGAATGAAAGAAAGAAAGACAGGAGAGAAAGGAAGGAAGAGAGGAAAGGGCAGTCATCCGAGATCAGTGCTACTTCCAGTGAGTGGATGGTGAGCGCCCCCCACATACCACAAATAATTGGTTTTACATTGATGATACAGCTTTCTTGTACCTCCATGTTGATTATTTGCATTTGTTTTTAGTGGACTTGATTGCATCACTTATGTTTTCTTTATCTCTCACCCTCCCCATAGGTTGTTAAAAAAAAAGAAAAAAAAAGAAAGGAAATCCATCCATCCATCCATCCATCATCGATTCCTACGTTGCCCCATGAGGAGCGTAGGAGCCCGGGGCTAGGCAAGTTGGTCCTGACCTTTAAAAAAAAAAAAAAAAAAAAAGTTTTTTCAGTTTTGTCTTTTCCATGTTTCAGATGATTGAAGTTGTGTTTGAGTTATAATGGACTTGATTGTATCACTTGTGTTTTCCTTATATCTCACCCTCCCCATAGAATGTGTAAAAAAAAAAAAAAAAATAGCTTCACTTTCACTGATTTTCAGTTTTGTCTTTTCCACGTTGCAGATTATTGAATTTTTTGGATATTGGAAGTTCACTTATTTTTTTGTATTCTGTCATTACAAAGAACAAAAATTACCCACTATTTTAATACAATAGCCTGTGTACAGCAGTTGTTAAGTTAGAGACTTGCAGCACTGTGACTGTCAGTATATTTTTTAAAATGTCCACAGTTTTTGTGTAATATAAAAATGCGGCTTTTGACTTTACATAGTTAGGGCACACTATACAGTGGGGTTACAGCAAGTGAAAACCCATTTCATAGTAGTTTATCATATAGTGACATCAGTACAGTATAACATGGGTTCAATGGGTGGGAGGCATATGACCATGTAACCTTTAAAAAAAAGTTTGCCCTCGGTGCCCTCAGTAGCACCACACTTTCTGCTAGGTGTAGCATCCTTGTCAGACATGATTTCCAAGTCACAAGTTTCAATATTTCACACACAAAAACATTGTTACTTAATGTTGCACACTGCACTGTTTATTATGCACATGCACTGTTATTTGGTGATAGCATTGGTGTTTCAGTGGCCTTTCCCTCTCAAAGTAGAACAAAAGGCGGATGATCACAGCTGTGTAAACACTGGGTGGGGACCTTGGCCCAAACAGCTGACTGGGAGGCATCATTCTATAAAAAAATAAGAATTAAAATAATTTGGTTTTATACCAGGTATCCCCGAAGGGCAAAGGCATTGCCCCTGGGTAGAGGACTTTTGGATTGGAGCGTGTAGCATTTTATGACCGGATGCCCTTCCTGATGTCTACCAATGACCCTTGGGTGGATTCGATCCTCCGACCTTTTGGTCAGAGCAGAGCGCTCTAACCCACTGAGCCACGACTGCATCATTCTAGCAAATCACAATCATTGTTCTGAAAATGGGGGTAACACTCTGTTCATTGTTATAACTGTTTACCACATAATGAACAGATGTATAGTTTGACCCGACTGTATAAGACAAATTATAATTTTTCACAATGTATAATCATGATGATGATGAATGTATAATAACTTTTTTTTTTCTTGTCTTAGCCTGTGATATGGTACTGCATTGGTTTGTAACAGTAAAATATTATTAATATTTTTTAATAAGTCTGTTTAGTTATCTAATATTAAACTTGATACTGTAGTCATTCTAAAACTGCAGCTTGTTCTACAGGGAAAACTTTCATATATTGGAGCTTACAGATTTATTGAAAATCTGTGTAATTTAGATAAGAAATACTGTATTTCATCGAGTTAAGGACAGGAAAGGAGGTCCAGATGATGATGATAGTTAACTGGAGGAAGTGATCAGGTATAAGTGTGATTTTTGCCTCTAATTATTGCTGCTGATAATGATAAGGTGCTTTAAAATTGGCTGCAGTACTTTTGCAATTAGCTGTAGGAGTGAATATATTTGTGATTAGGGTGAGAAAGTCTCGTGTGATAGTTGAAAGTTGATGTATGACAAAGAAAAAGGGCTAATAGGGAAATCAGTGCAAAAATTTAGTGTGTTTGTTTTAAATTACAGTACTTGTATAGTTTAGGCTGTTTGTTTAACCCCTACAGTCCATTGATGTATTTCTTACTGCGTTCTTGCTATTTGCCTTAGATTAGACATTTTGAACAGGATGGTTCAAATACAGCCTTCATAATCCCCTTTCATGCAAGAGATCTATGGTGAGTATGTGTAGTACATCCTTGAATGTGACTCCTGGGGGGGTAGGTTTATGATTGAAGAGTTGAGAGGAAGGATGGGACTCGAGTATATTGGTGTTGTGATGAGGAGGGGTAGACTGATGGTTTGGGCCTGTGGAGAGGATGGGGGATGACATTTTGGTGCAGAGAGAGAAGCTTGAACATCAGGGGTAAAATTGCGAGAGGCAGACTGAAAAGGACATGGGATGAGGTCATAGAGTGTGACTTCATGAATAAGGGACTAAATAGGGAGGCTGCCAGAGATCAAGCAGCATGGAGAGATGCTATTAGGTGAACAAGGCAGATGCATGTGAGCATGTTGGAGCCTTTATAAATGATACGATATGATGCAACTACAGCAGTGGTTCAAGGGAGAATTGGCTGATCGCATACCAGAAAGAGGGTGACAAAGTTGAAGATCGTCAAATTAAAATTTTGTATAATGGGAGATTGTGTACCATGAGGTTCCTGTTTAGCCTTAGTTAATCCTTACATATCTACAATTGAATGAATCGTCTGTCACTTTTTATCCTTTGTCTAGTCTTTTGCTGCTCGACTTCTATAGTCCCCTGTCAGACATCCACTCAGATGCAACCATGGCTAGGCATCAGAGAGCTCACAACAAGCTCCAAGAATAATAAGAGGTTGCACTAATGCAAATGCAGGTCACTCCCTTCAAGAAACAAAAATACTTTCAATCCAAGATTATGAATATAAGGCACTCAGTTCATCATTTCAGCTTAAGACCCTGCTCACCCTTGAAACACTGTGTTGAATGACCTCCCTCCACAAAGCAATGAAAAACAAACAACTGTCCAAGAAGTGAAAAATATCTCAGCAATATTGCCCCTTCTTCACCCAACACTTCCACTTCAGGTTTATAAATACATAGCCATGACAGCCATCCAAAGCCTCCATTCACATAACATCCCTCAATGAACCACCATGAGATATCCACCTCACATAAACTACCCTACCTTGAGAGCCATGAGTGCACCTAACCAGACTGATACTTCCATCATTCTTCCCTGCTGCAATACCAAAACAAAAATTAGTTCACAAACAATTGCCATCATTCTTCCCTGCTGCAATACCAAAACAAAAATTAGTTCACAAACAATTTGCTTTGGAAGAAAGGTTGCTGGTTCTTTGAAGGCAGTGATAAGAAACAGAGTGAGCATGGAAGTGAAAAAGATACTGCATGACAGTATTGTGATACCAGCTCTAATGTATGGAAGTGAAGCTTGGACCTTGTTGAAGGGACACAAGAGTGAGAGCAGTGGAAATGAGTTATTTGAGAGCAGCATGTGGAGTCACAAGGAGAGACAGACTGACAAATGAAGAAGTGAAGAGCGTTGTGGTGTGGATGTGGATGTGATGGGTAGAGTTAGGATAAACACATTGAGATGGTTTGACCATGTGGAGGGGATGGAGAGCGAGAGACAAGAGGAGAGTGTGAGTGAAGTGGAAGGGGGGAGAGGGAGAGGGAGGCCAAGGATGAGATGGAGGGATGGAGTGGAAAGGTATATGAGAGAGGGGTGTGTGACCTGGAAGCAGGGCAGTGAAATGGTGGGGAACAGGGTGACATGGAAGCGATTTGTTTGTGGCCATCCCTTACGGGATCATGGCATCTGGCATTAAATAGGTAGATAGATAAACAATTTGCTTTGTCCACAATACTGTACAGTGCAGCCCCTACACCACAGCACACTTACTTTCCTTATGCATCACACTATCACAACACAATAAATACTTTCAACGTAAGTTGAACAAATGACCTTTGGCAGCGACTGACTGAAGTGGCTGGTTTCTTGCAGTCCACTGGGTCCACATCCAGATGGTCATGGGCTCACAGCAAGATAAATATTCAGCATACTAAATGGTTTTCTTTGTGGTCTAGTATGCTTTCTCCAAGCATCAAGCTCATTCAAACATGCCCTTTTTTCCACTCTGGTCATACCTATGCTGTGTGTGATCATATCATTTACTGCAAGTGCACACATTTCTGGTTTTTCTTCAGTGGGTTTCCTCACACCTTATCTTTCACAGATATCTGTAGTTTGTATCCCAACTTTGTGGCCTACATATATTCCATAGCAGTTGTGTTTTCAGTGGTGCCACTTTTGACTCCTGTTTGTTCCATACCTGTGCAGCAGCCTATTTTGCACCCATACATTATATGAGCACTAATGCACCCTCATGCAATCATCTTCCAGTCACTGAGTTGTACTATCTTTACTTCATCCAGACCTTCATAGCATCAACATAATTTTTTTCTTATGCTACTCTGCTGTCTGTTCCCAGCTCTTACTTCCTTCTCAACACTTGGTTTTTATATGTGGTAGGGAATGCTATGCTGGCAGGCATGTACAGAAAAAATAATATCCTTGTTTCATTAAAACCTGTCTCTTGCATTTGAAGCAGTGTAATTGTACTACTAATATGAAAATATGCAGTATTAGAATTTGAACTGAATTTTTAAATACGTTTACCAGAGAAAATACTGTGACTCTATTAAATTCTGTCCATATTCAGAACCATATTCAGAATAACAGTTGACACTGTATCAGGCAGTTATATACCTGTTGGTAAAGGTTTTCAGGAGAAGCTTATCAGTGTGCAGTTTTGTAATATTGTATACAGATACTTAAATTATATATGTATGAATGCATTGCCTTTGTGTGTGTGTGTGTGTATGTGTGTTTGTGTGTGTGTGTGTGTGTGTGTGTGTGTGTGTGTGTGTGTGTGTGTGTGTGTGTATATGTACTGTAGTTATTTTTTCAGAATTGACAGCTACAGAGAATTTTTAATATTCACATCTCTGAGTACTGTTTATTAGACTAGGATGCCTTTTGAAAGAAAGTAATGAGATTTATAATTAATGTTATAATTGTTGTTATAGAGCTTATATAAAGTGAGAAAAATGTTAGATGATGATAATGTCAGTTGAATGTCATTCATAGAAGAGAACTGTTTATGGGTGTGTGCAGTACTTGCTATGATTATTCTAACCAAAGTTTGTTCATTAGGAAGCTTATCCTTTGCTTAAAGTATTTGCTACTCAAAATATAAAATCCTAGCAATTGCAATTAATTTTACTTTTCCCAATTATCATGGTTTTGATCCTGTCTTATGCCATTCCAGCCTTGTTCCTCTGGTCACAATATGTATTTAGCTTCATTGCAGAACCTGACAATCATTGCAGCACACTTTCTGTCATCATAAACCTTGACTGTTCCCATGTGTGCTGGAAGGAGGTGGGTATTGTTTCCAAAGGACCACCTGTATGGAGTAGTTGTGTCAGTAGAAGTGTGGATAGAGGACACAGCAGCTGGGAATGGGGCGAACTGTTCATTCCACCTGAGGATAGTATATGATAAGCAACATATCCTAAAATTTTCCAGTGACAAGAGAATATCACTGAGGTAGTATGACTGATGATGGTGTTAAGTCTTTACTACTGAAGTTCAAGTCCAGTGCAGTGATGACTGAAAACAGATTCTGCAATCCTTTGATATTTATGATTGGTGGTGCAGACTGTGTGTATCTACCTGGTTGTAGCACACAGGATCTGAGCTAGGCTTATCTTGTCCTCTCTTCATACATACATTTATCCAGCCTTCTTTTGAACACATTGATGTTCTCTGCTCACTCTAACCTCCCCTTCCAAACTTTGAAATTTCTTTCTTTTTATTTAGGGACTTTTTTTTTTAACGCATCTCTTTTCCTCAGTTAATATCCATGTCCTTGTACCCTAACATCATCTTTCACATAAAAATCCTCTCTATCCACTTTTCCCCCCCATCTTCTAACTCCTTTAAACATCATAATCAGATTCCTCTCCCTCCCTCTCCTTGGGGCCAAAAGGGCCAGAATAGCCCAGTGGTAGCACTCGCGCATCATGACCATAGAGTTGGCGGTTTAATCCCGCACCAGGGTAGCGTATTTCTGGTGAGAGATGTAGCTCAGTGGTCTCAAGGGCAGTGCATTAGTTGGGATCTGTGCACATGCCTGCATTTAGGTACACTAGCTTCATTTTGTAGTGTGGTTTTCTGGAAAAACTAAAAATTTGCCAACTTTATAAACGATTTTTTTCATCTCATTCACAAGTAAACTTAGAACTATGTCCTAAGAGCTAACGATTCAGGGAAGATTAAGTGCGTATGTGTGTGTGTGTGTGTGTATATATATATATATATATATATATATATATATATATATATATATATATATATATATATACATGTATTCATTTTCGTTTTTAAAGGCTCCAACATGCTTACATGTGTTGGCCTTGGTCAAAGTATATAGGGTGGAGCCAATGAGCTTAAACAGAAGACAACAGGTACAGGAAAAAGATATAGTTTTGGTAACGAATGGATTCACTTGCAAGCATGCTGATCTGACGATGTTAACTTGACTGAAAAAAGTTGTTACTCGTACAAAAGTCTGCACAAGCAGAAAATGAATAGTGCCATCCATTCATCCAAATAACGTCAGAATGCACTATTTTATTATTATTTTTTTTTTCTTTTATAGGGGGAAGCTCCCCTACCCAACTACACCTCCCACAACAGGCATTATGAGCATGTGGCTGATCCAGTCAGAATGTTTCAGAACCCCCCTGATTTTTTTATTTTCTGGATCCACCTGTTCCTTGTAAAATTTCCTGTACAGCCTTTTTCTGGTGCATTTTTTTTTTCTTTTTTTTAATAATGCTTGTGCTCTATGTGGTGGGTGGGGAGAGCCTTAATTGATCTTTAATTGCGCCATTTTTCTCTAGAAGTAGCAGTGTGTAGACAATAGTCCTCCTTGCTAGGTCATAAGATACTTTAAGATAGGCCTAATATTTGTCTTAAAGAGTAGCAACATGAATGAAGTTATGTGAGGTACCTGGCATAACTTCATTCACGTTGCTAGGCATAACTTCATTAATGGTAGCCTGCCTCCTCTATATGGGTCATAAGACATCTTGAAGTGTTACATGTCCTTGTAACCCTCCCTTGCTAATCCATTTTCTCAGGAGAAATCTGTTTAAATATATTTGGTTTTACTTCAGTATTTCTTGGTACTGTATTTTACAATGAATTCGTAGAAGCTGTACGGTACGATGTTGTCTCTAATGGGAATAAGGCAGGGACTGATAAGGATGTTGTTATGCCACATATCAGAGATCAACTTCATGCTATCTGAGTATGTGGGTCTGATATTGAGTTCTTTATAAGACTGGGTCCGGTGCATGCAACCAAAGGAACAGGGCTTAAAAACCCAGGCTAATCAGTCTTACACATATATTACAAAGAATACAGTGACTTGACACAATACAATATGATAGATTACACTATATGACACTATATGAATTATAAGGTTCTGAGTCTGGGACTAGTGGGCTGGTAAGATAACTGCAGGTGGCATCCAAGTGTGGGAGGTGTCTCAACAGGTGTGCACTTTCTGAAGGAGCGTGAGACCATTATTGTACTCTTGATCGTTGGGCGACAGCTGCTGGGCAGCATAGAGAGAGGCCTTTCACTGGAGGGGCCTCCATCGGTGTGTCGGCCCCTGGGGCTGGGGCCGAACGGGTCTAGTAGGTGCACTTCCTTGCGCCTACTCAGAGATCACCCTGCTGTCCTAGGCCTCACAGGCGAGGTCAGTACGGTGGACGGCGCCTTCCTGACTGGCACAGTAGGCGCACCCATGGTACAGCTAGGCACTGGGATTGCAGGTGAGAGGAGCACGGTGGGCGTCCCCTCCTTGGCGGGCACAGTGGGCATCGCCGCTGTTCTGTTCAGTGCAGGTGAGGGAAGCATGGTAGGCATTCCCTCCCCGACGAGCTCGGTGGGCATCTTCGCGGTCCTGCTGGGGCGGGGGCTGCAGGTGAGGGAAGCACAGTGGGCATTCCCTCCCCGGCAAGCACGGTGAGCGTCGCCAAGGTCCTGCTCAGGGCAGGGGGGGGAGGGGCTGCAGGTGAGGCAAGCACGGTCGGCGTTCCCTCCCCGGTGAGCACGGAGGGCATCGCCGCGGTCCTGCTCAGGGCGGGGCCTGCAGGTGAGGGAAGCACGGTGGGCGTTCCCTCCCCGACAAGCTCAGTGGACGTCGTCGCGGTCCTGCTGGGGCTGTGGGTGAAAGGAGCACTGTGGGCGTTGTCGGGGTCCTATTTGGGGAACCTGCCGGCACACGGACCCTGCCCCGATTCAGTTGAGCGCTGGTCCAGGTGGAGGGTAATGCTGCAGGTCGACGTACCTCTAGTCGATTCCGTTGAGGGGAAGAGGGGTGCGTAGTGGTTGGGGACGAATGTCCGTCTTGTCCCGATCGCTCGTTCTCTTCTCGCGCCTCACTTAGATCATGGTCTCCCCTTGGTCATACCTATCTCGTGTTTCAAATGTTAACTATCTATCTATCTACCTATTGCCAGACGCCATAATCCCGTAAGGGGTGGCCATTTGACTTTGAGTTAGTTGTTTTACGGGGAGGGGCACTAACCCTCCACCAACCCACTTGTTGACACGTAGGGAGCACGTATGGTTTGATTATATGGTTACCACCCAGCGTTGTAAATGGTTTCTTGGCTGACAGGAAACCATTAGGCTTGTCACTCAATGTAAAGCCACCTGTAAAGGAAAGAAAAGCAATAAGAAGTGACAGGAAAGATGGGAGAAATAGGAAGAGAGGAGGACAGGCACAGAAAAAGAATGATAAAGGCTAAGGAAGAAGTAGGCAGCACTACAAGTGAGTGGAATGTTAACTCATGAGGCATATTGCATCATGTGATGTTAACTATCCGTATGGCACGTGCTTAGTGTTTTTTTTTTTTTTTAACCTTGAAACGCTCACAAGCGCAGTTGCATTAATGCATCTCTACTCTTTGAGAGTGAAAACGGGAAAGCAATCGCAGGATGCCAACCAAATAATCTCAGACTGAAAAGAAATTTTGTGAAGAAAATTATTAGGTCTGTGAGCAATAAAAATAACGTCGGACTGTCATGCTGAGGACATTAAAAAAAAAAAAAAAAAAAGTCAAATCTTATGAGTGTTGGAAAGGGGATCCAAAATATGCTTCGAATCTACTGAGCGCCCTCTATTAACTCCCCGTCAGCAGGCAAGGAGTTCCAACAAGTCAGAGTTGCCAACTCAGGGTCTTTCCGCTAGATCTAAAGATGTCCACTTCTATTCAGCAGTTAAGTAGAAGTGGGACTTGATCGCGTTGTATCTTTATCTAAGGTTTTTTATTGCTGATGGGTGTGACTGTGAGTGTGTGGCCAGATTCCTTATCTCCTCTTGTATGCTGTATGCACTTTGTAACCAATTACTGTATGTAACTATATTTGCTGAAGGAGTGTGGCAAGACCCACCACCTTTTTCTTTTTCTGTTCAATTCAGTTCAGCGATAATTTTTACCACTCAGCGACAGGTAGTCTAATTATGTTTTAGAGATGGTTTCAAAGATTTTAGCAATATCCAACAGGATTTTTAAATCAAACTACTTATTTTGAGAGAAGGGTTAGCGGTATGTGTATATTCTGGATTTGGCAACTTTGCATCAAGTCACAACGTCTATAGCCAAAAGACAACACAGGCGGCAGCGAAAAGTTACCCCGAGCCAAACTTTCATTTTCCTAACCTGAAGTAATGTCGGAAGGGAACGCACTAGCGCGGAGCGTGGGTGAACTGGGACTTGACCAGGACGAGGTGTGTGTGGTATGCTTCAGGCCGGTGGAGATATACAGTATAGGCGAGTGTGATCATCCAGTGTGCTATGAGTGTTCCACCAGGATGAGGGTTTTGTGTGCCAGAAATGAGTGTCCCATCTGCAGGAAGGATATGGCCAAGGTAAGTACTCAGTGATTTTAATATTATGCTTACACAAACACTTCCATGCGAGACATGGAAGTGTATAGGGATTTATCTTGCAATAGTAGTCTGACTTTTCATGTTCTGTACCTGTCTTGTTGCTGCCATTTAATGACGTTGATCGTGTACTGTACTACATCTAAATGGTAACTGTAAATTGACAGGTGTAAATTCAACTGAAGTCAGTATTATGTGCATTCATGTCAATCTGCCCTTGTTATGTAATAAGCAATGCTGTTACCTACCATAGTTGATAAACTACACTGGTACATACCTTATTCATGTTTTATTGTGTATAGGAGGGGGGTACATGTGTATCATTAAAGTGAGGGACAAACTGCAAGAGAGCTGCCATTAACAAATGATGAAAATGACTGGGATATGTTTTATAGTTGTACAGAATATGATACCATACTGTAATTCATTTATGAAACCCAGGTTTTGCAGAAATAAAATTTTTGTTACTGAAGATTGTATAATTCATATTTGACACCCAGATTGTGTTGAAGTGACATTTATATTACATAGGAGCACCGAGTTAGGTTTGTTGATATCGGTGGTGGTACCCTACAGAGGACTGGGTTGATTCAGACCAGATCATTTATCATCAAATTGTTCTGGTTACGTTAGGTCATGTATTAGGATTGGTTAGTAAGGATGAATAATTAGTAATGGAATGTCATGTCTATGAACCTGAATTAGCCTAATCTGAAAGTCTGACATGGTGGGTGGCTGTTTGCCACTGTGTGTAAAACTGTTGAGGTTTATAGTTGATTTCAAAATTACACAATTCCTCAACTTTTCAAAACTATCACATTAATAATTATGTTAGAGTTTGAGGAAAAAATACCGATATATATTCTATGCATGGTAGTTCTGCAGTTTCACCAGAGTGAGAGGTAAATACACCCCGTGTTTTATACAGTAGTAGTAAAAGTAAAGTAAACCTTTATGGTCGTTAACAGAAATTATTTCCTAGTGTTTTTTATGTTAATCTCATTTCAGCCGTGTACTGCAAGGGTAGAGTAATGCCTAACATGGCATGTAGCCAATTCTCTCATTTTGATGGAGGGGTCATATCTTAAAAACTGTTATTTACCAATGGAGATGAAGGTAAAAATAAGATTACAGTAATCACATAATGGACCTGTGGAAAGACCATAGTCAGTGTCAAGATGAATTTGGGCTGATAAGATTTTTTTTTTTTTTTCCAGATTTGTTTTTTATGTGAACCTTTACAGTGGATCAGGATGGCAGTCTCAATTTTTTTAGGGAATAGATAAAAATTTCAAATAATCTGATAAAAATTCATACAGTATTTAGTAAATCCATTTGTAGTGAGTTTCTATATCTGGGTGAGGTATGGAATAATTCTGGCCTTATCTTTTCTGTGGATGTTAAATAAATCCAGCCTCAGGTTTTCCTCCAAAATATGGGAGCCATAACCTTCATATGTTATATTAGCACACTTTTGATTGAACCTCAGCATTCTTCAAACTGAACCAGAGCATACCTTAGGAGGACTTAAATAAAAATGTACCGGTACCAGTAATTATCATAATAGTAAAAGCCACACTTTTTTTTACCTAATGTTAATACCAGTACACTTGTTGCAGTAGTAGTATCAAATGATATGGATATTAATAACAAAATTGACAGTGATTCGAATATTGCCAGTACCATTAATTTTTAAATTTAATTGATGATACATTGTGTTCACATAGGCTATTTAGAGATGAGATTTAGTAAATTGGGATTGGCTGTTTGGCAGAGTTCTAATGTAACAGCCACTTACGTAAAGAACAGTATGTATTCTGTCATTTTTAAATTATTATTATGCTATAGCTAGTCACAGATAATAATGTTTAGTCACTGATCTGTAATCATATTTGAACAGGTTGTATTTACCAAGACAGTAGCAACATTTGCCAGCATCAAGACACGCAATATGTTGTATGAACGCCGCTACGCCATCTTCTTCGAGACAGAGAAAGTGATGCAGGCATATGATTCACTCTTGGAACACTGTTGTCAAACCTGCCCTGAGCATCCAACCTTCCGTAACTTTAGCCAGCTTAAGGACCACATGAGGAAATACCATGAACGTTTCTACTGTGAGCTGTGTGTTGACCATTTAAAGGTAAAATCAGTTAGTTTCTGTGGGATACATTTTATAATAGTTTATTATACAGTACTGTACAAACTTTCCAATCCAGAAATCTGATTTTAAAAAAAAATGTTTTCCAAACAGTTTTTGATGCAGTGGGCATTGTTACAACATGTCCTCACTTAGTTGTTGTATAGGCCTACTGGTGCTTGAAGAAAAAAATTTGTTTGGGCATATATAAGGACAGATAATATATTATTGATACTGTACAGTGTACAGTATTTTCACCCCCATTTTTTTTTTTTTTTTTTAGTTGATGTATAGGCATTTTTGCACATTTGTAATATATATCAACAGTTCTTTACGCTGTTACATGGTTTTCCTAGCCTCACAGGCATTTTGAGGCTTATGTAGATTGGCTGACTTTTGAGGTGGAACTAAAAATTTGGAAGTCTTGAATGATAGGTTACTGAATATGTGGCCTTATTTCAACTTTTCTGTTTGCCATTATGTATTTCTGGATCTCTTTCATCTCATAAGAGGATTATTGGGGCTTGGTTGATGGTGATAGTGCTAGTGATGACTGAACTGAGTGGAAGGTGCTCAGCGTAAAGAATAGTGCAGTATTGATCAGTCATGACTTTATGTAAGTACAGTACTGTATACGTATTCTTGATACAGAACCAAATGTATAGTATCTTTATGATAATTGTACACTGTAAGCTAAGTAAACATGTATGTGTAGTATGTTTCTAGCATAGGCTAGTACCGTACAATACAATATTAATTTTATCATTATCCCTTCTCCACCTCTAGATCTTCACCCATGAACGGCGGTCATACTCACGATCGCAGCTGGCACAACATAGACGTAAAGGTGACGTTGATGACCGTAGTCATCGTGGTCATCCCCTCTGTGAGTTTTGTGATGCTCGCTTCATGGACAATGATGACCTTTTCCGACATCTACGGCGTGATCACTTCTTCTGCCATTTTTGTGATGCTGATGGCTCGCACCAGTATTATGAGTAAGCCCTGAATCACTTCACTCTGATTACATTTTTAAAGTTTAGTCTTGCTGTCTCCAGACAACTCTTCAGCTTAGGAAAGACTTAAGCAGGGGAAGTTAGATAGCCTGCATTAACCTCTTCATTTAAAAGATCCTTCCCTAGCAGAGTGAAAAATCATTTGGTATTAGCATGAATAAACATACCGTAAAACTTACATCAATGCAAGGGTTTAACTGCTGGTGTTCCTTGTCATTACTGTGACAGCATGTATCTTTATCCGTCATATCTTGGAGATGCAGTTAATAAAACTTTCAGCACCTGTTTTGTCACCCAGATGGCTGCAGTTGAAAATGTGGGCACTTTTATCAGCACATGACACCATGAATATTCAATACAGCCATACCTTCAGGTGACTGTAGAGTAACAAGACATGTGGTTTACTTTGATTGAGGACTTGTTATGTTGGGTGGTAATCACTTAATCAGCAGGTGGATGTCTGATGGTGTACAGAAATATAGCATACAGTGTGATGTATGGGCATTGCCAATACATCACACCTAAGAGACAACTGAAGGCTCATCCTGTACTGAATTGCCTCTAAGGGAAGCAGGCTGTTCATCTACCCATAAATACACTGGATAATGGTAGTCAAGTCTCGGGCTTCTACACCCCAAAGGGGGTGTAATGGGATGGGTTATCTGTTTATTGATATACAATACCACACAGCCATACCTTTCACTTATACAGTTACTCCTGAACATTTGGTGGGAAGTTTCAAAGAATTTCCCCCCCCCCCCAATGAGTGATGATTTTATGGCTTGCCACCCAGCTTGTAGTCACACATCACTCTCATGGTAGCACCTCCCAGAATTGATGGTAACCAACCATCAGGTTCCTATAGCCAGTCATCTCTTAGCTTAGAAATATAATATTAGCCTGCAGAAGTAGACGAGAAGTTGAAGAGACGAAGTACTGTACTGTGTACCTTCGGTTTGCACACACCTGAGGTGTGCTAAACACGTTTTGCATGGAAAAATGACACCTGACTCGCCTTGGTAACTGCGGAGGAAAAAACAGTTTGCGTGGGAAAATTTCAAATGTTGGCCCCATCCAATCCATGATGATATTTGAAGGTCCTCTGTGGTGAGGTAAGCCATCATGGCTGTCACGCATGCGCACTGTGGGTCCTCCTCCCTCTCCCTCTCCCCCTTGTCTCTGCCGGCCGACGTTGACCCCTGACTTCCTTGCTTGTGTACAAATCCCATGCAGTCCTAGTGTAACTGTCTCAGTGCTCTTTGATGTGTTATGACTTCTCAGTCTTCTACCATGCCTATCAGTGGTGTTAGTGAGAGGCTTGTATGCCTCTGTTGCTCAAAAGAAAAAGAGATTCTCTTTCAGCTCAAAACTAAGTAGTACATGGTTGACATTGCAAAGTACTATAATAAGCAAGTTGACATTGAGAAAGTGCCTTGAAAAGATTGAGTGTGCAGTGCAACTTGGAGGTGAAAAGGACACAGGAAGGCATTCCTTTGTATGTGTTAATGAAGACAGGAAGTGCTTCTTCAGGTTTGTCTGTGGTCAAAGGAATGCAGACATGGCAGTGGACAGTAATATCATTCAGCGAAAGGTTGTTGAAATATGTAGGACAGTTGCTTAAATTATGTGAATTGACAGTTCTCCACACCTCTCTGCTAACAAGAGTTGGTTTGCAAGATTCTGTGAGTGCAAAGAACTAAGCTATGAGAGGGTGTTGGGTGGGACACGGGCTACGGATGTGGCCTTGGCCAAGGTGTTTCCTGCCTTCTTTAAGAAGGTGGTAGAGGATGATGGTTACAGATTAGACCAGGTACTCAATATGGATGAGACTGATGTATTTTGGACGTCTTCTCTCTTCCAGCTTCCTGACAAAAGTGGATACCTAACACATGGGTACAAGGCCTTCAAAGAGGATTTTACTGTATAGTTTGCATGTAACACCACAGGCAAATATATGGTAAAGGCTTTGGCTATTTATAAGTTTGCATGGCTGAGGAGATTGTGGCATAATTTGGTAGAACGGTTTGTTGTTTACTGGATGCATAATTCCAGGGGGATGGGCAATGTCATCGTTGGCACAAGAATGGTTTGACGATTGTTTTCCCCACCGCTGAGAGGCACTGCAGAGAGAAAAATCTGTTTTTTAAAAAGTGGTCATAGTTCTGGATCATTGTCCTAGCCTCCCACAATATTTCCTGCCACCCAACACCACTAGTGTTGTACAACGTGAAACTGTGAAAATGGTGGCTGAGTTGGCCGGACTGGGCAGGCCACGAGGTTGACTTACCAACACCCCCAGCAGCAAACCCGCAAACATTAACAACACAGTCTAGAAGGCGTTTAATGTTAAGGATGCAATCTTCATGGTGGGGTTAGGGTTGCAAGAGGCAGACCATAAATGACCTGGGAGGAGGTCATAGAATGTGACCTCAGTGATTGAATTGGACGACTACCAGAGATCGAGCAGCAAGGAACACTGCCATTAGGTTACCAAGACATATGCATGCATGTTGGAGCCTTCATAAACAAGTGGATTAATGAATCAAATAAAAAAAATCATTGCTGCCTGGGATGGTATTGGCAAGGAGGCTATCCAGTATGGTTGGTAAAAGCTGCTACATCATGCTCACACCAATGCGTCAGCAGCACCAACACAGCAGAGATGTCCCAGGAAGTGTCAGGGGAGGGCTTTGCCTCTTCACTCATGATGACATCCTTCAGTTAATCGACGCTGCTGCAGGGATGACGATCAACTGCCTCATTGTGGAGGTTGAGGTGAAGGAACACGTGGCACCTGAGGCCACACGACAGGGATCAGCAACAACTAAGCCAGATGTTTGGAAGTGCTGATCAACTCAAGGATGCTGTAATGATGGTGTTCAGAACACACAGAAGCTGCAGTCTGTCCAGAGTGCAATTGACATCTTGTGGTAGCAGAGGGAGCGGTTTGTGAAGAAAACCCTCATCACCACCTACCTTGCCCCAGCCTCGATGCCTGCCCTGCCATATCAGTCTCCCCAGCCTAGCACATCTGCAGCACCTGACTCCTCATCTCCTGCCAGTGATGAAGGGGGGGGGGAGTGACTTTGAGGGGTTCCAGGCCTGGCCTCAGCCCTAGAGGGGTTAGAGACACTGCTCATTCCCCATCTTATAGCCCCTCAACCTCGGATGCACCCCTTTCCTACACTCAGATGTCTCTGTGTCTTCTATCATGATAAGTAATCACCACTTATTTATATTTTGTACACTCTAATTAATGCTTTTTTTATGGCCAGTGTTATTCCTGCTGTACTCACACAGTTGCAAGCGCTGGTTCGAATCCCTGCAATTCTCCTTACGTGTCAAGTGGGGTTGGTGGAGGATTAGTGCCCCTCCCTGTAAAACAATTAACTCTAAGCCCTTGGCCAGTCCGTTTGGGATACATGGCGTCTGGCAATGAGTGAATGAATGAATGATCAGGAGGGGGTAAAAATTTTAAGTACCAAAGGAAGGAGTTGGGGAAAATTTTGGGGATTCATCATACCAGTTACCTATATAACATTCCTCCTTAAATGGAGAGTATCCTTATTTCTCATTCCTCCCCAACTGGAGTGCATCCTTGTTTCTCATTCCTCCCCAAATGGATAGCATCGTTATTTCTCATACCCTTATATAGCATGCTTCATGTTGCTGTGACAAAAATATTTCATGGAAAACCTTCTATCACTGCATCAGCTGTTGGGGATGTCAGTGGAATTTTATCGTCATAGTACCAAAACTCAGTGTGATATCCAACTTTCCACAGTGACTACAATGCTTTGCGTGCTCACTTTCGTACTGACCACTACCTGTGTGAGGAGGGCGATTGCCGGGAGGAACGCTTTACATCAGTCTTCCGCACAAAGCTTGATCTCCAAGGTAGGGGATAGTATGGTCATTTTTTATCCATTGTATTCAGGTCATATCCTTTTTAGATTGTTATATTCTGCAGCCAGTAGAGTGTAAGGTACAGATAGCTATGTTTACACTTCATTGTGTATCTCTGTGTTTGAGGGTTGGGTGAAATTAAAAACAGCTTATGTTTGCATACTAGATGAGTGAAAATGCTCAGACAAACAACTTTGCCTAAGGAGTGCAAACCACCCATTTTTTCCCACGTGAGCTATAGCAATGGCAAATTCAGCCACTAATCAGAATAGCATCCCTGACACAACTCATGTGCCTCATGGAAATTCCAACATGGTGTTTGAATGGGGATGTTCTGTTTAAAATCTTAGCACTGGGTTCACTGAGATTTCATGGTACTTTGGAGAACTCAGCATTTTATGTCTGCAGTGGCCCTCAAGTCAAAGTGTGCCATAAGTCCCCTAAATGTGATCTGAACATTACAGTTCCGAACAACAGTTAATATTTTCTAACTCTGTACTGACAAAAATTGAGTTATATTTGTGAACAGCAATATAAAGTCAACGAGTACTTCCAAAGTCAGCGAGTACTTCCAGTAGTTAATTACTGCTTTCATGGTAACAATTCGTAATGTGCCATCTCATCCTCATGTATCCTTTAATTTTCTTCAGTGTGTGGTTTAGTTATTCTTCTTCTTTCAGTATCCCTGGAGTTTCTTTCTCTCAGGATTTAACTATGGAGGATTGCATTACCTTCTTGCAAAAAATTTTATCTAAGAGTAATAATGGGTAACTAGATTTTTTTTTTTTTTTTTTTTTTTTTTTTTCCCCCAGCTCCATTTCCAGTTTTTGTTGATGCAACAAATGCTGAAAGTTTTTAGTAAACAATTTCATCTCTCAAACGCCGTTTTTTTTTTTTTTTTTTGCACAGTGGATCAAACTTCACGTGACCTTATTAAGTCGGCATTCCTCTAAAACCTAAGTCCAGTAGAAGCCAAATCCATGCAATAGTTTCAGAGTTATGGGCCTTTGTATTGGAATTATCGGCATCGCAGCGAAATTACTGCATTTTACCCTATATCTTTTGTACTTGGGGGGGAAGGGATATTGTCAGGAGGGCCAAAATATGGACTTGAGGAGCTTTCCCCCCCCCCCCCTAAATAACACTGATTCTTATGGACGTTTGAGTGATTCTGTGTATGCTTTTTTTTTTCTCTCCCGTTTCTTAGTCACACAAGCGGAGGGACTACTGTTTTGTGGTGTAGGTGTAATCCATAAAAAATTTGCTTTGTTGTCCTAGCTCATGCTGGATTTGTGAAAAGAATAATGCCATACCCGGTATGTTTATAAAACCTGTCTGATTATATGTAGTGCAAGAAAGGTTTATGCCATATTCCCAGTGTGACTCGACTTGGTTGTTTTGCTTATCGCCTACAGCCCACTGCACCCAACAGCACAGTCAGAACCTAAGTAAGCAGGCGGCGAGGCAAGCACGGACAGTTGACATAGAGTTCACCGTCAACCACCGCCAGCAGGATAGCAGGCAGGATGACCGAGGAGGAAGAGGTGGCCGGGGTGGTAGAGGAGGCAGACCAGGCCGGGGGGGCAGGTGGGTGTTTACTCTCATTTGATTGTATAGTGATAGATATTTGTACTGTACAAACACCCAAAGAAGTGAAGACCCGATTCCCAGTACCTTTTGCTCAGGAAGTGGTATCTGGCAACTGCCACACCCTACTTATACAGTATTTCCTACATTGCGCACCGGAAAGAACAGTATTTAGGCAAAGAACTCCAGAAAGCAATATACAGTATGTGTTTTTACCATGTATATCTCGCATTATGAAAAAGGAAACCAAAGTTGAGGTTTAGCCGCATGAAAGAACATGAAACGCACTCCCTATCGCTCAATGGTTTCAGGGTTAAAATGCTGAGAAACTCTCATAATACTTATTTTACATCCTAAATAAACAATCCTGAAGTTGTCCTATAAAATAAAACCCACAGACAATGGTAATATTGAAATCATGAGTGCAATCAAATCAGGAAAATAAGCATCTAAAAATATATTACTATCCACGTTTAATTCTCAGTGTGAGAGGATATTTACGCGGGAAAACCTGTGAGCGCTGTAAGCAAGATGGATCTTCAAGATGATACTACAGCCTGTAAGTGCAAGCTGATTATTGCTCTTTATTTAGGAAATATTCCAGCAAGACAGATAACCTGGCAGCTTAACATCAAGAAGACGACAGTTAGTGGATAGATAAGCGATATATAGAGAGGTAGAACATAGAAAATTTGCCAAGTGGAGCCCCTTGTACCACAAGACCAAGACAGACAGATTATTGCATGTGCCCAAGAACAACCCTTAACCACCTCGTGCTATCAAGACCCAGATCAGTCTGCCAGTATTCAGTGAAGTTGTTGAAACCAGTACAGTTACTAGGGGAAAATTAGTAATTTTTATTCACACAATGAAAATCCATCATGTAATAAAATATGCAGGGCACTGGGCAGTTTCATGAAAGAAGTAAAGAGGGAGAGGATGATAGTCAAAAGCAAGAGTGCGATCATGAAGAGAACTAAAGATGAAAAGGATTGTTTAAAAAAAGGGAGGGGGGATTGTGACACACACATACACACACATCCAAGGCATGATAATGACTGAATGATGCAAGGGCTGGCATGCGATGTTGCCATAGGAAAATTTTAGAAATCAGCTAGATTGGTCTCAAAAGTAGTAAAAATCTGCCAGACTGAGGGAAATTAAAGAAAAAGATGCAAGATAGGACTTTAAAAGTTTGCTAGATATACAGAAAATATATAATTTTTTACCAGCAGGATTGTTTTTAAAACCTCTACATTTAGCGGGAATATTGCTACATTGGTAACACTGCTGGCATGAGTCGTCATAATGAGTGGAAATGTGCCACACGTTATTCATTTAATTTTTGTTATTGACCTAAAAAGAAAAAGCTACTCAACTAATATTTTTGCAAGTTTATTTTTTTTTTTTACACTATAAATAATGTTTACAGGGCAGGCAAAGACTGTTTCCATCTCCTAACTCCCAATCAAGTGAACATTGCCAGACCCAGGGAGTTTTGTCTGAATCTTAAAGAAAGCAAGTCATCACTTGTTTGGGCAAACGTTTTTAGATTTTACATGCCGTAGCAATATTGGTTCCGTATGATTTCATGTTAAATCGCCATTAATGTGAGTGTCACAATATGAAAACCTTAACAAAACATTTTAGTATTGGTACTGGTACATTTCCTTTCAAAAATGCTGTGTATAGATACTGTTGCTTTGCCTAGTGTTCACTGTAGTTGTGAGGCTGCCATTTTGTAATTGTTACCACATATTGGAACTGTTTGCAAAATTTGATTTTGTTTCCAGGAGAGAACGTGAGAGAGACTATGAAGATGTGAGGACACCGGATGAGGTTGACAGCAGAGCTCCACCACCCCAGCATTCCATTGACATTAACTGTGTCCAGGACTTCCCTTCTCTGAACAGTACTGGGGGTGGGGCAGGTGGGGAGGCAGCTGGGAGTAGTGGAGGTGTGGCAAAATCAATGGCAACCCACCTGGCACAGCAGAATAGGTTTACAATCAGGGCACGAGGGGGTGGGAATCTTAGTGAAGAGGAATTTCCATCTTTAGGGTCAACTAGTGTGACTGTGAGTGCAGCCTCTGCTCCCCCCACACAGTCTCCAACTTCCCCCACCACTTCAGTTCATTTGAAAGTCAACACCAAAAAAGCACCTAGGGACTCTCAAGGTCCCAGGAGCAGCAATGTATCTATACAGTACAATCGTACAGTCCCAACCACAGTCACTGAAGCCAAAACTACTGGCACCTCTGAAGTTCCAGCTAGCGGTAGTAGACCATCAGGACCCCAGATTGGTGCTATCTCTCACAGCAGCAATATTACACTTCAGAGTACAGCCAATGGTAGGGGCAAAGAGAAGTCATCTGAAGATTTTCCAGCTCTTTCAGCTCCCTCTAAACCAATGAACTCAAGTCTGGGGTGGGGAACAAGTCAGGCTTCCAACAGTGCACCAGTAAAAACTAAAACTGTCACTAATGACTTTCCTCTGTTAAGCCCCTCATTAGGGACCCCATCAGTATCATCTGCAAAATCTGGTAAGAAGTTTAATGTTAAAGAAAAGGATTTTCCATCCCTGACTCCAAAAACAGAAAGTCAGTCTCATATGCAGAATTACCATGGTCGCTCCAGTGTCACTATACCAGTAAGCAATGCATGGACTAATATGGTAGATCATGTGCCTAAGCCCTCAGAACCAAATGAAAATTCTGCTGGTGGGTCAAAGGGCAAAAAGAAAAAGAAAGATTCCAATAAAAGTGCCTCATTAGAAAGTGCTAATAGTTGTGGAAACTCTGTTTCAGGGAATTCAATATCAAATGGTGTATCAAAATCCAAACCTGGACCCAAGAAAAAGCCTCCAGGTTTACATAACATATTTGATGATAGTGATGAAGAGGGGCCACAGCTTGACCTCAGTAAAGGAAAATTAGGAGAGTATGAGTCAGTGGCTCCAGTTGCTAGCTCCAACCTAAAATTAATAACTCCAGATATGATTACTGAGAGAAAGAAGTCAGAACTGAAAATTGGCACCTTGAAAAGCCCATCAGCTGCACCACCTGTAATGGACAGTGATGAGGCATTTCCCTCTTTAGGAGCCTCAAGCAGTCCATCTCTCCATTCTTCCACAAACTGGACATCCCCTGTCAGGAAGTCAGCACCTCCTGGATTCTCAGGAAAACCAAAGGTTCCCCCTGGCTTCAGTGCCACAGACATGACATTCACCAGTAGCTCTGGGGAAAAATTTGCTATTTCTCCAACTTCTGAGGGAGGAACTTCCCCTAGTGCTGTTTCTAACAGGCAAAGCACAACTTTACCATCCTATAATTTCATGCTGCCACAAGATTTTGAGATGAGGAATAATATGTTAATAACCACCATTAAAGATGAATGCTGTGGAGATGATGATAAATTTAGTCAGTTCAGACAACTTGCAAATCAGCTAAGGAGTGGAGAACTTTCTGGACAAGCCTACTATGAACAATGTCGCAGTGTTATGGGCAAGGCAACATTCCTCAAGATCCTGCCAGAGCTTCTTGTCCTTCTTCCTGATATCAGGAAACAGCAGGTAAGGTCAATGAAAGATTTTTTATAAAAGTAATTTCTTTCATCACCTTAGCTAAATTAAATCCAGACTCTTTGATGAAAAGCTAATACCTGTATTGCAATGTCCATTATTATTTTGCTTGGGAGTTGTAAGAGAAGGATTGGTCATGGTGGAAGTGGTTTTGGTAATTATTATTCTGTGATGAGAGAGATGGGCTGGTCATGTTGGAAATGGTTTTGGTGTTGATTACTGTGTTGTCAGTGATATTTTTTTCTCTTTCTCTTATCTATCTATCTATCTATCTATCTATATAGTTTGTATGTGTGTGTGTGTGTGTGTGTGTGTGTGTGTGTGTGTGTGTGTGTGTACTATGTATATATATAAACCAGTACCCTGTCCCTACTGCAGGTGGGAAAAGGGGTTGAGGTGATAATGATGATTCTTTGAAAAATAAATGCTTCATTTTTTTGTAAATCTCATTCATACTGCCAGCAAAGCTGCATCTTCAGTACATAGACTAGACAGTATCCATCCATCCATCATCCAATCCTACATTGCCCCATGAGGAGCGTAGGAGCTCGGGGCTAGGCAGTTGGTCCCAACATTTAAGATGAGAGTGATCCTTCCTGTTAATTCACCCCCCAACCTCTGTTTCATGGCATGATGCTGGTCACAGGGTCGATGAATTCGCATGTGCGATTATGTAATGCCACCAGAGGAAATAGACATGTCATAAATAAATGTACTGTTCTTTACATAAGGCTTGTTTGTTCAAGATTATCAATCTGAACTTTTATTCCCACCTAAAGATATTATCCAGTGAGAAAGGAAAGGGAAAGGATGGTAGAATGTGAGGTGTCAAAATCATGCCCAGCAAAATAGGCCAGATGCTCCTTCACTTTCCATTCAAGCCCTGAGAACCCTCACTTTCCATTCAAGCCCTGAGAATCCTAGCTGTACCTCACAGCCCAAACCATCTTAATATATGTGTGTGTGTGTGTGTGTGTGTGTGTATCATCTCATCTCATCTCAGCCGTTTGAGTGTCCACTGCAGGACCGGCCTATTCCTACCGAAGTGGGGACGATACAGCCGATCTGTCTCTACCAAGTGGCTTAGGCTGTCTAGTAGAGATTGTATGTAGGGTGGGAAGTGCTTGTAAGTGTAATTGTAGTGTTGGAGTGGCTTTGGATGTGTGTGTCTGTGTATATATATATATATATATATATATACATATATACACAGTATATACCCAGTGTTAGGTGGGGTAATTTTTTGGATGTTAACATTTTTTTACTGTGTTCACAGGAAGTACTGGGAGCATATAGAAAGATTGATGGTGGGCGGGGATGCGTTTCCCTCTTCGCAGTTTGTGCAGTGTGCCGGCAAGTGCTCTCACAGGATGACTTTCGACATCACATGGATCTCCATGATAATCCTCCTCCGAATGCTGTTGACTTCCCTTCCCTTGCTCAGGTCTCATCACACATACTTCGAAAGTGAGACAGTGGCAACAAAGGACCGCATTTTAACTGATTACAGTACTAGAGCTGAAGGATGGTATGAAGGAATAAGTGTTTGAAAGTAAAAAGGGTTCTAATATGTGAAGACTTTGTGTAAGGTATGGCAGTTATGAGGGCAGTAGGACATTAATGAGGGCAGTAGGACAGTACTTCATGAAGGAAAAAAAATATGGGGGTAATCATAAGACAGTGTGGAGAGAAATCATTTTCAGTGAACTTGTGCATTGGACAGTTTCAGTGCACAAACATTTTTTATGATGAACACTCATTCATGATAGTCGATAGACATCAGGTTTCATCTTCTTCATCTTTTTTTTTTTTCTTTCTTTTTCTTTTTTTGTTACTAAAACTTTCCACCATAGGATTTGAATTATTGTTTATTGGTGGTCATGGGATAGTGCTGTAAAAACATAGTACTGTAAATAACTGCTCTGGCTTAAAGTGCTTAGCATGTAATGATGGGATGGAACATCTTCTGTTCATGAAATTAATTTATAATTAAGAGAACACCTTGAATTGTTCTGAGAAGAAAAAAAGTCCTTAAATAATGAGACTTTAGTTTATGTGTGACATTATGCAGTTACTGTTCTGTGACAACTATTTTTTATTCATTTTAAGAATTGATATACATTAGATGATGGTTTTGAGCTTGTTGATGGGAAGCTTGTTTAAAAAAACACAGTGTATAGTAAGTCCTCATTATATTGCCTTAGCCCCACATTTAATTATATAAAGATTGCTTATTAAATTTCCATTGCTACTGTTAAAGCTGGTATACCAGTTTATAGTACTGGTTTTGTGAAAAGTAGTGATATTTTTATAACACATCCCAGACATATTTCAAAGACTCACTATGATTAGATGGGATAAGCAAGCGGAATCATGGCTTCTTTCAATTCCTTAACAGTCCTGGTTACAGTACTGTAAGTGTGGTATCCCCAAGAGAACTCCAAACCTCCAGTCTTGAGGCTTTCTGCTGGAAGCAAAGCTTTAGTCTTTCAATTGTGTGTGTTCAGGGTTAGGAAAGTTTACCTCGTATTCCATAT
>NC_137042.1:28981778-29014278 GCF_032717465.1 Coenobita brevimanus
CAAGGATGAGTGAGGCTGGTCACTCTCATCTTAAATGTCAGGACCAACTGCCTAGCCCCAGGCTCCTACTCTTCTCATGGGGCAATGTATTATTGGCTGATGGATGGAGATATATATATATATATATATATTGGCTCCTACGCTCCTCATGGGGCAATGTAGGATTGGACGATGGATGGATGGATATATATATATATATATGTGTGTGTGTGTGTGTGTTTGTGTGTAAAAGCCTACTCTAGTGTTAATTTGTTTTGGGCGTTTGCTGTAAGACACTAGTACGTCCTGTAATCATTATACTTGCATGGAAAAGTTGTATTCTGAAGAGACAGTCTGCATTGTAAGTCAGAGATGCATTCTATAGTATCACAAGTTTTTCCATTTAGTACTGTAAATTGGGTAAAAATGGTAAATCATTTTTATTTGTAGTCCAGTTAATTTTCTTACTGGCAATTGGTGTGTAGTGAACTGTGGATTTAATAACAGAAATGAACATGAAAGGTGTGGGGGGATAATTTTGTTCCAGTGTGAACCATTTTTCCATGTGCAGGGATAATTCTTCATAATGAACATAATTCATAACACAGTGAAATCAAGACATTTACTACATATGCTAGTCTTTCAGCCCCCCTTTTGATCAATTTGTTCTGTAATTGATTATAGAGTTAACCACTGTCTCTGAAAACTAATATGCTTAGCTGACTACTACTTTTACAGTACAGTGCCATTTATAGGATGGATGTAATAAACTCTACGGTATGGCCAAAATAGAAACAGTGGTGGTATCATATACTTTTTTTTTATGTGTATATTTGAAACCATAAAGAAGTTGATTGTGAATTTAGCCATATATGTGATACAATTTGGTTATAAGACAGTGATCTGCCATGCTTTATAATTGCTTCATGAGATACATCGGTCTTATTTAAAATGTTTTTCTCTTCGTTTTGATGAGTACTGTATTTAATACATAAATGGTAGTGAAATGTTTTGCCTATTAGATATGAGCACACTTTCAATTGAGACTAGGTAGTAAGGTATATACAAGCTAATATAATTATAAAAGGATAATTTAGCTTTAAACGTGACATTTTTTGGTAAGTGTGTAGATGCAGAGGTGTTATAATATAAAATTAATTTGGCTGTGAGAAACGGACTGCACATTGAAGCTGTAATCATGCTGTTGAATCTCATCACTTGGGATGACTAATGCCATGAGGGCAGCTTGCATTCCACTTTACCCTGTCTTATTCTTTCATGGCTTGTGTGGTTGTGGTCTTGTCAGTGTAGGAGGGTCATTGGCACCTCATTCCTTCCAGTTTTCTCTCTCCATATGATGTACTAAGCTCTTGAATCCAATGACGTGTTTATTTTACCCGACATCTTCTAGGATTGTATTTATCATATGATGGACTTTTTCACCTGGAGGGGTTAGGTGCAGCCTTATATAACCCCTTGACCACCTAAGATAGTTTCCTTAGCGGAATAAGATAGTTTGGCAGTAGCTTGAGTAAAGTATTAACTGTAACTGGACTGAAAGGGTTAATAATCTCCTTTGTGTTATTTATGCAGTCTCTGCTTGTGTCTGAGCCATGGATAATCATCATCGTCCAGACTTTTTTTTCCCCACCAATAGATGGGGTGAGGTACAGTCCAGAGGACAAGAAAAAATCTTACCGCAGGAGAACTAACCAAAGTCTGCCCAATTATGGGCCACACACTCACTCACCATTCAAGCCCTCTGAAACTTGCCTCCACACACACACACAATAATTAGATAGGCCCCAAAATTGATGAGACTATGTCTTTGTCAGTCGTCTTGTGAGCTTTGGCCTTCCCTACTTTTCTGTTAAATGAAAATGAAATAATGGAATGCAGCAGATACTCCCTTTCTCAGCCACCCCTAACATTTTGTTAAATGGAAATGAAACTGGAATGCAGCAGATACTCCTTGTCTTTATTATTATGCATAGTTACATTCAGAGCTGCAGTGATTTACTGCAGTTATGATGATGCTTAAACACTACTTGAATTCAGCAAGTTCCTAACCTGCCGAGAACTCTCCAAGTTACATAACGCATATGGTTTTTTATGCCTGTGATTAGGAAGTGCCTCCATTGATGTATAAACTGTGTAACATTTGTATTATATATATAAAGATTTTTGTATAGTTGGTGTAAATAATTCAAATAAATAGTTGATATTTTCACAAGAAAAATATTCTACTCCCATATTTTAGAATTCTTTTATCATGAATACTGTAAGCAAGCACTGAAGCTGCTCCAGTGACCACATGAAAGTGCTATGTAGTAAAGCATAGGAAAGGAATGTAGTGATAGAGAATAAATCCGTGGCAAAAATCAGAAATGTTACGAACAGGTTGAAGAATGGCAAGGCTGCAGGTGTTGGTGAGGTACAGTCGGCATAAAAAATCTTGTTATCTCATCTGTTTCTCCAAGGTCATTGAAAATCAGTGTGGTAGATCTGTAGCAACTGACACTGGTGACTTACAATTGGCCCAGATCAATATCACCTGCTGTGGGTTTTCCACATTGATTTTCAGAGTCCAAGGAGAGAGAAACAGGTGACACAACATTACTTTTGATGCTTACTGTACACACAGCAACAATAAATGTAGAGGAGTGAGTGCTATGAATTGTTAATGTTATAAGACAAAAAAACAAGATGATTGGAGTTGTATCAGTGGAATGGGAGAAGGCAGTGACTATGCCTTTGTTAAAAAGTAAAGGTTTTTGCATAACTCATGTCTCTCTGGCCAAGAAGACTCATTGATTGCTGGTAAGCAACAGGCTCTATGGGATTGTCCTATTGGTTTCCTACATCATTTGAGTCTGCACCTTAGTATGAGGTATGCTGTGCAGAGCTCTATTATGTGTGTTGTGTTGTGGACCTATTCTATGAGCAGGGCATGCATCATCTGTGATTCCACCCAACCTGAATCACAGCTGATAAATTACGAGGGCTTGGTGATGTTCTGATCCAAGCCTGCCTAGGTGAACTTGATTAGTTTTATATAAGGATACCTCTAAGAAGAAAAATGAATGCAAATTACTCTGAAAATATGAAGTTATTCTGGAAAGAGATGCAGAAATGTAGATGTGACAATGGGAAGAAATGTTAAAGTGTGAAGGATGTAAGTGGTAGATTATTAACCCATGGGGATGAAGTAAGGACCAGATAGAAAGAATATTTTGAAAGCCTGATGAATGGGAATAGAGAGAGCAGAGCAACTGTAAACACGATAGGTTTTCGGGGTGTGCAAAGGAGGAATGCTGCGCCAGGAAACATGACACTCGTACAGGTGAAAAACGCTGTGAAGCGGCTGAAAAATGGGAAAGCAGCTGGGGTTGATGAGGTGAATGTGGAGATGATTAGGTGTAGTGGAGAGAGCAGAATGAAGTGCTTGTTGGAGATATGTAAGAATGCATGGATGAGAAACTGTCCCTCAGAGTGGAAAAAAGATGTGATTTTACCCCTGTACAAAAATAAAGGTGAGCAATGTGAGTACACGAATTATCGTGGAATAAGTTTATTGAGTGTTGTAGGAAAGGTATGGAAAAAAATCATTATACAGAGTGTAAGAGAGAGAGTCCTAGTGAGTGATGAACAGGGTGGCTTTAGGAGTGACTGAGGATGTGGAGCCTTCCAACAAGGTCCAAGCCTCACTTCCCTATGTTAGAGTTGGGATCACAATACCGTCATGCAGCAACTTTTTTCCATGCTCACTTCCAAATTTATTATTGCTTTTAAATTATGAACCAGATTAACTTTTCTTCCTTGCTGTACCCTTTCAAGCACTTCATCCTCTAAACTTTCATCCTTACTCATCACACTACCCACGTACTTAAATGCACTCACATTTTTCATCCCCCCACTATTTTCTTGAATGAAAGAACCGGAATAGCAAAAGAAGGCTTTGATAATGTCAGTCGATTGCATGTGGGTCACGAGGCAGACATTTTTACCATCACCATTTTCCCCTTGAATATCACGTACCGTTAATAAATTAGCTTACATCCAGGTCACTGGTTGTACCGCTGGGTGAGCAGGGATAAGGAAGAAACAAACTTTGTCCAACAAGCTAATATTCTTGAAAATCGAACTTAAGTTTTTCTAGTTGCGATCTGGATAGGCTAACTAATGCAGCATTTTCTCATGTTCCTGGAAAAATGTAATGGTACAACTATTTAGCCTATACAGACAAGCTGCAGAAGTAGTGTAAAGCCGAACGCGCTGTACTAAAATGGGTCAATCATCTCTGATACTCGCCCAGTCCCTTCTCCCCCATCTCACAATCTCGCTGATTCAAGGTTTGTGCTCCCGGATTGAGGGTTACAAAAAACCTCGCTGATTTCATCTTACCGACCAGCCTTGACATTATTGGCCCTTGCCTCTTCAGTTCCAGGACGCAATATTTCTTTTATTGCTTCTGATAGATTATAGCCTATTCGGCTTGGATGAATTTCAAAATAAAGGGTTAGATACAGATGTGGGTCTATTAATCCCACCACGACCAGGAAGTCTCTTTAGGTGAATATATCGTCTGGTAACAGCAAGACTAAAAATAACAATACAAAAAGACATACTCGCTGTGAAGAGCCATTAAATGTCAGAAAGTACTCCTGGCGTAAACTCTGGTAAGTACCATTGCTATGCTTAGCATCATATGAGTAGCCTATATCGCAGTCGCATCTAATCGACGATGTTCCCCATGCACACATAGCCTTTAAATGGAATGTAGAACGAGTGTATTGGTGCCATCTGCTTTGGTTGGATGGCATTTCAGAAACAACTATAGCCTACGCTGTTCACTAGAATCCATAACGAGGGATTAACAATATTAGGTTATATTCCCTCATCCATCTTATTACTTCCCTCCCAGTGCTATTTAACTTCTGCTTTCCTAGGAGTCCTAAGCGACCATTGAAATCGCCTAGCAGTGTTAAGGGTTCCTGTATTTTCGATTTCCTCTATGGTATAATCTGGAAGGATATGGGTCAATTCGGGCATGAAACTCATTCGTCCCCAAATCGTTGCAGTCAGTTAGGTTGTGTTACATTAAGTTAGTTTGAATTAGATTAGGGTAGACTGCATCAGGTTATCTTAGGCTGTGTGAAGTTAGGTTAGGTTAGTTGGGACGAATGATTATATAATGACGGTCTGACTTCGGAGCCGAATAAATTTAAGTTCCATCATGGCGGGTGGTGAACGATCGCCTGGGTTTGCGTGTAAACTGGCGAGTTTGTATAGTTGATTTCAAAATTTAGCAGCTCTGCAACTTTTTAAAACTATAACAGTGATATTCGCGTTATAGTTTATTGAGAAAAAATATGTGATCTGTGCATGGGAACACTCCTTCAGTTTCACAGCCAAAAGTAAACTTCAAGATTGGAAGGTGAGTTGGCGATAAATTTTTGTGATTTCCTAATATTATGCGCAGCCAAAGTACAATAATATGCCAGTCCATGTTCGTAAGTCATAGAGGTTAAATTATATTATGTCCGTTTAGTCTTTACAAGTAGTATCATATTCTTCTTGAAGCCCGAGAGGACATTAAAGTATGGCCTGGTTGGGACTGAGGGACACTAAGGAAATTCAGGTTGATTTATGCCCAGGTTAGGACAGAAGGATGCTGAAGTCTAGGTTAGGTTAAGTCCGGTTGAAATTACATTTTGCAGACATTTATTAAAATATTTTGTAATATTTTTACCCAGCTTCCTGTGGGAAGACAAGAAATTCTTACATCAGGTCGTTCCTCGAAATTGAGAATGTGATGTAGTTTACACTGGACTTTATTATGAATTTACAAGAGTTCTAAAGAGTCGCGACATTGTATTGCCGGGATATAAAGTCCACACGAATGGATGAAGAGTATGTTTTAAAATGTTTGCTTGGACGAAGTGTCAACAAAGGTAATAGTTAATTCATGGTACTGTGACAAGTGACACAGATGAAAGTGGATGGGTGCGACGTTTTTATGTTGTGTACCTGCCCGCACAGTGTCCATATCACGCCAAAGGGTCATTTTACGAGCTTTCCTCCCTTCAAAATTAAGTGCGGCAGACTGTGGCCGTAACGCTGAACTGGCCATGAAACCTTAGTTGATGTCTTTTATTGGAGTGAACAGTGTTAAATAGGGTGTCAGTACTGCCTAACTGAGAGTCCTATTCTGGTGCTGGCTAAGGAGCCTTATAGCAGATCTTCTTTATGTTTCTTTCTACCTATGGACCCATAATATTTTCTTGTATGTTATTTAAGCAGAAAAAGGAGTGACTTTTAACCCCTTCATGGCTGGGGCAACTCAAGTACCAGTTGCCATTCAGTTCCAGTTATCAAACTATTTTATACAGAGTGAATCATAGGAGCCTTAGTGTTAATACTGCCGTCATTTACCCTTTCATGGTCGGGACGACTCTAATTTAGTACGATATTCTATTCTAGCTAACGCCAAACGATTTTATTCATTTGAGAGTGAATCATAAGCGCTCAAGAGAGCTTATACCTCTGCCAATGCCTTTGTCATTAAAAAGGATCCGGATCCGGATCCCTGGATACAGGATCCGTATCCGCCCCAAAATTTAATATTTTTTTCTTGGTCCATGGCCCACGTTTCCACAAAATTTCATTGAAATTCAATGACAGCTGTTGGAGATATTGTGCGGGATACTCCGGATCCGGGTCCGTCCTCAAATTTAATCATTTATTCCTTGGCCCATTGTACACCCTCCATAAAATTTCATCATAATCCGTTCTTAACTTTTTTAGTACTCTCGGACCTGGATCGGTGGATATAGGATCCGGATCCGGATGCGGATCTGCCCCCAAATTTAATCAATTCTTTCTTGGTCCATTGCCCACCTTTCCACAAGATTTCATTGAAATTCATAGAGAACTTCTGGAGATATTCTGCAGGATACTCTGGATCCGAATCCGGATCCGGATCCGACCCAAAATTAAATATTTTTTTCCTTGGCCCATGGCCCACCCTTCTACAAAGTTTCATCAAGATCCGTTCACAAGTTTCTGAGTAATTCTGCTAACAGACAAACAAACCAATGCTAAGTAAAACATAACCTCCTTGGCGGAGGCAACTAAATTCTTAAAGGAAGAGGCGCCAGAAAGCCTCCCAAATCCACGAAAAAGCAACCGAGAGACCACATGGAGGAACATACTCTTTTCGCTTCAACTTGGCTTAGATTTTCGTCCTTTTCCAGCTTAGCTCAGGGGCATATTAACATAATGTGCTACAGCTCGGCACTCTCCATCGCACATTGCGTCGAGCATCATTCTGTAGCGTTCATCTATTATTACAGTCCAGTATTCTAGATGGGGAGATGGCAGTTTCAGGCCAAATTAAAGTAAAAAGAGTAGAGTATACTTATTATTTCTACTAATGAATAACCTGTATTTCTTTTTTCCAGTGTCTGTTGTTCTTACCGTCATTGTGTGAAAATGTATTCGAGGCAAAAATCGCAATTCGTGTTACTGATTACTGAAAATCAACTACAACAGCATCACTTTGATGATGTTGCAAGTTTTTGCTTTATTTATGCTACCCACAAGCGATTAGATTTAACTTAAGAGAGATTTGAACTGGAGGAGTTAGATAACGCTTTCATGGACTCCTTCAGTACAAGCTGAATGAAATCGTCTCTTAGTAAAGAATAAGTACTTTTTCGAATGGAACAAACTGGAAAAAATGTTGTGATCGTTGAAGATTGCAGTATTCAGGAACTAGAAGCAAGCCACAAATTTTAATCTGACTGTAGATTTGGTGCTATACTGTATTTATAGTGAAAAAAGAAGGTGCACTGAAATAACTGGTTGTTGAGAATGACTGTCATTATTCTTGTAAAGTGCCACGCTCCTTTTTCGGAAAACAGTCTCCGTAAACCTAATCATCACCAAAGAAGTGTCGAGGTATCTGTTACCTTTGTGTGTATATATATGCATGTATGATTTTTTTCCTTGATTATACCACCACATTTTTGTTTCGCTTAGGAGTGGCTGCTTGTCCTGTTTATAAAGCAGTTCCTCATCTTAGAAGGCTTAGGATAGCCTGTCGACTGCACGAGGGTCACTAAGGCAGAAAGAAAGTTCTTGTTAAGTCCTCGTGTTCCTTTAGAATACGATCTACGGAAGTCGCTGTTATATCCAAGTCCCCAGTTTTACTGGTCATTGAAGAGGGACAAGGGAGAAACAAGTTACGTCAGAAAGGCTGATCTGCTCACGTCAAGAGCTGATTGTTCCGTTTGCGTGCTGGATGTGTTAATCTAAGCCCATCCAGAATCTCCCTTTTAGTAGTTTTATGAGTCATGGCGTTGTTTGTAACTCAGGTCAGTACACACACACACATACAGAGAGAGAGAGAGAGAGAGAGAGAGAGAGAGAGATTATAAACAATCTGGAACCATAGTTACAAACCTTTTTGGGCTTAGGCAGTGTAGATATTGCTCATTTACTCCTTTGCGCTCACTCATATAGCCTGTGCACCACAAACTTTACAAAATAAAAAATAATAATAGTAAATTGCTGTGTGCACATGTTATCTTGGAAATTGTTTGAAATTTTTTATAAGTTCTATTACAGAACGATTTCTAATAACTGGACAATTTTATGGGGACTCGTTTATCTTGAATATTGGTTAAGGTCCTTGATAAATACGCTCTCGGGTGATCATTTCTAATACATTTAATCCTTGCAATCTGATAACATACTTATAATTTTATATTTCTATCTCCAGGCGATATTATGAAGTTTAGAAGTTGGTCACACATAGCCTTCATTAACCCCGTCACTACTAAGGTTCTCTTGTGGGCTAAATAAAAGCGTCTGAGATAGTAGGAATAAAAGAAATACGTCATCGGACTGAATAGATCAAAGCACATATTTAAGTAACTCAACACCATGTGCTGCCGAGACAGTAGTAGGGTAAAACGACGGGTTGAGGGGGTGAAATCATGGCATTTGTGAAAGTATCCCGTTTGGAGTGGTGGACGGTACACTTGCAGGGACATTAGTTCGTCAAATATTTCACCACAACTGGCCTACTTGTCACATCCCTCCTCTGGCAAATATTCCCAAGTTGAGTGATGTTTAATGTGTTTTTTGAACGTACTGTAGGCAGGTCTTTGATTGCGTTAGGGAGGAAGGTGACGGACATGCCCTGAATGTGAAGTAGATGCAGTGGAGTAAACTGTGTCCTTGATTGTGATAATCTGCACTGTCAGAGAGGAAGCTTTTGCACCAACCAAGCAGAGAAATATTCCTAAGGTAGATGGAAAGCTGGTATTATATAACTTGAACTGGAGTTCCTGTTTCACTATACCGCGTTTGCTCTATCTTGGCCTAAAATTGCCATCTCTTCATCTTGAATGCTGCGTTGTAAAAAGGAACTGACACTGAAATATAATGCTAGCCACGAAGAGGTGTTGTGGATAGGATGTATAACTGTAGTATTGTCTCTTTCTGTCACTGAACTACGTGAGATAAGCTAAAAAAAAAAAAGGATGAAAATATAGGCCAGTTTAAAAAGAGGTTAGTTCTCAGGACTCAATTCCAGATCATTTCTCTTTGTCGTGTTGCCTAGTATTGTATACTCTCCTAAGCTAACAATTTTCCTCAACTTTCTACACCTGACTAAAAGGCATATTACACGTAACATTTTCCAGACTGATAAAAATGCATAATTACTCTCACTCGGAATCGAGAGAGAGAGAGAGAGAGAGATCCCATCTTCGGTCCCTGCCGTGGTCGTGATGACTAATCGATATGTCCTGGACCAAGGCCTGACTGTCCATCATGTTCTCCAATATTCGTGTCGATTCTGTCAACTTCCCATTTCTTAAGCATCACCTTACCTTTACTAAAGTCCACGCTCAATTCATCAGTGAAATACAGCTGACTGAGGTCACTGTGAGTAGCCCATAGTCTGTTTCTTCCAACTTCCTGTTTCATGCACAAGCGCAACAACCTGACATGTCCTTGTGTTCCTGAGCTTGAATTTTTACAATTCGCTACTCTCTGCCCTACAGGCTGACGTGTCCGTGTCTGTGCTGTTTATTAATCCATTGACAATCAAAAATTCTTTAAGTACCGGTACCGTATTTCTTAATTGGATGACAGTCCTCTATTTTTTTTTTTTTTTTCTGACATTTCTCTTTAATGAGATTTCAGGATCCATTTCCACATTTGTCTTCCCTCCCGTTTCTGTGATCCACTTGGTGAACAAGCCTACATCTTTTCTAACCTAAATGACCTACAGAAACTTGTACAACACTGTATCTGTATCCTTGAATGCCTTAGAAGAGTTCCAACATACATAACCAATGCGCCGGTTGCCATTTGCTTTCCTTTGTACGCCTTTGCACCTCTGTATCCGCTACCATAGCTGCCTCGCTACAGCCACCACTGTCAAATCTACAAGCACTGCCACCGCCAAATTTAACAAAACTATCATCACCAAATCTGCCGTCACCACCACCAAAACACTACCATCACCACCAAATTTACCGCTACCACCACTGCCATCAGACTGGTTACCTCAATCATTTCACCACCACCAGATCTACCACAGCTACCACCGTGGGTAACTGCCCAGAGTCGGGAGGAGAGGGAGGAAGTGTGTTGTGTTGTGGTGGAGTGAGAGATGAAAAGTGTGTGATATTGGGGTCACTGAGGTTAACACGCACCCACCCCATCTTTCTGATGGACCCACTGTTTTCTGGTGGGGACTGAGAGAGAGAGAGAGAGAGAGAGAGAGAGAGAGAGAGAAGGGGGGGGGTGTCTGGTGAAGTGAATGTGAGAACTAGAAATTAGGTGAGGAGTGTGTGAAGTGAGGGCGGCTATGAGGAGCAAAGACTGAGGATTGAGATGGAATGAGACAAATGAAGGATGAGGAGTGAGGACAGCGAGCGATGAGGGAGGAGGGAGGAGGGCAGTGAGGAGCAATGGATGACAGAAACTGGGGTGAGTGTAGTGAGAGGGTGAGAGCCGTGAAAGGTGCAACCAGGGAGGAGTATGGGGTAAGGACAACGAAGGTGAATGCAAATATGGGTGAGAGGTGAGGAAAGGGGGGTGAGGGATGAATGGTGAGGCAAGATGCAGGGGTGATGGAAAGTAGTCGTGAGGGCAGTGTGACGTGTGAGGTGAAGAGGGAATGAGGAGGGTTCCAGTAAGGAATGAGAGATAATGGATGGGGGCAAGGACAACGAGAAATGAGGGGTGAGGGCAGATCTGAGCAGTGAGGGAGGAGTAAAAGGGTGTGGGGTGAGGTAAATGATGGAGGTAGGGTGAGGAGTAAAGGGGGTTGAGGCAAAGGGTGAGGGGTGAGAGAGACAAGAGGGGGTGGGGGGGGAAGAGAGAAAGGCAGAGGGTGAGAAGAGCAGGGATGGGAGCAGGGGGGTGGGGCTGAGGTACAAGACACCCATTCACGTCATCAGCCACTAAAGAGGTTAATCGCTATTTTATGAAGCTACAGATGATAATAACTTTTAGCAATAACCTAACCTTCCCCTCTCCCCCCTTCTCTCTCCCTTTCTTCTCCTCCTTTCTACCCTTCCTTATCGACATCAAACTCCTTCTCTCTTGGGTTTTTATTCTTTATGCTCTCTCTCACCCTCACCCTCCTTTTTTCCCCTCTCCTTCTTTGCACTTTAGTTTTTCATTCTTCTGTCCTCCCTCATTTTTGCTCTGTTTTCATCCCCTGCCTTTCCTTGCTTCCTCCCTCTCTGTATTGCTCTCTTCTCCTCTCTTCCCTATTATATTCCCTCCATTTTATTATTTTTGCTCATTCTCTCCTCCTTCGCGTTCTGTTTCTACTTTTTGTTACTTTGATCATTTATTATCCCTCCCTTTTATTCAGTCTCTCTCTCTCTCTCTCTCTCTCTCTCTCTCTCTCTCTCTCTCTCTCTCTCTCTCTCTCTCTCTCTCTCTCTCTCTCTCTCTAATCCTCTTTTCTCACTCTCTTCAAATCCAACCCTCTTCCTAGTAACCTTCCTCAGGCGTTTACTTATTTTTTTTTACTCCCTCCCTATTTTATCAGTTTCTCTCTCTCCCCTCTATCGCTCTCTCAGCTTCTCTCTCCTTTCTGTATATATATATATATATATATATATATATATATATATATATATATATATATATATATATATATATATATATATATATATATATATATATCTTTCACTACTTTCTCCCATCTCTCTCTAAATAAATACGAGTAAGTAAAGAAAACCAAATAAATAATCGCATAAACAAACAAGTAAATAGATAAATATATAAGTGAGGGAATGTGAATAAAAAGATAAAACTAGTGTAAATTTTAACCCGGCATAAAAATTTTTGCCTGTCCATTGTAGGTATCTCTATCTCAATGACAAACAGATTGAGAGAGAGAGAGAGAGAGAGAGAGAGAGAGAGAGAGAGAGAGGAAGGAAGGAAAGAATGATGAGAAAGGAGAGAGAATGAGGGAGGAGCAACAGTAAAAAGAAGACGGAAGTGGGGGAATGAAAAATTGACGAATTTTATTTTCGTCAGCATACTAGTAGTCGGTGAGGACGCCCCCCATCCCCTTACTAGGTGTCGTGCTGCTTAAATGTGACTCTGCATTGCGTGACAAGCCAAATGGTGTCTTGTAATCCAAAAAAAAAAAAAACATTACTCCGTTGACTTGTAACCGCATAATCAAAGAATGAATTTAAGATACTCCAACTGACTGTGACCCATAAGGGATGAAATGCATGCAGTGGGTGAGGTTTAGTCTTCATATGATGCTACTCAGGGAATTGTGACTAATCATACTTTCCTATAATGTCTGGACTAAATATTCCAGCCCCGGACCCCTACGCTTTTCGTACGGCAAAGCTGGATTAGGTAAGGCATGGATGGTTAACACCGACTTTCACTGCTCGTCCATGAGGTCTCAGCAGCGTGACATAAAACATCAACTGTGAATGGGATATGCCTAGCACGGATTTTCCCAAACTTTTCCTAATCGCTCGCCACATTTGCCAGAAAATCACTGATGACTTCCCCACATCCCTTCATTACAAAAAGATGGAGTCCCGCCATCTCCAAAAAGGAGGAATTCCCTTCCAACTCCCAGTGGGGAGGAATTTCCCCTCCCCCTTGGGAGTTAGCCTGTTAAATAGTTAACCCTAGACTTCTACAGCTGTTCCCTTCCATTTAGTGGTAATTTTTAATATATAACAACAAGATATTTAGCGATGTAATGGAGATCATTCATGATTTGGGGAATATTTTAGAAATTTTATACATCTGCATAGCATGATAATTATCTGAGGACCAAAATTTTTACCATACTCTTAAAAATCACAAATTAAAAACCAAAAAGCATTTGACCATAAAATATATCAAATATATAACAACAGCGCATCACAACGCATATTTTGGCCATTTTATCCTCATCTGTGTATTACCTCCTGGAATGTCCAAATTTCTCCCCAGGGGATAATTACCCACTTTTGGGAACCCCTGCTGTAGCCTATCACAGTGAAGGGACTGTGGAGGGCATTACGGTTCAAATGGTGACGTTTACCGTAGGGAACTAATCCTTTATCTTCTTCACTACAGTGGATTCTTTTAAAAATTAATTCTTGCCAATTCCAGACGATTATGTTCACCTTGCGAGAGACGTTTTAGACTGACTCCCTTGTTATAAATGAAGGTGTTTGACGTTAGCTTGAACAAAATAAAAGTGATGTCCATGGACTGAGGATACTGAGGTGTAAGCTTTGTAGAAGAATCTGTTACGGAAAACGTGTTACGAAATCTCCAACGCCACTTACCATTCGATCCCGCAGTAAGCTCCCCTGAAAAATCACACATTTAGCAGTTTCAGCCAGTAATGGGTTACCTGAAGCTGACTTTCTTACCGTACCCAAGCTGACTCAACTTAACCTAGCCTACACTTACCCAAACAAGCCTAACCTACTAATTTCAGAACTAACTCCACTCAGACTCTTCTTACCCAAACTAACCAAAAATAACCTATCCTTCCGTACCTTGCATGACCCAGAATCGTAGATAGAGAGATAAGGAAGCATATGATAAAAGAGGGCGTGGAGTTGGTAGGATGGTGATGGGATAGGTGGGATGGGAATGGTGCCATCGCCAATATCAGTGAGCGCATCATCCCTTCCTGATCCCCTCCCCCACCACCACCTCTCTCTCTCTCTCTCTCTCTCTCTCTCTCTCTCTCTCTCTCTCTCTCCACCACAAGATTTACATACCATTGCCCGTATCGCCTATCTCCTCCTCCCTCTCCTCCTCCTCCCTCCATTTTCCTTCCGCTTTTATAACATCACCTTCAGTCGTTCTTCTCGTTCTTGTTGTCACGTTGGTTCTAGTTCCTGTCATCATTTGTTCATCACTATATTGTGGTGTTGTAGTCTATAGGGGTTGTATTGACGTGGGGTTTAAAGTCTCCCTGGCATCTCTTCCCTACCTTACCATTTTTACACTAACTCAGCCTAATATTGTCATCTCTCCACCCTGCCTGTAACAGTAGAGTGATACTAGATTATGATGTTAGTCGCGAAGATGTGCTATGAAAGGGATGTAGATCCCCATTACTGTTTTATTCTGACGCTGGGCAATGTGGAATATGCTTCAAAAGGAAAATAAAATATCTGAGCCAGGTTAAGGTGAAAGCATTATAGTTTGTATCTGCGTGTAGTACGTTAATACTCTATGCACACTAATACTCTCACATATGGTATTTGATTCTACTCATGTTGATATTACCTCTTCAGCCCGAGGACGCCTTTTTTATTCTTTTTACCACTAGAAGTCTGTATTCAGTTAGAAGAGTTCCTTAAAGTCCTTTTACTTTAACTTGGCCCAAATTTTTGTCCTTTTTCAGTTTTTTTCACGTAGAATAAGACAACACTAAGACTTCACGTCTCTTGTGCAGCACTACGTCGTGAGCAGCACCATATTCAAGTGTTACTCTGTTGTTACAACATTGTATTCAAGCTGGAGGGATGTCAGTTTTTAGGCCAAGTTAGAGTAAAAAGGTATATTATTGACGATGTTAATGAAGGCTTTATCGAACTCCTTAAGACAAGCTTTTCCTAGTCTTGATATATTCCACAAGACCCACCGACATATCACAAAAAAGCGCTTCCATTAATGCCATCAAACCAGTCCTGAATGAGACAGCCCTAGCATGTATTCAGCATGGACGGTGGTTATTAGTGCTCAGGTGATGACGTGAAGGTGGTGCCATCAGGTGCGAGCAGACAAGGAGGACTGACGGGCCTCCGGGGCGGATTTTGTTACCTATATTCAGAGAAGGATACGTAAATAAAATGACTATACAGTAGTAAAAAAAACTAATAGTGGTAGGAAATAGGTGGTATGGAGCTTTATGAGCCGACGAGAATGGTTGTATTTTGGTGATGTTAACCTTTCACTAACATAGGTCTCTCTTGGACTGAATAAAATCGCATGAGAGGAGCAAGAAGAAATAAAGCCGTCATTTTACCGAAGGGCTGATGACGCTTATTTATCAGTCCATTCAGTACAAACTCCCTCAGCTGAGTGAATTAAAAACGTCACCGTAGTGAAGAGACCTCCAATATTATTTCGTTAGTTGTTCATTTCGCTCTATTATGGTGAGTTATTGTCCATACTTGAATAGGTAAGGTTCAGTCTCATGTTTTCAAGTGATGTTAACCATTTACTCAGAGTGTGCCACTTAAATATCATTCTTGCTTCTACCAGGCGATGTTATTAATTTTCAAGTGAGCTCTGTAGAAGTGTAGGGGTCAGTGAAGACTGTATGTAATTCTTCGACTTGGAAGTGTCCCTAAAAAAAAAAAAAAAGTGAAGATGGTGATTGCAAGAACAAACTATAAAAGGTCACTGGAATGAAGGAGTTAAAGAACGTTGACGGTGTGTAAAGGAAACAATGAAACAAAGTAGTCGAGAGATTTTCTTTATTCAAACAGCTTTCGTGAAACAAGAACACATCGGCATCTGCTTACACATCCCATTAATGAACGCATCGTGAATTTTCTGACAGAGACACGTGGGAACCTTACATGAATTACTGAAACGCGTCATCAAATTTCCTACAGCTGGCGACAAATTGGAACTTTTCTGTATTAGTGAAACGCGCCATCAGTTCCAACAGATGGCGACAAGTGGCAGCTTAGTGAGAGTTGTCAGTTAGCGGTCACAGCGATGCCCCACGAGTTGCACCTCTGAGTTTGGGTTTGTGGTGAGGGCAAGATCATTAGTCTTGGTAGCCAGAGCGGGTGGTGGGGAGGGGGGAGGTGAGTGGTGGGGGAAGTATGAGAGGGGTGAGTGAATGGTGGGGAGAGCGTGGGGAGGGCGGAGACTGAGTGTGGGAAGAAGGGAGGAAGTGGTGAGAGAAATGTGGAGTGTGGTGGGGAGGTGGAGTGAGGGGTGTGGTGGGAAGGGGGGGGAGTTAGTGGTTAGGGTGTGTGGGAAAGGGGGTAGCGAGTAGTTGGGGATGTATGGGGAGAGGGGGTATGACAGAGAGGGAGGATGTGTGTGACTTTGGCTTGTGAGGGGAGATAACAAGGTAAACACAGTGGAAGGATTTACAGATGAAGGGGAAATAGTGACACGTTGTTATGTGTAAGACAAACACTGGCTTTTAAAAATAATGTAGTGCCTGGCTAGTGTAGAACCTCTTTATGTCTCTTGGTCTCTCTGCCTAAAAAAAAAATATATATATATTCGTTTTGCTGGAGGGACAAGGGATGGGGAGGACAGGAGCTCCTTATCTGTTGTTGTTCCTGCCAGCACAAATGTGAGTTATCAGAGGGTGTTAATCGTGAATACGTTCGAGAATCCCACTCCTGAACAGTTTCATTGTTCCAGGCTACTTTGCAATATATTATGAATGTGTGTGTGTGTGTGTGTGTGTGTGTGTGTGTGTGTGTGTGTGTGTGTGTGTGTGTGTGTGTGTGTGTGTGTGTGGCGCAAAGCTGTAAAAACTGGTAATAGTATCAAGGTTTTGTAATATTCCTTTGGATCGTGACACGATATTTTAAACGTGTTATAATTGCCATTAGCTCTATATTTCTTATCAGCCTAGGAAGGACCTCTCTCAGAAGCAGAAGCACTCCTCCATAACCTTTTTTTTTTTTTTTTAGTTTTCTTTACTCATAGGAAAGTTCTTTGTGAAGGAGCTAAGGGGTTCAGTGTTTTAACCCCTTCAGCTTGAGGACGTCCTCTTCATTGTATTCAAGCTATCATCAAACTACTTTATTCAACTTAGGAGACGGGCCTCTAGTGAATGAGGTATGAAGGCTAAATGTAACCCTTCCAGTTTGAAAAGTCTCTACAGAGCTTAATAAAACCATCTAGTGACAGTGCGAATAAAGTAGAAAGAAAAGACGACATTGTACCTCACGGGTTAATAGCATACACATTCTGTTTGTCGGTCTCCTGCTGCTGGTTAATTTGTCACTTATCCTCTCTCTTAGTCAGTTTCTCACTCTCATAACTTCTAGCCTGTTTCTCACTGATACACTCTCCTAGTCAGTCTCTTACTCATACAGGATCCTACCCAGTCGCTCATACACTCGTTTAGGTTCTCTCTCACCCATGCGTTTTCCAGGTCAGTCTCCACTCCATTTGTTCCACGGAAATGAATAACCTCAGTTTTTTGTTAATTAATTTACTTTTTACTATTCCCACGACATCGACCTCTACACCATCATCTTCTTCCATAAACCCCTCAGTCTGGCGACATCAGGTTTATTATCCAAACGATTTTGTATGGCTTTTTAAATTATAGTCACGGGTTTAGGCAATCTCCAGTAACCCCTTCAAAAACTGATGTACCTCCGGTTGAATAAAATCGTCTGAAGGTAACAAGAATATAGGCTAGTCGGAGTGAAGGGGTTAACTTCTGTACATAGTGGTATCCCATATCATTATTCATCTTTTTATCAAGTTTATCATTTTTTCTGTCTCTCGTTTCCCTTGCTCTTATTGTTTCACTTCCATACTATTTATATTTACTTTTATTTTCTGATCCTTCCCCTTCTCCATTGTGTTTATCGTTCCTATTGTTGCCTCTGGTTTGCTTTTATTCTTGTGGTTGTTCTCTAAGCTTCTCATCATCATTATCTTCTGGTTCTCTTTCCCCTCTCTTCCACTTAATATCATTTTTTGGTTCCTTGGCCTCCTCCACATTCTCCTCCTCCCTCACTTTTACTCCATATTCTTTCTTTCCCCTCCTTCCCCCCTCCTACTTCCAGTTCTTCTCTCTCATTCCCCTTGCACTTACTACCCATTCTTTCCTTCCCTCTGTCTTCCTCCCTTTCCTGCTTTTAATCCCCATTCCGTCCTCCTCTTCCCTCTCCATTCCGTCCCCTCTTCTTCCCCCCTCCCCTCCCACTCCCCAGTGAAGCCACTAATCACCTAAGCACCAGAAGAGCCATTTAAGTTCGGCCATTGATGACCCTCGGCTCTGGACCTAATTATCCTTACGTATTTTTCTACTGTTGCGTTTTTCATCTATTTCTGCAATATGATATTGGTATTAACTGAGGGTGAGTGTGTGTTTCTGGCCTGGAATATCTTCTTTCGTATGGCCGGCACCAGCATCGTTATGTTGGTGCTCACATTATTTCATGAGCTCAGTCTTTCTAAATTCGCTCGCCTCTCACCTTTCGTATCTTCGTTTTGCTTTTCTGTAATCGTGTTCCCCCTCATGCCAGCCGGCCGTCCCCCCGCTTTTCTCTCTTAATCTAAATATATATACTCTCCTTCAGTTTGAATGCTTTGTTTCTTCTCAATCCTCTTCCAGATCAAGTTGTAAATCACTGAATCAGACTTTCAGTCACCCTACTCCAGTATCCGCAACATATACAGTAGAACTAGACCTACCCCTATATATATATATATATATATATATATATATATATATATATATAGTTACCTAGAGGGAGAGAGAGAGAGAGAGAGAGAGAGTAATACACTGACCCAGTCTCACCGTTAAGGTCCTAGATGTCGTTTTGTGTGCCTCGAATGTAATCCACCCGAGGTGTTATAACAGTGAATGCATCGACATAATGATATGTTATGACATTTTCCTTTTATTACATTGGTGTGAGAGGCAAGTGACAACTGGAATCGATATAAATGGGTGTATTCATTTGTTGGTACTAGTGTTTGACAAGTTCATCGGGTGTGGTGTCAGTGTTGTTCCACACCACCATCAGGCCTAAGCGTCCCATGGTGGCACAGGTGATCCAGCCACGCCGCCTTGTGCCATCAAAGGCGCCTCACAGAATGGCGCTGGTGATTAAGTAGGCTTCCTACTCAGTTGTGCCAACTTGCTTAAGTGTTAAACAGAGGCAGGAAGGAGAATGACTGAGTTCCGGAGAGCGCGTATATATATATATATATATATATATATATATATATATATATATATATATATATATATATATATATATATATATATATATATATATAGATAGATAGATAGATAGATAGATAGATAGATAGATATACTTTTTAGAGAGAGAGAGAGAGAGAGGGAGGGAGGGAGAGAGGGTGGGGTAAAAAGTCACCTCTCCCTCTCCCCCTCGCAATTTGAGCTTATCAGGATGGGTTAGAGTGCAGGAACCAATCAGAATGTAAATACCAGGTGACAGGCGACAGTGGCAGGCTAGGGAGGGTTAAGACGGTCTTCATCAACTCATCAAGCTTTACCCTCAACACTTTCACTAGTAGTCATCCAGTACAGCGGAATGACATGTCTGGCGTTAGCCAGAATTAAAATACTTTTCAATTATTAGGAGTTATATATAGCCTTTATCTACCCCTTCACTACCAGATGGCTATCGTAATAGCGAAGTATATCGTCTGAAAGTATCACAAATAAAGAATTCGTCAACGGTTTTTGAGAGTTTAAGCGGCGTAAACAAAATATTCCGAGGCAGCCATTGTGTAATATTACTTCACTGGAAATAAGACTCAACCTCCTCCTCCTCCTCCTCCTCCTCCTCCTCTTGAGACAGGTAGGAGTAATTTGTCGGGGTGGAGGGAAGGGAGGGAGAATTGCCTGCCGGGCCTAATGGAGATACTATTATCATGTATATAGCCTGGTAGAGCAGTATGGTTGGTTAGAGAGATTAGTGAGCCATTTTTCCCCTAGCGACTGACTACATAATTTATACGTTTACATCTCATTTCGATTCTTGGATAACCCCTTCACCCTCAGGACGTCCAATTTAGTCTTACTGTCACTGGACGATGTTTTTTTTTTTTTTTTGTCAACTTACGTGAGATTTTTTTAACTGTATTTTCCCAAACCGAACGTATATATACCGATTCACATTTAATTTCGATTTTTATCAGAATAAACCCTTTAAGCAAGAGAATATTTTAATTGCTTTTTCCATCTCCAGACAATTTTATTTATCTTGGGAGAGACATTTTGAACTGGAGGAAGTTGGATATTGCCACCGTGATTCTCATCACTATAAGAAATCTCCCAAGACTTGAATAAAATCGTTCAGTAGTAGCAAGAATAAAAAAAAAAAATCAACGTCGTACTGAAGGAGTTAAGGTTACCCCTCACCAAATATAAGCCGTCAGTGCTCTGAAATTATTAGCATATGCAGTTACTTATGTTTTTATTGTTATCTTCTGTACCACGAATGCTTGTACTCGCTGATGAACCCTCTACATTTTCAGTTTGTGATAGCATTAAAATATGACATTTATATATATTGTTTATTATAGATTATTTATAAATAAATAGTTAACATGTATTCCTACCGAGAATCAAGACACAAGAATATAAATTTCAAGATACACTAAGAACATCCCAGCCTTCTTAAAATTAATTAAAAGGGAATTGAGTATTTGGTTTTGGTTAACGTTGGAAATTTGTTTTTCTTTGTGAGTTTTATCCTCGTCTGTGGTCTCGCTGTGGCCGCTCCCAGACCTCAAGGTGGACCTTCACGAGGACGTTTCGAGTGGCTGCCCTCCTTTCCTCTCCTGCCGTTCTCGCGAGGTCCAGCTTCACTTTTCTCTTGGAGTTCTGAATCTTGTCTCGAGGAGTGGCCATTTTTTTTTACTCTTGCTGCCTACGGACGATCTTATTAGGCCAAGGGGGAGACGTCTCGGGCTGGAGGGAGTCAGAGATAGATTTATTATTCATTTATTTGTTTGCTACCGTCGTTTGTCCCTTCATCTCGACGCCATCTTGTCAATCGTCTTCGTGGGAGTTTATCTGAAAATCGTCCTCGCCATGGTATTACTCGCCATGGTGTTTTTTTCCAGGCTATTTTTGTACGTCGTCCTCGTTGGCCTTCTTAAACATCATGGTTCTGGCTTATTTGTGCAGCTACTCCTCGCAATTATTCACTAAAGAGTTGATTTCGAGGTAATGTTTTAGGTTGTCCTCGAAGAAGTAACTTAACAGCTTGATCTCGAGGTTATATTGTGGGTTGTGCTCGAGGAGATAACAGCTTGATCTCGAGGTTATATTGTGGGTTGTGCTCGAGGAGATAACAGCTTGATCTCGAGGTTATTTTGTAGGTTGTCCTCGAAGAAGTAACAGTTTGAACTCGAGGTTGTTGTGTAAGCCGTCCTCGGAGGGATAACTAAACAGCTTGATTTCGAGATCCATTAATAAATATTGATCGCCCTCGAGATATATAAAATCACCAAATATATATCGTCCTCAACGGGTTGGATGGGGAAGGTAGGATGACGGATAGAGCAAGGCTGTTCCTCGATATGGGTGGGAGATTGACAAGGTATGGGGAAAGGGGGTAGGTGAAAGGGAGAGTGTAGTGGAGGGGTGGGGGTAGGTGGAGGGGAGGGAGGGTATGTGGAGGTGATAGGTCAGCCTTACTTCCTGGTCTGACCTTGAAGGCTCCTCTCAATGACCCCGAAGACATAGGCTGGGACCTGCACCACATCCTGACCTGCCCGCACCACAACCTGTAGGTCAACAGAGGTCAAAGATTAGCTCGGGTCACTTTACGATACTCATGGTAGGCTAAAGTCAATGAGATTAATGGAACTGAGCTCATGGTAACAGAACTTATTATGAAAAGTTATGCAGTCTGACGACAAGAAGATTGTTCATGGAAGATTAGGCTAAACAGAGGTCATAGAAAGAAACTGGGTCATGGGAGGTCAAACAAAGGTCATGTTAACTGGGCCCTGGAGAGTTAAACGGAGGTCGCTGTAAGAAGATGGGTCATGGAAGATCAACCAGATCATGGTTAGAAGCTGGGTCATGGAAGGTCAAAGGTAAACAGAAGTCATGGTAGGAAACTAGATCAAGTAAGGTTCTTTACTTCAATATTAGAGGACTTTCCGCGGTTGAATCAAGTCGGATGATGACACCAACTACAAGGGAAAAAATGATTATGCTGAAGAGGATGTCTTAGGTTTCGTGACATCTCTCCACAGCGATTGATTTAAATTGATATCCCTTAATATCCACGTGTATGTCACATATGCAAGCTTCGTTGATATGAAAGGTTATAGATAACATGCAGGACAGTGTGAAGATGTAATATGCATTTTGCACAAGAAAAATAGTTACGAGTCTACTTTGCCAGCTAGAGTGCGGTCGAAAGGAAAGGTTACCATAGAGATAATAAAGATGTTGACAGTCCCGACAGAAATAAAAATGAAGGAAATTGCTGCAACTCCTATCGAAAAGTAATGAAACATTTATCCGTAGCACTAGAATTTTCATACACATATGTACAGGAAATTAAACTGCGAAAAGCAATCACGCCACGATGGGATACAGACTATATATAAACCATTTCAACATGTAAGTAATCCAATACCCACCATATCCTCCCGGAGGCGTGGCTCCACGACGTCATCATAGTTTTGGGCCAATAGGAAACCGCCATCTTCATCCTGGGTCTGTGCCGAGGCCCTGTACTGAGAGTTCCACTGTGTTGTGTCCACGGCAGGGCTGTTGTCAGATCAAGAAAATAACCGTAACAATAATATTAATAATAGCCATAACAATAATAATAATAGTAATAATAATAATAATGATAATAATAATGATAATAATAATAATAATATTTCTTTTGTAATTTCCTGCATAGATCTGTTGCTAGCTTCATGATTTTTATGTGTGGCTGAAGAATGAAGGTCAGTTGTTGAGCTTTGTTAGGCCTATGTAACCTTACTTTTGGATATTACACAAGGCTCAACGTAGCTCATTTCTTTCGGTTCAAACCATGGTTGAAAAAAGAAAGGAAAATGAAAAGTACTGTGTATGCCATTCACGGTTATGTTAGATTTTGTTAAGTTATTGAAATATAGTTTTGTGATATTGATGAATGTCTAAACAGTTACTGATGGGAGGTTTAATGTTTGAAATAGGTTTATACACCGTAAGCCCCGAAGGAGTCTGTAACTGAGAATCAGGATGGATTACGTACGTGGAGAACAGGAAATTGGAGCAGCGAGAGCCGTGTAAGACCACCTAAGGCAGTAATTCGTAGTAAAAGGCAGGGGGAGATATAGCGCCGAATTGATCTTCCACATCCGCGAGAAAAGCATTGGTATATGTACTTTTATATACCGTAATAGGTTACTTGTCATTCTTGTACGCACGTATCATTCATTGGAATTTAAAACCTGCTTCTTAATGAATTTCTTTTTAATGAGGATGCACTGCACTGTTTACACATTCGTATTTCCGGTAAATGACAGGTTAATGGTTATGATGAGTTTCTAGAAAATCCGTTTTCATACTTAGTCAGTTATTATTATTATTATTTTTATTATTATTATTATTATTATTATTATTATTATTATTATTATTATTATTGTTATTATTATTACTATTGTTATCATCATCATCATCATCATCATCATCATCATCATCATCATCATCATCATCATTACCTGCATATGCATGATTTTAGTGTTACTGAAGAACGTATGATGAGGTACAAGATAGCTTGCTTTTAATGTAGTATTTTAGGTTGATTTAGGTTATTGTAAGTTACTATAAGTGTCGATATGAAGGATATATGAAAGGTACACTTGAAAATATTTGTGTAAAATGGGTAAGAGGTATCACTAAGGGAGAGGTGCTAAAACTCCTCCTAAGCTGACGAGATTATAGTCCATATTTTGGTCAGTTTAGGAGGCTTTTGAGCAACCGTCTCTCCTCGGTTGACTTCAACGTATAGCTCTTTGCTGTTCTCCTCTTTGATATTCAGACTGTGTAAATAACCCAGGCTCAGTTAGGTAATAGAGAGTATAAAGGTGTTATGTGCAAGGAATAAGTGCTGGAAGGCCACCTAAGCCAAGGATAATAGGAGTCTGGGTGTTTGCTGCTTGGTGTAAGACAGGCTATACTCACCTGGTAGGGGCACGCTTCTCGTTCACCATCCTCTTGGCAATAATTCCTCTGCAAGGGGGCGCGAACACGAACTTCCTGTGGGAGTCAGACAATAGATACCGGTAATATTATTATAAGGATGATTACCTGTATTTTGGTAGGTTTAATTCAGTTAGGTACGATCAGGTTGGTAAGATTCGTTTACGTAGCCAAGTTGCTTGATTAAATTAAGCTGCAAATTAAATTAAATTAGACATACATTGTAAGATAACAGTTAAGTTTTGCGCTTCAGTCCCTTGTGTGTGTACTAGAAAATGAGGTAAAATTGTGCTTGGTTGGGCTCGGATGATAGGTTAGGTCATTAACCAGTGCTTAACTTTGTCAATGTAGGCTAGGCTAGTTGAGATCGACTGGACGGGATAAAATGTTTTTGGATTGCCGAAGAAAAAGAACGAAAGTTACACCATCGTGGTATGCATAAGCACTGCAAATCATGTGACATCTCTGCCATTTCCTTTTTAATGTTATAATACGACTCGGTATCAGAGTGCAGTACAGTTGTTCAGTACCTCCACCTTACAACACTGGAAGGCAGCTTGTGGTCTGGTGGTTAGATCGTCCCTTTGAGAGTAACAGCCTTGCATAGGTTTGATCCCCCAAGAGGTGACTGGAGGTTTATCGGTCATGTAATGTTACCAAGACAAATAACTTGGGTCGGTCATCTACCCTTAATATACTGGACAGTGGTAGCCTTAACTCGTGCCTCTACATCGCGACAGAAGGAAAGTGGTATTGGGTGTTACCGTTAGTTAATATCCTTCCCTAACCAAAAAGCATCACTTTCATTATGATCCAAGACCTCTATTGATACCACCGTCCAACACAGAACACCGCCTGGTGAAATATAGGGGCACAAGGCTTGCCCAGAAAATTTACCCCTTTAGAACTGTGATTTTTTTTGTTATTCTTGATACCCCCAGGCGATTTTAATGAATACCGGAGAAGCCTCTTACAGTAAAGGTGTTAGAATTAATCTCAATCAATCTCCACTATGAGTTCTTCCTCAAACTAAATGCAGTCGGCAGGTAGTAGCAAGACTAAAGCGAAAAAGAAATCATTGGAATATGTCTACGTCCTTGTTGGTAATATATAGTCGCAATACTACCAACCGCCTCTTAGTGATTCGAACTGATACTTATTGATACATGACTCACCCCGCGAGGCGCTTTTCAACAACTACACTACATGGCACCGCAACGCAACCTCAGTCCTCCACATCACAACACCACTTTATAATCAGCAATCCAACAGTTAATTATATAAAGTTCATCCCCTCAAAAGCTGATGAGAACGGTCTTGTGTACACTTGGCTCGGTACACACAACTCGAGTACACACGCCTCTATGTACACACAACGACAATTACCCCGCGCACACATTGAAAGGGGGGAGGTGTTGGGGTGTGCTTGTGCGTGCGTGTGTGTGTGTGTGTGTGTGTGTGTGTGTGTGTGTGTGTGTGTGTGTGTGTGTGTGTGTGTGTGTGTGTGTGTGTGTGTGTGTGTGTGTGTGTACCAAGTAGTACAGCTGGGGACCTGTATGGAATATCGACGGTTTTCGAGTCGTATTTTAGGGGGAGACTGAGAGCAGAAAGTGATTGTCTGCTTGAGTCAGCGTACTGCAGTCGAGAGGAATGATTCGTAAGCCTTCATGTTAACATTATTACTTGATCCTGTGTTATTATAATGCTGTCAGTACCGTATCCTGAACATTGGGTTGCCACTAAACGCGAAAACAAATCAAACGATGATAAATATTTCCGTAGCTTAGTTAATGTACATGTTCATACAAATTTTAATATAACTGCTTCACATACTTATGCATTTTTGCTACATTCGTCCAGTTGTCTGTAACAGTTAGATACTAATCCTTGTATACGATTTTGTCTTTCACAGCACTGCCTCCATGTGGTGTCAGGGCCAGGTCGGAGAAGAGCCAGGCTCAGTTCAAATCATTTGTAAGGTATTAACACCTGAATTCAACAACTCAGGTATGTTAACTGATGTATTTTAATTATCACAGAAATCCAGATAAAATGAAGTTCATTCTCTCTGGTTTGGGTTGGACTCTTTATGTGTCTGTGAATCAAAGTGATTTAAGAACTCTGGTGGTCCTTCGATAGTTTACTAAACCCGTTAATCAACAGAGTGTGTATATTCAAAGGTCAAGGATTCTCAGAAGGCTTTCTTTGGTCATAGTCCTGTCATTCTTTAACCCTTAGTTTCGCTTTTCCTCACCGGAATTTGTAAGACGCTGTTAGCTAAACAATTCTTCTTACTATAAAATTTTCCTGTATTCCACGGCTTGATCTTGATCATGAGATCTGCAGAGAGATGCTCGTGGACAAAATAGTATGCTGGGGGTCATGTGGGAGATGGAGGCTTGTGGGTAAAAATGTAATGATTGGTGATACGAGTTTTGAAATGTCAAGAATGGAACTGCTGACTGCGTGAAATACGAGATCACTATACTCTTAGCTGGTTCTGGGAAAGAATGTCTCAAGATGCTGGTGCTTGTCTGATAGGTGTGTTGGAACGGGTAATGTATGTACAAGATGTGACTGAATGTCTGTGTCAGTTAACTTTTATATAAGATCTGTTGATTTAATATAACAGCTGATGTCTATGTATCTTTGTTTGCGTTTACAGGTGGTCCTAATAAGATGTCTTTTTTTTTTTTTAAGTAAAATAATTGACGTAGTGTGACTGTAATCCTTCTGATCCATCTGATAGCTTTGTTTTGTGTGATTTCTATTTTATTGTAAGTGTCTGGTTCCGAGACGGTTTCGCATTCAGCACCTGCAACTACCACCACCACCACCACCACCACCGCCACCATCACCACCACCATTATCGCCACCACCGATACTATAATGACGAACACTTTGACCAGCGGTGCGGGTGATAGGAAGAAGTCTTGGGGGAGTAGATGAGAGAGAGAGAGGGATAGTTGATGGCTACAAATCCGGAGGGAAAAAAAAGGATTAAGGAAAGAGGGGAGGGCGGCAAGAAAACAGAAAATGGATATAAAAACTAGGGAAGATTAAGGAATAAACGAGAGAGAGAGAGAGAGAGAGAGAGAGAGAGAGAGAGAGAGGGATTAAGGCAGGGAGAGAAGAGAAGAAAAAGAGGAAACGTGTGAAGGTTAAGATATGAGAGAGAAAAAATGAAAGTAAGAGGAAGGAACATTATAAATTAAGAGAAGAAGAGGATAGTATGGGGGAAGAGGAAGAAGAGGAGGAGAGAGCAGAGGGTATGGGTAGGTAAGAAGCGTAAGCAGAAGGCAGTAGAGGAAGAGGTTACACAGAAGGAAGTGGAGGAAGTGGAGGAAGAGGAGAAGGTAAAGACAAAGCAAATTAGAAGGAAAAAGTAGGGGAGAATGAGAGTAAAGGAGACAGGCAGGAAGAAAGAGACATGAAAGCAGAAAGAAGGTTAAAAAAATGGAAATGGGAGGGAGGGGGGGTGGAGAAATGAATCTTGTATGAGGGAGGTTGAGCTGGTGAGAAGCAAGCGAAGCAAGCACCTACTTATTTCCCGCCTCCCTCACGTCCTTCATGCCATCACCCTCAGCTTATTTTCTACACAGTCTTCACTAATTGCCATCAGACCTCGGGGGACGACGTAGCTATTTTTCTGTGACCAAAACCAGTCGACTTTATTCACCTGAGGGTCCAGGCATCTCGTAAGTTACCGTGTGTCCTTCATGTCCCCAATTCTGAGCCTTCGTGTCATTTTGTCACAGTGTGCAGTCGGGGGCAAGTGGTGCCTAATATTTTGCCACTTCTGCTTCTCATTGCCCTTTGCTGGCTGCCATTCCTAAGTTGAGAGAGGCTTAGCATGTTTCTCTCCCCATAGTTAATTGCCTTTGATATGATGTGTTGGGGAGTAAAGTGTGAAATAAAAGCATCGGAAAAACAGGGGTGTATATCCTTCCCGTCATTTTCTCTTTGCTAACTAAATCATCGCCTTCATGTCATTCTCGCTACAGTTTGGTCCATTAGATTATGTTCCTCATCTTCATATTCGGCACCCCTTCTCTAATTTTCTCATTTCAAATTTAAATCACCCCCTTATTTAATTTTATGCACAGTGAAGTTCATTAGATCACCATGTTCATACCTGTCTACCTTCTGTTATTTTATCCCCTCTGATTAACTCCTTCAGTATTTCATATTTTGTCTGCTATTTCCTGATAATTTTATACACTTGATACACTTCACGAACTGGGGGGTTAGTTATAGCCTTCACCAACCCCTTCACCACTAGAGGTCTGTCCTGAGTTGGTTAAAGTTGGCTGGTGTATCAGGAATAAAGCAGAAACATGTGCCCTCAGACTGAAAGGAATAAATTACCACCTTAATGCCATTTTGGTTGCATTATGGCTTATTAGATCACTTTCCTACTGCTTACGTTCAACCCCCTTCATGGTGTTTCCCCTCTGCTAATTAAATCGCCATACGCTCGTGTCATTTGCTTTATACACTGGCTCATTAGATCTTCCTCCCTCTTTTTCCCATCATGTTACTTTCAATTACAGTTTGGTTCATTTAATTACCTCTCCACTTCGATGGTGCACTAAATTAATTCTTGCTTCTTCTACGTGATTTTATTAAACTTAGGAAGAATCTTCAATAGTAGAGTTATACAAAGCTACATTTTACCCGCCTAGTTCGAAAAAAAAAAAAAAATCTCTAAGCTGAGTAAAACTGTCTCGTGTTAGCTACAATGAAATACAAGATACGTCGTCGGATGGAAGGGATTAATGTTCATACTTGGCCTCTTCATGTCATGTTCCTTATATTTTGACATATTAGATAATCAGCAGGTTCATGGCCTACGTTCTCTTATCATTTTCACTACAGTGTACATTAATCACTTTAATTGTTCATACCTGGTCTTTTCTGCTTTCTCGTTCCTGTAGTCGGTTTGTTTTTATCTGATGAAGCTTGACCACAACCACGAATTGATTAGTAAATAGTGGGTGCATGAAATTAGATGATCTCTAGTTTTTAGCTAGGAATGGTTCTCCTTAGTTACTAGTGAAATCGACCCTCTAATTTGACAACACCAGGTCGTTAGCTAAATCTCGTAGTGGTTAGGGGCCTTCGCCAGGTTAGAACAAAGGAACTACGGTACGGTATATCACTGCTCTTAAGGCCTATATCAGCTTCGCTAGCGTGTGCCTCATTCGATCACTTGCCTCCAGTTCGCATTGCACCCCCCTCTTTACAGTGTGGTTCATTTCATCACCTGTCTTATGTCTTCGCTGCAGTATGCCACATTTTGATGATCTTCATGTTTATACGAGTTGTCTCCCCCCTCCCCCTTTTTCCTTTTCACTGCCTTTTGCTCGTGGGCTAAATCACTTCCTTCACATCCGCAGTCTTCCTTCCTGTCATTTTTTCTGCTTCTTTCATCTCACCTTCCCAATCTCCATCCACTGTTCCATCATGTAATTTTCTTTGCTTCTTTCATCTCCACACCCTGTTCCCTAATATTCCCTCATGTCATTTTCTCGGCGTCCCTCATCTCACTTCCATCTTCTACACGCGCTGCCCCTTCATTTTCACTACATTATCATTTCTAAATCATCTGTTTCACTCACGCAATTGCTCATTATGTCTTTTTTAACAGTTTTACCTTCGTGATCGCAGCTTATTAGGTCAGAATCCCAATATACGAGTAATCCCTTCATTCCGATGTCGTAGTTCCGGTATGTTCTTGCTGTATCCAGATGACTTTATGTAGCTTGGGAGGCACCGTTAATAGTGACAGGATTATAACTCGTCTCCATTAACCATTTCACTTCCTGATTCTCCTCCCCATCTTGAATAAAATCACCAATAGGTAGCAAATAATCTAAGTATTTTACGCCATCTAAGTGAACGGTCTGACATTCCGAAGTTGTAGAATGTAACAGTACGTCGACGCCTTTTATTTGTTTATTTATTTATTGGTAGCGTCATACATTTTATTCAAGGAAGGCTGTCTTAACCTCCTTCACTAAGAGATGCTTTTCCGAAGTGAATACATAGTCTGGCAAGTAGCGAGAATGTAGGAGAAAAACGGTTCTCCTGCGGATGAGGTTAAGTTGTGACAAACCGGTAAATGTGCGTTTGTGGTGTTCTCTTACGGAGTTCGTCTGGTGAGATAGCTTTGAGAGAGAGAGAGAGAGAGAGGGAGGGAGGGAGAGAGAGAGAGAGCTAGGGAATAGACGAAAGTTACCTTGAAAGACCAAAGGAAGGAAAGAGGGAGGGACCTTGAGAAATAAAGGGACAGGGATGGAGGGATGAAAGGAATAACCTGGAGAAAGAGGAATCGAGGAAGGGAGGGAGTGACTCGAAGAGAGAATAGAAAAGTAGAGGGGATGGAGGGAGTGTTTAGGAGAGTGAAAGAGGGAGGGAGGGAGACAGGGAGTGATCTGAAGGGAGAAAGAGAAAAAAATAAAAGGGAGAGAGAGAGAGAGTGACCTGGAGAGAGAAAGAGGAGAAAGGGAGGGAATGACCTACAGAGACAAAAGAAGGGAGGGAGAGAGGGAGGGAGGGTGAGCTTGTCATTACAGGTAATAAGTTGTCGAGTCAACAGCCTTATATTGTCTAGATTAGGGCAGAGAGAGAGAGAGAGAGAGAGAGAGAGAGAGAGAGAATATGAAAGCTTAAAAGATGGCTGAGAAATAGGGATAAAGGAGGGAAAAGAATATGAAAGAAAATGGCAGTGAAAATGAAAGTAATGAAGAAGAAAGTATAGAGGTAAGAAGTAAAAATGAGAGGAGGTTAGTGATGGGAAGAAACTATAAAATTAAAGAGGTGGAGGTTGGGGCACTGGAAGGGAGAAGAAGGGAAGGAAGGGAGGGAAAGTTGAGAGTCTGACTATGTGAGAGAGGGAGAAGAGAAGGGAAGGCGTGATGAGAGAGGTATTTTCTTGGTCTTGGGAGGCATTCAGGCATCTCTCCCTGAACAGGCCATCTCTGCTTATGACATATAGTTTCTATAGTTTATCAGTTTTGCAATTTGTATGGAAATTAATACGATAAAAACATACAAGACAATATGAAAATGCAATATGCAAAATTCGTCACTAATGAAATGGTGCTGTGGACTTATCCTATGGTCACGAATAGTTTTATTTTTCCTTATGTGTATTTTTGTCATGGATTACGGTGGTCTCCTTTCCTTACATGATCTGGACTGTGGTCGCTTAACTTCAGGTCACCCTCCATTCTGGGTCGTACGGTAATACGGTACTGGTTGTTGCCAGAAAATGTATTTGCCTTTATTATTCTTTTGTATTGTGAGGTGTGTGTGTGTGTGTGTGTGTGTGTGTGTGTGTGTGTGTGTGTGTGTGTGTGTGTGTGTGTGTGTGTGTGTGTGTGTGTGTGTGTGTGTGTGTGTGTGTGTGTGTGTGTGTGTGTGTGTGTGTGTGTGTGTGTGTGTGTGTGTGTGTGCTTTGGCGTACCTGCAGTCGAGGGCGTGGGTGTGGGCGACGAGGCAGGCGAGGGCGGCTAGGAGCACCACGGTGGCCAGGTGGGGGCGAGCGAGGGGGGCCATGGCTGCGGGAAAGGGACACAACACGTTACCATCACATAACACATTTACACCCTCAGTTACTCTACCCTTATCACTTTAACTTGACCTAAAATTGCCTTCTCTCTCTCTTGAACGATCTGTTGTAACAAGAGATAAACAATAGAGTATGATGCTTGTCACGAAGAGGTGCTATGGAAAGGATGCAGAGCTGCGAGTGTGGGAAGATGTGAGGCAGTATGAGCCTGGATGTGTGAGGTTATCGACTGGTGTGTGGAGTGTGTGGGTAGATGTGGAATGTGTGGAGAGATACAACGGGTAGCTATGGTTGTGATAGCACTAAAAATATGTGAAGAGACAAAAGCTAAATGTAAGCAGATGTGGAGGGTGTAGGGAGGTGTAAGGAGGCTTGGGAAGGGTGTATGTAGTTGTAGAAAAGGTGAAAAGTGTAAGGACCAGTGAGCAAGGTGTGGGCAGGTATGGAAGGTAGAGTATAATGTGAGCAGGAGTGTGTATAGTAACTAGTTGTGGAAGGAAGTATGG
>NC_137042.1:29019278-29024278 GCF_032717465.1 Coenobita brevimanus
TACTTCTCTCCCTCCCTCCCTCCCTCCCTCCCTCCCTCCATCCATCCGTCTCTCCCTCCCTCCATCTCTACTTCTCCCCCTCCCTCCCTCCATCCGTCTCTCCCTCCCTCCCATCTCTACTTCCCTACCTCCCTACCTCTTCACTTCCCTTCCTCCCTCCCCCAGTCTGTCGTTACCTCCCCTCCCATAATTTGTCACCTTCCTAGTTTATGACACTTAGTAAAGCCCGACCTGGTGGATGGGTGAGAGAGAGAGAGAGAGAGAGAGAGAGAGAGAGAGAGAGATGGGAGAGTAAGCTGGGGTGAGGGAAAGTGAGTAAGAAAATGAAAGTATGGGAGATCAATGAGAGCATCCAGAAAATAAAATAGTATGAACTGCGTGTCAGAGAGAGAGAGAGAGAGAGAGAGAGAGAGAGAGAGTTTTGACTGGCTGAGCTCCGAGTTTAATCAGTGTAGTCCTTAATAACTGGAAATCGTATGCTGGTACAATAATATGCTGTCACGACTGGAGTGGTGGGAAGGACTGGTGATAGGTGGTGATGGAGCAGTTCGGATGTATTTACCGACACCATAGATGAACTCTGGGATTGGCCATGTCACATACAGAAATATAGTTATAGATTCTAGACTTTCTCCACAGCAGTTGCAAAGGATCATGTGAAGTGAAAGTATCAGAAGTAGACGGATGTGTCAGGGATGAGGAAGGATGAGTTAGAGTAGAGGCAGAAGTATTAGTATGAGCTAGGCTATAAAGGATTAGGTAAAGGTAAGCAGGCTAATTGGGCGTGGGTCGTGTGAATAGGAATATCAGTAAGATTGAGGCTATAGGGATTAGGTGGTAGTAGACCAGATAAGGGGACGTGGGATGAGTTTGAACAGAAGTATAGGTAAGAGTGAGGATATATGGATGAGGCAATGGTAGACAGGGTGGGTAGTGAGGGGCTAATCAGGTAATGGCGGGGACACTCGGGTTTCTGTTTGTGGCCACAGTCCCCGCTGGGCCACCCTCACCTCATCTCACTTCACCTCACTTCACCCACCAACACTTGCTGCAGTCTACCCCTCTGCATCACCATTACTCATGTCCACCTAACCTCAGCTTAGCCCACCTTGCCTCACCTCCTCAACCTCACCTCATCCTGCTTCAGCAACTCATCTCACTTCACTCACTCAAACCCTTTTTATAGATATATCTATCTTAAAGCAGAATTCAATCATCTGGCAGCAGCAAGAATCATATAAGTGTTAATCTCACTTACACACGGTCTCGTGAATTATATATGAGACCTTCCTTCTGATCCCACACAACGCGCTTACCCCAAACTAACCCGGAGATAATACGTGGAAAAAACCTACAGCCGGATCCACTAGAGCTGCAAGCGGCCGCCTTTCATTAACACCCAAGCAGTTTTACCCGACAAACGAGTGACTGGAATTAACTTTGGATCCATATAAATGAAAAATAACAAGTGGAGTTTATGTTTTCAGCGCCGGGCGAGTTTAAGCTAGACGAGGGAAACGCATAAACTGATTCATTCCTCCCACACACACTCGAATGCAAAAAGCTTGTTTACGCCAGACGTCAATGGCTGGGTCGCCTCGGAAGTCTTCACATGTCCTTCATCTGAGCCTCTTGATTTGAGCTGGGGTTTTACTTGATGCGTTAATCCTGAGGTGCTTAAGTGAGAGGAACAGTTACAAGTGGTATTACCTGCATGGGTGGAGTGTAGTGTGGGGGATATGGAATGTTTAAATAAGGATGAAGTGATGTAGGAGTGAGGTAACTTTTTAAGAGAGAGAGAGAGAGAGAGAGAGAGAGAGAGAGAGAGAGAGCGGGGGAGGGGATGGGGAAAGGAGGTGATTAATAGGAAGTGGACTATTGCACGAGGGGGTGTATGGACTCAGGAGAGAAAGGAGTAGTAGAGGGGAGAGGGAAAGAAAGAAGAGGAGAGAGGGAGAACGGAAGAGGGGGGTATGGGTAGTAGGAGAAAGGGAGAATAGGGAAAAGGGGAGAGGGATGGGGTCGCATTGTAGGGGGAAGAGAGAAAGGAAAGAGGGAGAAGATGAGGAAAGGGAAACGAAGAGTGGTGGTAGGGGAGAGAGTGGGAATAGAAGTGGGAATGAGAGAGAGAGAGAGAGAGAGAGAGAGAGAGAGAGAGAGAGAGAAAGAAAGAAGCAGAGAGGGGGAGAGAGGGAGAGTAAGGGAGGGGGAGAGGGAGGAAAGGGGAATAGAGTTATAGGAAAGAGAGGGAATGGAGGAAGAAGTTACAAAAAGGGGAAGGGGAAGTAAGGCGGAGGGAAGATTGAGAGATGGAGGAATAAAGATGATGAGAATAGCGGAGAACAGGACTGGAAGTGAAAGGGGTGAGTGGGCGAGATGAGATGGGAAGAGGAGTGTGGTGGGGGGATTAGAACAAGGTCTTTACGTGTGTGTGTGTGTGTGTGTGTGTGTGTGTGTGTGTGTGTGAGGATAGATATATATTTTTGTGATATTTGCGTCGATTGTGCAGTTTGAGAGGAAGCGAGGGGACCGAAGGGGATGGAAGGAGGTGAAGGAAGAAGAGAACACGAGGAAAGAGGTGTGTGTTTTCCCTCTATGTCTCTCTAAGGAGGAATACCCGAGAGAGAGAGAGAGAGAGAGAGAGAGAGAGAGAGAGAGAGAGAGAGAGAAACTGATGATTCCCCTTTTTAATATTATAATGTCAGATTTTGATAGTCATGCAGTAGTGTGGTTTTCTTTATAGCCACGGTCTATGGCACATATACTATTAAGGCCTGTGTATGATATAAATATACATATTTACAAAAGTAAAAAAGTTTAAGTACATAATGTATATAGAGAGAAATGATCGTGCCGTGTATGTGTGTGTGTGTGTGTGTGTGTGAGTGTGTGGTGATAGTGGCGTGAGGTAAGGCGGTGCAGGTGTGAGTGTAGAGCACAGGTGTGGTGAGACAGAGGAATGGTCCGAGACATTACTGGCTCACTATACCAAAACACAGCACGGTCACTAAACCCTACCTCCCACCTCACTAGTGCTTGCTAACACTTAATGCTTAGTAGCTGAGTTATATTGTCCTTTGATATAAATCACTTCCAGCTTTATGGTTTAGAGCATCCGGGATGATATACCGTGGTATGGTGTTCGGTAACTGGAGATCGATGCTTGTATGAACATATAGATAGATAGATAGATAGATAGATAGATAGAGAGAGAGAGAGAGAGAGAGAGAGAGAGAGAGAGAGAGAGAATTCAGTATATGTGGCTACTTCCCCGTGCCTGATAATCAAGTGTGCACCCTCTTTCCCAGGTACAGAACTCTTGTCATCCGTGTATTTCCCCATCCTGTACTTCTCTCTCCTAACCAGGTGCCTCCTGCCTGCCTCTAGTTCTTCTCCACTTGTGAGTCCACACATCTTTCATCAATTTTCCTCTTGTTCCTCCTCTATTCACTCAATCCACGTGTCTCCACCTTCTGCCTTTATAACCTCCTCCACCTTTTCAGTCCTCGTATCCGCCCACCTCCTGTCTCTGCTCCTCCACCACTAGTCTTACCACTAGTCAGTTTACATATCCCTCCTTTTGCCTGCCTTTAGATCCCCCCCATCTTTTCTGGTCACATATATCTCCACCTCCTTCCTCTACGTCATCTCAACCTGTCGCACCTCCTGTCAGGTCACAAATCTTTCCACTTTCTGCCTCTAGATCTCTCCACGTGTTGTCTCTGCTTCTCTACCTTTTCTAGCGCTAATCAGTTCTCAAACTCTTTCCTTCTCCTGCCTTTCGAGTTGGCCTCTAGATTTCTCCATGTATCCACTCATCCAGCTCTCCTACCTTTCATCAAGATCCACACATCCCTCCGCTTTCTGCCAGTATATCTCTTCCCCTCCTCCTTCACCTATCTTACGAGTATTACTGCCATATCTCTCTCCACGTTCTGCCTCTAGTCCTCCTCCAGCATGACCACTGGTCCCCCTTCACTAGGCTGATCCACTGCGTCTCAGCCAACCCTCCACCCCAGCCTCCACCTGCGCCTTCTCCACTCGGACCTCAAGTGAGCCTGTTCTGATCCGTAGTGGATTAACCTGAGGAGGGATTATTGCGGGATTATCTGGCCTGTGTGTGTGTGTGTGTGTGTGTATGTGTGTCTGGGCTAGCTTATGCGTCATTCCGTCTTATCACCCTGCCTCCAAGAAGATCCAGTCCTCCAGATAACCTAATATGGACTGATACATATATAAATACCTCCAGTGTGAGCATCTTCACCTTAGAAAATAGGATCGACTTATGGATAATAGCGTGAAGATCGGAACTGATTCAGAGCCTAGCCAGTGTATCCCCGTGCCTGGCTCTCAGATGATGTGATGGCTGATTGCATTCCGGAGGTGAGGGAGAGGGGGAGGGAAGTGAGGCTGAGGAAAAGGAGGGGAGAGTAAAAAGGACAGTGAGAGAGAGAAAATGAGAGGGGTGAGGGAGGGAACGAGACGCGCACTGAGGGATGGAAGGAAGGGGGGGGGATTGGGGGGCAGTGAGGGAGGGAAGGAGGAGAGAAGAGCGTATAATAGTGAGGGAGGGAGGAGAGGAAGGGGGGACTGTGAGGGAGAGAGGGAAGGAAGGAGAGAATGTGGGATGGAAGGAGAGGAGAGAAAATAGGAGCTGTGAGGAATAAGAAGGTGGGAGAATAGAGAAAATGAAATGAAAAAGGGCAGACACAGTTAGGGAAAGGGAAATGAATGGATCTTGAATGCCATGACTTGTGACTGCGTTATGAGACTGAGCGGCTTTTGGTAACGAGTGAGTGAGTGGGTTAGTGTGAGACTGTGGGTTGCGAGTGAGTGAGTGAGTGAGTGTGTGAGTGGATCTTTATTGGGGTGTGATCACATGCCTGCCATTATTGTCCTCCTCACCCCCTTACGCCCCCCATCCATTAATTAATATGGGTGTGGGAGTATAGGTCGGGGTGAGGGTAGGGAGTAAGAAGTGAAGAAGGTAAGGGAAGGAA